>NC_141990.1:0-331250 GCF_049901715.1 Pseudonaja textilis | reverse complement strand
GGCTGCAGCGCCGCTTCTGGAATAGAGGCAGCCCCCCATCAGTGACGGTGAGCTCTCTCACAGGTTCCCGTTCCTGCCAGCAAGTCCCACGGCTCTGCAGTCACCGGGTGCAACGTCCCTGCGTCCAGCAGCCTCCCGCAGCCACAAAGAAGGCAGGGAGGGAGCTTCCCCTCCCAGGATGGGCTCAGCGCAGTTTCAACTCCTCCGAAAAGAAACCTTCCGGGCGACACCCCCCCGCCCCCCGTTCCTCTGAGGCCTCGGGATCTCCTGCATTGGGCTGGAGCTCCGCCTGCAGCATCCACTTCTCGTCCTTAACCCGCCAGAACGATTTCCAAGCAGATGGTCAGAAGGGACCCCAGCTGCTCCCTCAGAGCAAAAAAGCCCTTGAAACTGAGCGCGAGAGAAAGTGTCCGAGCCCGGCACTGGCGGTGCCTTCTAACTTCTCCATGACCCCGCTCTTCCCCCCCCCCACAAGCCTTCCTTTGGACTTTGAGTAATACCCCCCCCTCCGCCTCTGTTGGTTGGATATGATGCACCATGAAACCTGCCACTTTTGCAGGGCAGCAGGGGTGGGTCAAGTGCCCCCCGATGAAAACTGGCACTCAGACGCTGGGAGTTGCTAGAAGGATCCCGACCCCAGTAAAGGGGGTGGGGTCTGTTGAGAAGGCAGCCGCTAGGCCTCGGGGCAGGAGGGAGGCGAAGCTCTCAGCGAAGCAACAAAAGTGATCTTGTAACCCCAAAACGCAAAGGCAGAAGAGACTGCCCTTATCCCGGAGCCTTTCGCTGCTTGGGAAAGAACCATCTCTGCTGACCCACTCAGGGGGCCTTCTCTCTCTGTTTCACACACTCACACACATACACACACACAAAGCAGTAGAGGGGAACCAGGACTGGGCCGACTGAGCAGGGAAGGAAATAACAGCAGTGCCGTCTCCCTCCAGTTTTAAGACCTCCTTTCCTTCCAGGTGCAACAGGTAACACAGGTAAAGGTAGGGTGAGGTATCCAAGACCACTGTGGCTCCGAAAGTGTCACGCACCACACTTCTTGCTCACCAAGCCTGGGGCAATAGGAACGGGCACTCTGGTGTGGTGGTCTGACAATTGAAATGAGACGCAGGGAAACGTCTGAGCAATTGCCAGCCCTGAGTAGACCCAGGTACCAGCTTTTATTGAGAACAAAATGCATATACAGAAAACAAGTGACCTCAACAGGATATATAGGATGAGAATAAACAGGATGAGAATATACATCTGCGGAAATTCCCATGGGAATGGCTCAGCTATATACTATGACCTTTCACCGACATATTTGGTCCCCTAAGCTTTGCAGGTCCTAACAGGACAAAAACACCCATAGCAGGCGGAAATGCCCCCCCACCAGGGGCATTTTTTAGTCCCTAGATCTATGCAAAGCTATACAAGGACTTGCAGAATAAAATATATTACCACATTCCCTCCTTTTTTATTTATTCAAAGATAGGGGGTGTTTTAGTGGCATAATACACAGTTCCCTCGCGACTTTCGCGACTTTGTCTCGTACGCTGAAAAACTGAGGTACATATTTGAAATAGATTAGGAATACATTGAATACAGCAACATAACATAATAAGTATAATAACAATTGTCACAACTAATTGAAGCAATGAACGTAACCATGAGCTGTCAGGAAGCCAATCCCATAGCAAAGCCCAAGGTGACTTATCAAAGCCATCTTTTCCTGCTTCGTGTTCAGCTATGCGGTCTTCCATATCATGGACAGTTCTTGTAATGTTAGGCTCATAATTATGTATGAAAATACAACAATGTGAATGAATTAAGGCACAAACTCCTCCTTTAGCAGCTAATATTATGTCTAAAGCATAACGATTTTGTAAAGTAATTTGGCGAATTTCAGACACTTCTTCATTTAACATCTTAATGCTCTTAACAGTATTATTAAACATAGCAACAGTGAAATTATTTAAAATATGCAGATCCCGATAGTTCATAGCCACCCCCAAAGGTGGTAATGCCGCCCTGGAAAGTTGAGTTAACCACCACCCTCCCGTGGTGAGACCCGAATCCACCTCCCTCCTGTTACGAATCCGGGCCTTGGGCAGTTGGTCTAACTTATATATTACTGGGATGACATGCCCAATCGTACACACCCCAGACCAATCCTTTGGCCATTGTTGATAAGCAGTATCCCCACATAGCAACCATAACCCATCCGGAAGAGGAAAGTATTTTAAATGCTTATGATAGATATTATTGGAGGCCTGACTTTCCCAACCCCACATTAGCCACATCCAAGTACAGAGAACATATGCCCGTGACCAATGTCAGGCCTCTTAGTGGTTGTCCGATTTACACAACAGTCACGGAAACTTTCAAAGCCTTGGATAACGTAGAAGATGTCCGATTTATGCAGTTGCTCTTACTAGTAATGCTTTTTACACATCTCATACATCCTCCTTCCAAAGGAATCACCTTCTTACAGAGCGTAGTATTTCCCAGCAAAATAGATTGAGTCCCTACAGGGGGGCGGTAATAACAAACCGATGCTTTGGTAGTGAAAGTTACCTTTGTTGTGAACAATGTTTGATTCCACTTTTCGGGGTCTGGACCCCAGTAAAGCCAATGTTTAAAATCATTGTAATCAAAATTAGCACTGGTTCGCTCATTCAAAGGAACACCATGTAACAAAACTCCACCTTTCCCAGACCCAGGCACATGCATACAAAGCCAACAATTAGTTACATTTAAACCCTTAGCTGCCATCCAAATGTCCTTGATGTAGGAATTTTCTTTCCATAAATTATCACCAAGGTCTCTAGTTTTTGAGATAATAGCAGTTCTCCGCCTCCGTATTAGAGTCCGTGGAGGCATAAGACGAATGGAAAGAGAGTCTGTGTAAGGAAACTTAGGTAACTCCAATTGACATCTATATTGTCCATAGTCTGAAACAGAAACATTAAACAGGATCAGAGTTGTAGCACAGGCTGAAGATATAATATCCTTATCAGGTCCCGAGTAAAGAATGTCTTGACCCTTATGCCAGGACCAATATGCTGGAAAAATCAAAGGATGCCGCTGTTTGCAGACCAATTTAGTCTGATTCCCCAAAGGAACCTGCTGCAAACAAGTTGATAACCTCAGATAAGCAGTCATCTTTTCCCAGCCTTCACAGCGCCGCGCCTGGATTGCCGGCATCAAGAGAATCAGGAACCACGGAAACGCCATCCTGAGAATCAGGAACCTCCCTCACTGGCACCTGCGAAGACGCCTGTGAATGATCAGGCCGAATACATCGACCAGGAACCCAACGAATTTGACCAAGATGTTCTACTGCTGCATAACCACGTCCCCACGTAATCAGTTCAGCGGGAACCCATGCCGGATCCGGAAGGAATCGCACCAACACTCGAGGCCTCACTGCATCTGTAGAAGGAGAAGAAAAATGCCTGCTGGCCGCACTCGCAGGGGGTTACCAGACAAATTTAAAAATTTAAAGTATACAAGGCTAGATTTAATTGATCTTGAATTGCCGGAAGCCCCAGGAGCTTCCCTCCTTTTTATTTAATTTAGCTAACATGTTCTTGAGCGTGCCATTATAACGCTCTACAATAGCCTGTCCTGTGGAATTGTATGGAATCCCAAATTTATGTTCCACGGACCACTGTTTGCAAAACTGATCAAAGACTGTGCTCCGATAAGCTGCACCATTGTCTGTTTTTAAAGTTTGAGGCGTACCAGCAACTGAAAATGTCTTAATGCAATGATTGATGACATGTTTAACCGCTTCACCTCTTTGAGGAGTAGCCATTAGAAATCCTGAATAAGTATCCACAGTCACATGTATATACTTCCAAGGTGCAAATGATGGATACTGAGTAACATCCATTTGCCAAATCATTGAAGGTTTCAACCCCCTGGGGTTGACTCCTATAGGAATAGCCGTGCCCTGTTTTGAACAAGTTGGACATTGTTGAATTATGGCAGCAGCTTCTGCAGCAGTAAGCTTGAATTGATGTGCCAACGCTTTAGCATTTTGATGAAAATAACTATGGCTGTCCCATGGCTGGACAGTGAAAACTGAAGTTACAGCACTGTCAGCTTTGGCATTGCCTTGTGATAAAATTCCAGGTAAATTACTATGGCTACGGATATGGGCAACAAAACACACATTCACACGCTGCTCCAAACATCCTTGCAACAACAAAAGCAAACGTAGAATATTAGGTGATATTCCAGGAGACAAATAAGAACCTGCTACAAAGGGTAACAAGTTATATACGTACAAAGAATCCACTATTAGATTAAAATCCTGATTTTGAAAATTTTGAAAAGCCAAAACCACAGCAGCAAGTTCTGCCTGCTGGGCAGACTTCTGCCCTGATGTCACTTTTGTATGCCAAATTCCAGATTTATCTTTCCAAACACAAGCACCAAAAACTTTCCCTCCATCAGTAAAGACTGTAGGGGCATCTGATATAGGCTGAGTCACAAAAAGATTTGCTAGATTAATTCTAACTGATTTATACAAAGATAACCTAGGATCAGCTGGAGGATGACAAGAAAACTTCCCTGGCCAAGAATCTACCAAAACTTGCAAAAACTCACTATTGCAAATCATTTGTTCCCAGGTAGCTAAAGCAAAAGGAACATAACATGTTACTGGTTCCATACCAGCAATAGCCTTGCAGCGCTGACGAGCACGATTAAAAATATCAGCAAGCTGTTCTGTGATGCAATTTATGGATTTCGATGGTGTATGAGACAAATGAATCCATTCCAGAATCCTTAAAGCTGTTTTTTCTTTTACCTGAACTATCAATGCAGTAGCCCTTCGTTCTGAGATTAAGATCACTGATAATGGACAATCTGGCAAACATCTATCTGTCCACCTTCGACTCAAAGCTTGCTCAATCAATGACAAGATCCCCTTTTGTTCTTTATTCAGGGTTATTATGTCAGATGCTTGCTTAGCACTAGCCAAAGCTTGAAACAAAGGACTTAATTGAAGAGTAGTTAAACCCAAATATGGTCTGATCCAATTTATATGACCCAAAAATTGTTGTAAACCTACCAAAGTTAAAGGATCAGGAAGAACAAATTCCAATTTCAGAGGTGTAATGTGACTCAAGAATAATTTATGACCTAGATAGGCAAAAGGATATTCCTTTTGCAATTTCTCAGGGCTGACTATCAGCCCTTTCTCCTTCAGTATAGCAGTTAAAAGAATGACAGCAGAATCCATTGCAGCATCAGAAATATTAGCAGCTATTAAAATATCATCCATGTAATGATAAACCTTCCAATCCGGGAATTTATTCCGGAAAGGTTGCAAAGCCCAATCTACAAACATTTGACACATGGTAGGACTATTTAACATTCCCTGTGGAAGGACAGTCCATGCAAAGATTGAGGAGCAGGTGAATGAACTTGAATTTTGATCTGACCCTCATAATCCGAATCAATAACCCCAGGAACCACAAACAATTTACGCTATGAGCTGATGATCTAGGAAGAAGAAGACCCACAGAAGCCGGAGGCAACGGTCCATAGAAATCCGTTGACCCTAAACAAACTACATGTGGATATCCCAATTCCAAATCCTCAGCTAATGGAAGATCAATTCCTGCTGAACCTTTTGTAGCTGGTGACCATATTTGATTCCTACCTCTCTCTGGTGGCTCCAACCCTTCGGACATTACTTCACTCTTTAGAGTAGGGAGAATGCCCTGATCCCTGCTTCCTAGTTTTTTCCTTCAGAATGAAGTCTGCACTGATTTGCCCAATGGTATCCTTTCTTACATTTCGGGCACACTGATTTAGGACGAACACCCTGTCCTAATAATCTCCTTTTTTGCTGACTCTGACCCCCTCCAGGAGCCCGACACTGCGCTTTAAAATGTCCAGGCTTCCCACAATTGAAACAAGTTCCTTTTTTAGCATTTCCTGCCTGCAGAGCCAGAGCTAAAGTTTCCATGTTAAAAGTCTGACTCCCCACCTTTCTACATGCGTTTATCAAATCAGCGATCTCTCGCTCTCCGCTCGCGATAAGTGGATTCAGAATCTTCCTGCAATCTGCGTTTGCCTGTTCTACTGCCAACTTCAAAAGCAATTCATTCCGGGCAAATTGATTGTCAATTTGCCTTTCAATAGCCATTTTCAATCTGCTAATGAAATTTTCATAGGGTTCATTGTTTCCTTGTTTGATGTTAGTAAAGGTCTTCTCACCACCTTCACCGTCAGGGAGAGCCCCCACGGCTTGGAAATTAACTGGGAGAAGAACGAACCCCTCCTCAGGCATTCCATCTCTCTGTAGATTTAAAGCAGCATCTACACCAATTTCTACTGGATTAAGTTGAATCTCCACTCCAAATTCTACCAAATCATCTCCTGATAATTCCCCTCTATTTGTTGCTTCTTGAATAGCTGCAGTAACTGCATCTACTTGAACTCTTAAAGGCAAACTCTTCTCTTCTGACAAAGTATTTTCAGTGCCTGACAGTCCTCTGGATTTATCTGGAGGTGCTGTCGGTGGCAATATACGTACCGCATGGTAAGGCGGCAAACCTTCTTCGGGGGGTGCTAGGAGCGGTTGTTCATGCGTAGCTAATGCATCCATAACCACCCTCCAGGTTAACAAAATTGAAGAAGGGGCACGAGGCTCCTCGTGCAAAAATTTCCCTATCTTTCTCCAGGACTCTACTTTAATACTACCTCCCTCTGGATAACACGGAATATGTTTCCAAACATACTGTAATAAGTCCTCAATTTCTTTCTTTCCTACTTCATGTCCTCTACTATGAACTCCAAACTTAAACCTATTCCCAGTGATTTCTCTCAATTCCCTGAAATGCTTTGTCTGAGCCTTCGAGAAATCTCCTCCCATACTCACGAAAAGAATCTATCTCCGTCCAGCGAAGAAGATGAGGGCCCAGTCGACGTCCGCGACGATGAGTATAGGATGCAGGAAACGTATAGCTTTCAAGCTATCACGCCGAAACGTATAGCCTTCCAAACTATCACGTCGGGGTCACCACTTGTGGTGGTCTGACAATTGAAATGAGACGCAGGGAAACGTCTGAGCAATTGCCAGCCCTGAGTAGACCCAGGTACCAGCTTTTATTGAGAACAAAATGCATATACAGAAAACAAGTGACCTCAACAGGATGTTATTTCCACAGGATATATAGGATGAGAATAAACAGGATGAGAATATACATCTGCGGAAATTCCCATGGGAATGGCTCAGCTATATACTATGACCTTTCACCGACATATTTGGTCCCCTAAGCTTTGCAGGTCCTAACAGGACAAAAACACCCATAGCAGGCGGAAATGCCCCCCCACCAGGGGCATTTTTTAGTCCCTAGATCTATGCAAAGCTATACAAGGACTTGCAGAATAAAATATATTACCACACTCTGGCACTGTGCAATGCCACAGGTGAGCTTCCTTCAGGGCAGGGAAGGGCTGGGATGCCAGTGGTGGGAAAAGTTTAGCTTACTTTATTGTCCTTGCACCTCGTACGATGAAATCACACTCACCAAGCCTGGGGCAATAGGAACGGGCACTCTGGCACTGTGCAATGCCACAGGTGAGCTTCCTTCAGGGCAGGGAAGGGCTGGGATGCCAGTGGTGGGAAAAGTTTAGCTTACTTTATTGTCCTTGCACCTCGTACGACGAAATCACACACCATCTTCAGGGCACATCATGACCATGAAAATAAACACAAACACACATCCTTCACACTCCACACTTTGAACTGAAAACCCCACACAGCACACCAACACTGCACAATACAGTAGAATTCAAAAGAGCCCTCCGATAGAAGCTGTTTTTCAGCCTATTTGTGCTTGTTTTTATTCTCCTGTACCGTCTGCCAGATGGTAATAGTTCAAAAAAGGAATTCCTAGGATGAGATGGATCTTTGAGGATGTTTTGAACTTTCTCAAGGCAGCGGGAGCTCTAAAGCTCTTCCAAAGAGGGGAGAGGGCAACCCATGACCCTCTGGGCAATGACATTCACCCTCACCCTATCTGCCCCTGTGCAATTGGCAAACCCTAAACAGGTGTGCAGGAAGTTAATATGCTCTCTACGGTGCAGTGGTAGAAGGTCTCATTCAGTTGTTGTTTCCTGAGAAGCCTCAGGTAGTACAATCTCTGCTGGGCCCTTTTGACCAGGGCTGCAATGTGAGCCTCCCAGGTCAGGTCCCCTTTTAGGGTAACCCCCAGAAACTTAAACCTGGCCACTTGCTCCCCTCGGTCTCCATGGATAAGCAAGGGCTGGAGGTCTGATCTGTTCCTTCTATAGTCCACTATCAGCTCCTTGGTCTTGTTGGGATTGAGGACCAAGTTATTGTCTCCACACTTTGTCCATAACAAAGAACATTTATTAGTTCATCACGTATCCTCATATTTGTGATGAAGTTCTTCTTTAATGACCAATCCCTTTGTATATCTGCCTTGTAGCAAAAGAAGGTTATCTCCTAACCCATCTCGTAGGGATAGAAAGAAGCTGCCATGAGTAAGAGAGTTCAGACAAAGAATGAGGAAAACCTCCCCCAACCCCTCGAGGGTCAATTTAGTGACCAATCAGGATTACAGACACGAACTACATTTACCATGATGCATTCCCTTAAGTGGACAGCTCACAATTCCTAAGTAACTATCCAATTCCCATAGACTGGCTGGGACAGCACAGCAGTCATGCACATAAAGAGTATAGAGTAAGGGACTCAAGAGGTATGATTACCTAATCGGACCCTCTGTGAGCGGCCACACAGGAAATCCATAATCCAAAGGCCGATTGAATAAGAAAGGCCGAGGTCCAAAAGTTTAGACACTAGTCTATGTGGAAGAATTGTGTTAAACGCAGAACTAAAATCCACAAAAAGCACAAAAGGGGTCAGGCTGGGCGAGGACGGGGTGCTTTGGGGACCCCCCAATCACCGCCTCACAAACATGGTTGTGCACACAAGACTCCACAACGGATTTCGCGCTCTGAGCTCTGCAGGGCTGCCTGAAAGCGGGACGTCCCGTTCCCCGGGCAGGAAGAGCCTCAGCGGTCAGAAGCCGCCCAGGTGAGCCTGCAGCCTCGGAGACCTGCCCCTCCCTCCCCTCCTGGCCGCTCGCCGTGAACAACCCAGCCAAGGTGGACGGAGCTGACCCTGCCTCCGCCTCTACCTGCCCACTCCAAGGCTCCAGGTGTGGCTGGGAGGCCCTTCGTTGGCCCCTCTGGCAGCCACTTCAGGGAGGGAACGGGAACCGGGCGCGGGCCGCCTAGCAGCAGCCCCCAGGGGCGGCCAAGCAGGGAGAAAGCGCCCGTTGGGGAAGGTACATCCCGGCGCATCTCCTCTCCCTTATCTAGTAGGGGGAAGGGGGCGGGCGAAGTCGCAGGCTGCCGTCCTGTAGCGGCTGCTTTGGGCTGGACTTGTTGGGGTCCTTTGCCTTCGGCCACGCACTGAGAGAGCGGCCGCCGGGGTTGCATCGCTCGGGAAGAGACCGTGAGCTGCAGCCCCACCGCTTGTACCTCGGCCGAACGTCGGGTTCGTTTGCTGTTGCATCCCCGCCGCTCCGCGGGTATCCGCCCCGGTGTCTCCCCAGCCTTTCGGCCGCTTGAGTAGAGCAGCCCAGCCTGGGGATCCAGCCGCGTTAGCCGGAAAGGAGCTCCGAAGCAGAGCGAGTGCTGCGCTCAGAGGAGCCGACCACCCCGCCGGGAAGCTGCTCCTCCTCCTCCTCCTCCTCCTCCTCACCGGCCCCCCGAACCCCAGGGAGGCCCCTTTGCCACTCACAGGCCCAGCGATAGGCGCCAAACAAGGCCCTGCTTCGGCCCGCTGCTCCCTCTGCTCAGAAGCGCCGAGGACTCTGCCCCCAATTCCGCTTGGACTGACAAGGGGGCCTGGGCTCCTTGGGGGCAACTGACCAGGGAAGGGGCCTCTCATCTACGGCAGCTGCTCCTCCAACACGGCAGGGCCCAGGGCTGACCCGTCTGTGGGGCAGGGAGTTCACTGGGTGCCCAGGGTCAGGCAAGAGCTGCAGGAGAGGCTGGAGCCCTGCCTGAGGACGACCCCGGCATTGCCTGGCCGGCTCCCAAGGCTCAAGACAGTGGGCCCCTTTGGGGTGCTTGAATGGAGCCCCTCTGGCTCTGGCAGGCCAAAGGTCTCACCACCAACCCACAGGCGCGTTTGTGTGTATGTGTGTGTGTGTGTGTGTGTGTGTGTGTTGGGGAACCAAAGGGCAGCGGTCTCCAACCTCGGGCACTTTAAGACACGTGGCCTTCAACTCCCAGCATTCCTCGGGCAGCCCTGCTGCTAAGGTGTTCCGCGAGGGAAACTGCTGCTGCTGCTGCTATTACTGAGCAGGTCCAGGAAGGAGGTGCCATCCAGCCTACCCCCCTTGTCCCTCAGAGGGGCATCGGAAGCCAAGGTCTTGGCTGTGTGCACCGCCCCCTTCCTCCCCTGAAGCTCCCCTACCTCAGAGAGGACCAAAACCCATCCACCACTGCTTCTCTAAGCCTGGGTGTCTGTCCTACAGGTGGAAAAATACAGAAATGGGGAGCAGCACTGCCCTCTTGTGGTGAAAGAAAGTTTACACACGCTCACTTCCAGAAGGAAAGATTCCATCCGCTTTTGCTTCAACGCCCACAGTTCGTTTTCACAACTGCACAAGCCCAGCCAGGGGTTGAACCTGCAGAGTGAGGGATCAGGAGCCGTCATCCCCACCCCAGGAATTCTCTGGATTTGCACCCTCAGGCCGGCCAACCTTTCTGCCTCCACACAAGAGCTTTGGAGTATTTTTGCCGCTAATCCCCTCCCTTGCCTTAAATCCAGGGGACAGGAGCCCTCCAAGTCTGGCCTGCTAGACCTCCAAAAAGCAAGAGTTCTAAAAATGCAGTTGCCTTCTGGTGTGAGCTTGCAATGCGTGGGACGGAAAAAATTTGCCTCCTTCCCTCAGGAGTGGCATGTAGCAGGCACAAATGACAAATTACACTTTATTTAAAAGCTTTAAGGAAAAGACCAGCCCAGAATCACAAGCAGCATCTTTCAAAAGAATCTCCCCTAAATTTTACAAAAAAATGAGACTGAGAGGCAGGCTGTGCAAAGAGATACACCTTGTTTCGGTTGGAGGTACCAAGAGGGAAGGGGTTCTCGACTCTTGACGAATGTCTCTTTTCTTTTATGTACACTGAGAGCATTTGCACCAAGACAAATTCCTTGTGTGTGTCCGACCACACTTGGCCAATAAAAGAATTCTATTCTATTCCATTCAGAGGCAGAAAAAGAGGGCCTCGCCAAATGGATCATGGGCCAGGAACATGAAATGAGTCAACAATCACAGGTACAAAATCTTCATTTAATTATCCCTGTTCAACTTTACTAAAATAAAGCTCAAAATCCTAATCAATCAATTAGAATACAGCTAGAAGGCACCTTGGAGGTCTTCTAGTCCAGCCCTCTGCTCAAACAGGAGACCTCATACCATTCCAGACAAATGCTGTCCAGTCCCTTCTTAAAACCCTCCAGTGATGGATCCCCCACAATGTCTGACCACAAAAGCTGCAACAGCAATTCCTGGAACCAAAGGCCCTTTTTCCTCACTCACTGTCACTTTGACTTGATCTAAACTTTGAGGGGACGGAAACACCCCTCCTCTCCCTGGACTCCAGAACCCCTGCCTCCCTCCTTCCTCTCTCAGGATCGGACCAGAGCAAGGAGGGCCAAAGGAAGGTCCTTCAGGGCCCTGATTCGGATGGCAGCAGAGCCGGCAATCCTCTCCTCTTGCAGCCTTTGGAGTGGGCAGAGTGGGGCTGCCTCTTCTTCCTCCGGGGACAAGCGGCAGGTTCCACATCCCAGGACAGCCGCCTCCGTTTTAAGTCCCCCCTTCAGTCTGAGCCTGGACTCTCTCCCTGAGCT
Organism: Pseudonaja textilis; assembly: GCF_049901715.1. Taxonomy (NCBI): domain Eukaryota; kingdom Metazoa; phylum Chordata; class Lepidosauria; order Squamata; family Elapidae; genus Pseudonaja; species Pseudonaja textilis. Next base: position 319,345 of record NC_141990.1, on the reverse strand, counting down.
GAGATGGAAAGCGGATCTGCAACCTGGGCGCCTGGCAAGTCCCGACCATGTGACCAGCCACACCTGGCAGGACCAGCCTGAAACACGGAGAGGCTTCCGGGCCTCCAAACTTCAGCGGCTCCGACGGTCTTCTACCCCGGAAGGCCCCCTAATCGGAGCACCACAACCTCCAGGCAGGGACCGTCATGGAGCGCTTGGGGGAGAGCCCCGGGCGGGGTCTCGCGGGTCTCCGGGACGGGCCTTTCCTCCTCCTCCTCCTGCAGCCGCCGCCGCCTGACCCGAGGCTGGACCTTCGCCGCAGCCCCGCAGGGAAGCCGCCGAGCGCGAGTCCGAGGCGTGGGGGGCAGCCGGCGGCGATCGGGGCGGCCCGAGCTCGTCCTCCGCGGAGCCCTCGAAGCGGCCCAGGAAGCCCAGGTAGGCGGCCCTCTGCGCGGCGGCGGCGGGGACGAAGTGGCCGCCGGCGTGGGCCAGCAGGGCGGGGTGTGCGAAGCGCCCGGCCAGCGCCCGGCTCTCCGCCGCCGGGATGACGTGGTCGGCCTCGCCGTAGACATGCAGGCTGGGCACCCGCAGCGCCCCCGCCGCCGCCGCCCCCGCCTCGGCCACGGGGAAGCCGGCCACCAGCAGGGCGAAGCGGAAGGGGAAGCGCCCGTCCCCGCGCTCCCGCAGCGCGCACAGCAGCCCGGCCAGCGCCGCGCCCTGGCTGAAGCCCAGCAGGCCGTCCACGGGGCCCAGCGCCGCCAGCGCCGCCGCCACCGCCCGCAGCGCCTCCCCCGGCTCCGGCCCGGCCTCCGACTCCGGCCACCACCCCCGCGGCCCGGCGCCGCCCTCGCGTTCCGGCTCCCCCTCGGCCGGCGGCAGGCGGTGCGGCGCGTCTAGGTAGAGGAGCTGGGCGCGGCCTCGCAGGGCCTTCCGGAGGGCGCCGGTCCGGGCGCGGAACCGCTCCGCGTTCTGCCCGTAGCCGTGGAGACAGAGAAGCCGCAGTTCCCGCCCGCGCGGCGGAGGCGCCGCCGCCATCTCCTTCCGGGTCGCGCGACGGAAGTCCGCAGCGACCTTCCGCCCGGCGGCTCAGCCAATCGGAGGGCAGGAGCGTCACCCCGGCAACCGCGCAAGGAAACGCGCGCCCAATCCGAGTCTCTTCTCTGGAGGGACGTCGGCTGCGGAGGGCGCGCATGCGCGACCCGCCCCACCCGCTCAGCCGCATGTCCCTTTTGCAACCTGGCGCCCCCGGTCCCGTATTGCAGCCCTACTCTGGTTCCCGATAGGCGAGCCGGCTGGGGATGATGGGCATGGAGGTCGTCGTTGGGGAAGGTCCTGCGGTGGCGCGCGAGACCCCGCGGGGCGATGCTTAGCAGGAGGCGGGCTGATGCGGCTCCCGATTCCCTCCCTCCCAGCTCTTCAAAGCCCCCCCCCCGTGGAGCCCACCAGCCCGAAAAACGGGGGCGCGACCCCAGGGGCAAAACAGAAGAGACCCCGCCGCCCGCCCCCTTATCCGCTGCGAGAGGCAGGAGACTGCAGCGAACAGCAACCCCCCCCCCTTGCAAACCGCCTTCATGCAGCCGCGAGTCCCGAGGGCTCCCCCCCCCCCATTGCAGCCAGCCAGCCTTTGGAGGCAACGCAACCAGGGGCCGAGGAAGGCGTCCCGGGCCTCTCCTGTTTCCTCCCCCCACACACACACACCAGCCGGAGCAGGCGAGGGAAAGGGGGAAGAGGCTGCAGCCTGCTGTCCCTGCACTGCAACTGGCCTTGGTGGAGCCGGCTTCGTTGCGGTAGCTCCGCTTTGGTGCTTCTGTTGGCTCCTGGTGGTGGCCTGGACGGGTCCCTGCAGTTCTCTTGGCAAGGTTCCCAAAACTGATTGGCCATTGCCTCCTTCCTAGGGCTGCGAGAAAGTGACCGGCCCAAGGTCACCCTGAGGGCTCCAGGCTGAGAATCTTCAGCAGGCTGCAGAGGAACTCCTTAGCCCTCACCTCAACACCGAAACTGGATTAACCCGGGTGTGTTGGGATCAAAGTGGAGTGAGCCCTTTGGTGGCCTTCCCACAGCCCCAACCCCCGCCCCCAATCTAGTGAATGGGAAAAGATTATCTAGGCAAAACAAAACAAAACAAAACAAAAAACAACTCCTCCAGTCTGCCATGTCTCAAACTCTCCCTGGATTGCAAAGGGAGCCTTCTCTGCAGGCTGAGAAAAAAAAGAGCCTGGGACACTGGAGAAGGGAAACCTCCCTCAGCTCTTCTGCTTTAAAAAGTTAGGTTTTTGGCTCCAGAAAGCAGCCTTGGCAAACAGCATCTGCTACTGGCCCAGAGTTCGTTCCCTGCTGTGGCCAGAGAAATTCTGAGAAACTGAGAAATTCCCAGGTTATCATTCCCAAGTTACTTTAAGTCCCTAACAATGAATTGCCTCAGTTTTGATTTGATAGCAATGACGACAAGTCTTATTCAGGCATGTCAAGAATAGCGATAACATTTTGGCTTAGGTGCCACTTCACAGTGCTTTACAGCCCACTCTGAGCAGCTTACAATGTCAGCATTATCCGTATGGGCCCCCCAACAACCTGGGTCCTCATTTTACTGACCTTGGAAGGATGGAAGGCTGAATCCACCACCTTGAGCCTATCTGGATGGAAGTCCTGGCTGTGGACAGAGTTGGCCTGCAATGCTGCCTTCTAACCACTCCGAGCCATAAAACCGCAGGGCAGAAGGCAGGAACGTTTTGACCAAGGATGTCTCCCAACTGGCATCACAGATATGAGGACTTCTTGCACTCCCAGATACCATCTGATTGTGGGGCCCTACTCTCTCCCCCACCTCCAAGACGTATCTGCTTATGGCTGCCAGGCCTTCCTCGCCCCACAGCTTCAGGTGCCTGTGCTTATTAGTCAACAGTGCTATTAGCCGAAATATTCAGTTCCAGCGTCTCTGGCAAAGCCCCGGTTTTTTCCAATAATCACTCCAGCAAAGGCACTTATGATTCTGCAGCTGCTGAACCCCAACAGTCAGTGGTTACAGGAAGGCCTGGAGGCAAAACCAGGCCTCCCAAAGAGCTGGCACTGGAACGCAGCACCCTCCTCTCCGGAGTTCGAGGACGGTGCTTCTTCCCACCGGAGGGTGGGGCGGGAGGGGGGAAATCACCCCAAAGTTGGCCCCTATTGCTGTTGCGGCTCCTCCACACGCTGCCTGGGACCAGTTGGAGTTCCCGGCGGGGCCGCCTCCTCCGTCTCCTGCTGGCAGGGGCAGCTCTTCGGGTCTTCTTTCCCAGGTGGGCACAGGGACCTGGCCAGGTTCGCCTGGAAAGCAGGAAGCACAAGACGAGGGTGGACTAACGCCGGCACTGGCACAACACCCCACCATCACCCCAGGGGGGCTTCCAAGAGCTTTTGTGACTGATCTGGGCCAGAGGTTTGGCAGCCCCTCTGCGTATCAGGCCAGAGGTGCTCAGGCAAACAAGCCAGGGGCCAGCCAGTAAGATCCACTGCCCTCCCACTCCAGGTAACCAGTGCCAAGGGGCCTGGGGGCACAACACTAGGGAAAGCCTCCTGCCCCCCGTCCCCACTGGCTAAACCAACGGCCCCAGAGGGTGGCTGCGATCTCTCTCTTCATTCTTGCCTTCCGTTCTCGGCAGAGCAGGTGTGGCCATAACCCAGGGCCAGATCAAGGCAAAACCTTCTCTGCTGGGCATGCCAGCCCAGGCTCCGGGCAAGGAGCCCCCTCTCGAAGGCCGCCTTAAGTAAGATCCCTGGGCAGGGAGAGGGGGCACAGGTAAACTGCCCTGAGCAAAGGAAGAGGCCACCCCTGATTTGGGGCAGAATAACCCAGGCGGATTCTGAATCGGGAGAAAAATGTTGTGCGGTATAAACTCAAGGCTCACCTGCCCAGACAGCTGGCAAGTGAGGCAATTCAACAGGAGTGCCAGGCAGATGCCCCACTTGCCCTCCCACCCAGCCTCAATGGGGAAAACAGCTGCCAGTCGATGCCATGAGCAGACCGGCCGGCATATTGCTGAAGCTCTTCCTAGGCACCGTCTGAACCGTCTCCTCTGAACAAACTTTCACAAAACGCGCCTGTCTCCTAGAAGAGGCGCTAAAAGTACCCAGCGTCACCCAGGGAGACGCACGCCAGGCAGGCCTGTCCAAGCAGCCCCACAGGGAGGCTGCAGGGTCAGCAAGGGGGGGTGCAAGAACCTGAGCAATCTCCCCCGCCCCCCCCCCCACTGCCCCTTGCTGTAGCCCACTCCCACCCCATGGCTACAGTCCCCTGGCAGGCAAAGCTCAGGGCCCACCAACACCCCGTTGAACGGCGTCCTAAGCTGAAATAGACCGGCAGCATCTGCCAATCTTGCCCCAGCTCCCTAATGGCGAAATGAGAGGGGAGGTATGTGGACCTGGGCAATTTTAAGACCTGTGGACTTCACCTCCCAGAATTCCCCAGCCAGCCCCGCTTTCTTCCTTTTCTTTCTTCTTTTTCTTTTCTTTCTTTCCTTCCTTCCTTTCCTTTCGCTCTCTGCTTCTATTATTTCTTTTATAGATAACATGGTCACAGAGATAAATGGAACACTTTCTTCACCATAAATCCTATGAACGTTATTTTATTCAATTAAAAATATTTGCCTTATTTCTCCTTAGCCCCCACATTTCTTCTGGGCAGAGCTAGATAATTTCCCCCACTGTCAAAACAGCACAATCGTCATCAGCAACACCATCCCAAACTGAGTAGGATGCGCTGTTTAAGGGGCACCACCTCACGTGCTTTTGCGTGTAACATGTATTTCAGTGGACCATTCAGAAACTAATCAATGGTTTCCCCCCCAAACTCCCCTGCTGGCTGGGGAATTCTAGGAGTCCACAAGTCTTCAAGTTGCCAAGGCCGGGTGTCCCTGGGCTAAATTCGGGAACAGCTTCAGCAAATGCCACGGCCTGCAGCAGCCAGAAGTAGCCGGTGGAATACAGGAAGTGCTACCACGGTAGATGGAATGGGAACTGGCCCAAAGGCTACAACCCATAGAAAATACGGCCCGGTGAGCCTCCATATTGTGATGCACACATCTGGGACAACCGCGTGGCAGAAGCGGCTTCTCTCCTCTTGAAGCTCCGGTCCTGGCGTTGCCCCAGAAGGGCACCAAGCGGGGCGCATAGAGAGAGTCCGTCCAAGGTTCACCACTGCAGGTGCCCACTCCAGGGGCCTGGGCTCTCTGGAGCCAAAAGGGGTTGATGCAGGCAGGATGTGGGCTGGCAGAGAAGGCGGCTGTTGAACTGAGCAGCTCCACGGGGATTACAGGCTAGGTCACGAGGGCTGGGCCTGTAGTGTTTCTCAATTCCAGCAACTTTTAAGATGTGTGAACTTCAACTCCCAGGATTCCTTGGCCCAGACGGCAGCTGAGGAATGCTAGGAATTGAAGTCCACACAGCTTAGAGCTGCTACAGGAATTTGGGGTGGATGGTTGAGACAGATAGTTGAGACATATGGCTTTAGTGAGCTGGTGAGGCACCTCAGTAGTGAGGACTCAGCACTTCCACCTGCACTGAGGAGACCGAGGCCGCTCTTTCGAAGACAGCAAAGTCCACCACCTGGACCGAGAGGACCGCTGGTTTGAAAGAGGGGCTCAAAGAGGCCACCTGGGTCCAAACTGAACACCTCAAGAGGGGGAAGGAGGGATACAACCTCATCTACAGGATACAACACAACCCTTTCAACAGAACCTTCTGGGATGTGAAGCGAAACACCTTCAAAGAAAAACCAGGAAGTCCCGTTGCCTCTGGAAAAAGCACCTTTCGGACCACCAGGGCCTGGAGGACTGAGAATACTATAGACCCTCCTTCCAGCAGCTCCAAGGCGGCTCCACGCCCATTTGCACCACTCAGGTGACCCTGAGGACACAGGTAAACCTCCAGGTGGCCTCTAAAAAGGATGCAAATGACCAGCTGTCTGCAAGGGGTATAAATCCTTCCCCACCACCCAATCAGAGCTGAAGAAGCTTCCTGGATGAGAAGCGAAATGTCTTCTAAGAAAACCAGAAAGTCCAGTTGTCCCTGGGGGAAAAAAACACCCTTGGAACAATCTCAGTGGTGAGGTTAGCAGGACATGGGGGGGGGGCTCAGTCTCCCGCTGGGGGAGCCAGGGCCCATTGGAGGGGCTGCCACCTAGTAGTTGCCACGAGGTCATTCATGCAATTGGGGTACCTACAGCTCAGCCCACCTTGTGAGGGGACCGCCTGGACTGATCAATTATTTTCTGAAATATTTTCCCTCTGTACAACATGAAATAAAGGTAGGCATGTCCACCTGGTTCAGACGGTGATGTCTCATACATAATTTAAAAAATTACCTCTCCTGACTGTTACTTTAAAAGTTTAGAAGCCAGCAGCTCTGGCTTCAAAATAACTGCATTATTCTTGTTTTCCATTTCTTTTTTCCATGTACCCAAAAAGAATTGGGCAAAGGAAGGTTGGCATGTTATTAATTGTCATTCAATTATGGAATGAAAAGTGCCGTGGAAGTTAAGTCCCCCCCTCCCTTAGCGCACACGTTTTGGATGGTGGAAGCTCCTCCCCTTTGGAGCGGGATGTGGGTGCCCTTGGGGACCCCAAGGTAATCTTCAGCCTGCTAACCAGGCCAATGCTATCCCTGGGGGGCATAAAGGGGACCATAGGAGGCCAGTGACCCCCTGAACCAGATCTTCTTTTGGGGGGGGGCAGTTCTGGGCTCCCCAACTCAGAACAGACAGCGATACACCGGAGCAGACAGAGAGAAGGGCTACTAAGAGCGCAGAGGATCTGGGGACCAAGAGTTACAGGATCTAGCTATGTTCAGTCTGCAGAAGATATTTTGGGGGGCGTTTCTGACCCAGAGGTCAAGAGGCGCTTCCGGCTGACAAGATGTTAGTCCATGGAACAGCCTGCCACAAGACGCGGGCACTTCTCCTTTGCAGGGATGAGATGGTCCTTCCTCATTGACCCTTTGAACTCCAGGGTGTGTCTGTGTGCCCAGGTGGGCCACGCCCCATTCTCCAAAGGGGTGCCAGACCGGGGGCTTACCTCTTTGGTCCTGCCCCCCTTCTGGGGCTGGTGGCTGGGGTGGTTCACGGTCCACGGACCCAGAGACAGACCAGCGTAGAAGTCCATGGGGTAGATCTCCTGCCATTGGATCTGCTGCAGAGCCACCGCAGCCTGGGGGGGCGGGGCGGGGGGGGGAATAAGAGGGCGGGTTGGAGCAGCCGGGGCCCTGTCCTCCCCCTCCCCCACTGGGGGCCATAAGAGGCTGGTTGTCTGCCCCCCCCCACATAAAGATCACCTGGCCACCAGCGCCCAGCCCTTGGGTGGGAGGGGTCCCTTTCCGGCTCCCCCCTCCAGCCCCCCCCTTTACCTCATAGGGCGTCAGCAGCGGCTTCTCAAAGGCCGCCCCCCAGTCGATGGAGAGGCGGGGACACGCCACCTGCACCCAGCTGGGTGGAGGAAGAAAAGGGGAGGGATGCAGAGCTCGTTCTTCCACCGGGTCCAGTCCCCCCTTGCCCCCCAGGGCAGAAGGGAAGCGGGAGGCAGCATGAGGGAAGGACCCAGGGAACCAAGGCCATCTCACTCCAGCCCCTCCCTAACACCCCCCACGCCCACCCCCACCCCGGGGCAGTCCGAAGGCAACAGGGTCCACGGACCAGCATGCTGGGGAGGGGCCTTCCAGGACTCACGCCTCGACATCTGGAAACAGCTGGAGTTTGCTGGGGAAGATCTCGGAGAGGAGGAGCCGGGTGTAGGGACGCCCTGCCGCCTGCAGGCTCGACTCCAGGTGCTGCTGCCAAAAAGGGGAGGGTGCTCACGCCGGCTCCACTTGCCAGATCCTTGGTCGGCGTTCCCCAAGCAGGAGGGGGCGGGGACTCCCCCCCCCGGCTCATCCGCAGCTGCGCTTCCTGCACGGAGCTCCCAGGGCCTCCCCAAAGCCCAAACTGCGCTGGCAGCCTCTCAGGGGTCTTCCAGGGCAGGACCCTGAATCGGGGTGCCCCTCACCCACCCCCTGTGCAGGGCACAGGCAGCGGCCACGGCGAGGGCCTCCTCGCTTCTGCCTGGCCCCCCCTGGTTCCTGGGCTGCCAGGTGTGGCCAGAGGAGGAACCCACCTGCAGGATGGCCGGAGAGCCCTGCCGCCCCAGGGTGCCCAGGATGAGGCCCCACTTGCGGGCACCGGCCGCTTGGCGGATGGCTGCCTTGCGCGACTCCTGCATGCGCTGGTGGTCGTAGAGCTCCTGGGAGAAGGCCTTGCTGTAGGGGTCGTACCTAAGGGGGGAGGAGCACCAGGAGGGGGCCCTGAGTGGCTCTGCGGACCCCCCTCGGCAGGCGGGGTGACCCAATCCCCTTGGGCCACCTTCTGATGAGCCAGGGGAAACCAGATTCGCTTAACGACGTCTTAATAACTGCAGTGATTCGCTTAACAACTGCAGCAAGGAAGGTCATAAAGTGGGGCAAAATTCACTGAACGGACATTTTGGGCTCAATTGTGGCCATAAACGGAGGGACCCCCGCAGCTCCCTGGGCCGAGGGTCACCCTTAAGGTCAGCGCGGCCAACCCTTCCCTCAGGCCAGGAATCCACCCGTGGGCCTCGGCCACTGCTGGGCAGCCGACCCTGGCTGGAAGCCACCTGAAGCGGAGGGACCCCTCCAGGCACTGGCCCTGGGGCCAAAGGGGCTTCGGCAGAGGAACCCGCCTTCTGGTACCTTCCACTTCCTGCATCCACACGCACCATTGAGTGAAAAGGAGGACTAGGGGCCACATGACAGCAGCATCCCGATATCTCAGGGGCTGCCCCAAAGAAGAGGGGAGTCCACCCGTTCTCCATGGAGGCACAGTGGGTAGAGCGCAGTACTGCAGGCTGCTTCTGCTGACTGCCGGCTGCCTGCAATTTGGTAGTTCGAATCCCACCAGGCTCCAGGTTGACTCAGCCTTCCGTCCTTCCGAGGTGGGTCAAATGAGGAGCCAGGTGGTTGGGGGCCAGAGGCTGGCTCTGTGAACCGCTTAGAGGGGGCTGTGAATAGAAGCCCAGAAGGCTAAGGGCTAAGGGCTATGGCTATTTGCGGGAAGGACAAGCAGCAACAGATGGAAACTCATGAAGGAGAGAACCAACCTGGAACTAAGGAGTCTTCCTGACGGCGAGAACAATTAATCAATGGAACAGCTTTCCCTCCAGAAGTTGTGAATGCTCCAACACTGGAGAATTTTACAGAAGAGAGAGAGAGGCCACTTGTCTGAAAGGGTCCAGGGTGTCCTGCCTGAGCAGAGGGTTGGCTAGAGGACCTCCAAGCTCCCCTCCCCCCCTGTGATTCAATTCTACTCCATCAGTCTCCCCAGGGTCTGAAGGGGGCCCTCCAAGCCACCTCAGGGGTTCCTGCTGCCTGGATCATCCCCACCACCCTTCACTGAACTGGCTCCTAACTGAACCCGTCTTTGATGGTGGTGCCCAGGCTGGACACAGGGCACCCTGGCCCAACCAGGGCAATCCACAAAACTCCGCTCAAAACTCTCTGTGGCCCCTTCCTTGAAGCCACGTCCTGGGCGTTTTCTGAGTTCCCAGGCCTCCCCCATCCTAGGAGTAACACAGCCAGGCCCTGCTTAGCTTTAGAGCAGGGGTGTCCAACGTGGGCCACCCGAAGACCTGTGGACTTCAACACCCAGGCATGGCTGGGGAATTCTGGGAGTTGCTCCACAGGTCTTCCGGTGGCCCAGGTTGGACCTCCCTGCTTGGGAGCCGTGGACGGCCACGAGCTGCAAAAGCTGGAAATGCGCAATAGAGTGCCTATAATCGTAAGAGCTGGGCTTCCGGTTTGAGCTTCTTCGGCGACAAACCAAAATCTGCGATCGTGCGGAGTTTCAATCTGTGCTGGAGCGCCCCGAGCCGGCTGGTTTCGGGGCTAAGCCATCCCGTAGAGGTGGTGAAGAGTGGGGAGACTGCCAGCAGGGTCGAGGAGAGTCGCATCTCTCCTCCCCAGCTGGCCATCACTACCTTTCCCAAAGGCGGTTGCAGCGGTGGTCAGAAATGGCCACCACAAAGGAGAACTCGACCGGAAAAGAATGTGCAGGAGGAAGATAAGAAGTGAAAGTTTTGGCTGACCAGGTTAAATTGTAAAAGCAACAACCAAGGTACCCTGGAATTTGAATTATAAAGAAGAACATTGTTCCCAAAGAAGACCTTGAAGCGGCGAATGAGAGAGGAAAGGGAAAGGATTTGGGTTTTTTTCTTTTCTTCCCTATATTGACTATGAGATTTAAGCAAGAAACTGGCAAAAATCCACTTTGACATTAACAGGTATTTAAGCTGAAAATAAAATGTCAAAGGTATAATAAAGATTTCTGGATTCTCAAAAACTTTTAAAATAAGGAAAAAAACAAAAGGGTGGGATCTGGAAAAATGAAGGAGACCACCTGGAAGTGAAAGGAATTAACAGTGAAACTTTAACAAGATTCCTCAAAGATACATTTTAACTGAAACTTTGCAACAAGATAAGAGAACCCCAGGAAGAGAAAGTGGAAAAAAGAAGCAAGAAGAAACAGCTTTGGATTATTTGGATTACTTCGTGATTTTTTTGATTTTGGGCTATCGGATCTAAAGAACTAAAATTAATCGGGTGGTTGTTTAAAAGTTTTTAAAATGGTATCACTCTTGGAAGAATTGAGAATGAAACTTAAAAAACAGAAAGATGCACAAGAAGGAAGAGGTTGTTTTGGCTTCGTATTTCAATTTTTAGAAATGGAGATCCTGAACTATGAGAAACAAGAAGAAATGCCTGTAGAACAAGAAGGGCGGGACAAAGAAGAAGCCATCTTCAATGACCAAGTATTTCTATGTGGGGAAAAGAAAGGAAAGGGGGGGGGGGGGAAAGAGAGTGAAAAATTTAAGATTTGAAAAAAACAACCCCAAAAAAGAATAGTTTGAAAAGTAATCACAACATTAGGAAGAAACAGAAGAGAGGATTACAGAAGAGAGAATCAGAATTAGAGAGAGAAGGGGTCAAAAAGGGAAGGGAGAAGAAGAGGGGGAAGAGGGAAAGGAAAAGAAATTAAGGACAGAAACAGGACATAGAGGAACAGGGAAAATGTACAAGGATTAAGGGTATAAGCCTATTTAGAAGACACAGAGATAATGGGTGAAAACTTAATTGAAAGGGGGATTCTGCAAGGGTACATAAGATAGTATTGTTATATTAGAAATAGAAATGAACTTTGAAGATATGAAACAAGTGTGATTAAAATGATAGATAAAATACTCATTGTAATGTAATGGAATGTTTAATAAATAAATGAAATAAAGAGAATGAGAGAATGAAATTAGGAAAGAAGGGGAACATTTTAATTATTATAAATGTGTTATAAAAATTTAAGTGAAGAGGAATATGAAAGAAACATTAAAAAATTATGGAAATAAGTGTTCCTAAAAGTATGATACCCTATTGAAAAGAAATGTTAAAGATGTCAAAGATTATAACTAACATTAATGATAGAGCTGAACTGCAATAGAATAAGTATTTTATTTATTATTGTTATATATATATATATATTCTCTTTAAGAACTTAGTGCATATTTTAAGAATGTATAAGCAGAATTCGACTGGAAGTTATGTGCTATATTGAAATGTTATAATTGTAAAGGCATAAATTGAAGTTGAATGGATAAAAATTAAAAGATACAAAGGTGTCATACTCCAATTAGTAACTACAGGGAAAAATTTTGTTTAATGAGAAAAGAAAATATGAAATTGAAACAGGACAGACAAAAGTATAAATATAATGACTAGAAAGATATTGAAACTTAGAAAAAGATATATATAATTGAATTTAGAAAGGAATGAGATAATTAAAAGTAAGATTGAGAAAACTAAGGGAAGGGAAAAATTATTGAGAAAATGTTAAAATAGTAATAAGATATGAAATAGAACACAAAGATGAATATGAAATTGAATTTGTGTCTGTATGGAGAAGTGAAAACCCGGGACCATGCTATTCTCAAAAAAAGAAATTTTACTTGTATTATGTTTTGTGAAAATAAAATAAATAATAAATTTTTTATTTAAAAAAATCGTAACAGCTGGACGGTGGCATTTGGACCACAGGGACAAAAGCCCAAACTAGAGCCTCTGCCAACTTCTGCTGGACAGAAACTATTTTTGCGCTCATACAGTTTAAAACTGCCTATATATTCTTTGCAGTTACATTAGACTGATAACCCATATTCAGCGTGTAATTAACTATTTCAAAAATAATAGAATAGCGCTCTCTCTCTCTCTCTCTCTCTCTGTTTTGCGTCAGCCCCAAGCCTGATAAGCAGTTCTTCCGTATTTTTTTTTTCCGCCCAAGTCACCAAAAAAGATGCTGAGGAAGCCGGAGCCATCGAGCGCCTCTGGCTAGGAATGTCCCTCTGTACAAAGGCATCGCCACCTGCTCCCATCCGGCCCTAACTGGGTCACTCCCCTCCCTGGCTTTTAAAGCGGGGCGGGCAGGCTTCGGTCTTAGGATGCGAGAACGACAGAAGCGGAGGGGCTCAGGGCGTGGCCCCCTCCACTCTCGGCCCCCAACACTTCCAGGCGCTTGGGCCAGGGGTGTCAAAGGCCCAGGGCCGGCAGGGTCGCCCCGGAAACAGCAAAGGAGCAGCCCGCAGTGCCCCTGCCAGCCCCATTTCAGGCACGGGGGTGAGGGGGGGACTTTAATGGGCCCCCTGCAAAAACAGCCTCCTGGGTCCTGGCCAAAATAATGCTGAGCTGCAGGGCAGGAACGGGAATCTCGCCTCCCAGCCCTGCGGATCTTGGCAGGGGCGCTTCCAGAGTCTGCCCCCCAGCCCCGAGCGAAGGCCACCAAGAGCCCCGCCTTGTCCTCGCTCCAACTGGCCCGGGACCCACAGGCAGAGCCAGCAGGACCTTCCCCAAGAGGAGGCGGGCCCTCCTGCCGCTCTGCGCGGGGCATCAGGTTTGGGAAAGGGTGGGCCCAACGGAGCGGGGAGGCCTCTCGGTCTGATTCTGCCTCCCGGCTACGCGGCCAGGAAGGACCGGAGGACAAAGAGGAGACCCCCAACCATTCCAGGCCAATGGCTGTCCAGTCTCTTCTCCAAAGCAGCCACAACCTCTGGAGGGAAGCTGTTCCTCTGTCAGAAAGTTTCTCCCTTAAAAGTTTCTCCAGGTTGCTTCTCTCCTTCCTTCCATCCGCTGCTTCTTCTCCTGCCTGACCCCCTCAAGGACTCCAAGACTGCCACCCTGCCACCCCCGGACCTCCTTTGCACTAGACTAGCCGCACCCAGCGTGCTGGAAGGCCCGCCTGGCCTGGAAAGGACACCATTCCTGGCACAGACCCAGAGTTGCTTTGGGGCAGCTGCACCGATTGGACAAATAAGTTTTGGGTGGGGGTTCAACAGGGGAAGCCCCTGGGCACTTGGGGGTGGGGGGTGGAGACATTTGCCAGGGAGGGAGGGGAAGGCCTCAGGAAGGAGGACAATTCACTGCCTGAATTCTCTGCCCAGAAGAGCAACACCTGCGGGCTAAATGGACCCTCCAGAGCCCAAGGCAGTGTGTCTGTCACGGCCACCAGTCCTCAAGGAACAGGCAGGGGCAGGGAGGGCTCTGGGCTCCCGGGGGAAGCAGCCGCCTGCTTTGGGGAGAGACCCGGCTGGGTCAGACTTGGCTCCCCACTGAAGTCCCTGGCCTTCCCCCAGCCCAGCCCACCCCGGCTGGCCTCAGACTCCCTCAGCCACAGCCCCCGCCCCCTCCTTCCCCTCTGCCTGGGGGTGGGGGTGGGGTTGGAGGCGCCAGGGGGCAGCCCAGGCCCCCTCCTCTCCCGGCCACGAGGTACCTGTAGGCAGGGACACCGGGGTTGGCGATCATGATGGACTCCAGGTGGAAACGCCCGTCTCCCAGGTAGCTGCAGTGGAAAGGAGGGAGGGTCAGCAAAATAGAGGGAGCGGGGAGGGGAAGGAATCCTTGGAGGGGCCCTGGGGAGGCTGGCAAGGGGCGAGGAGGGGGTGGGGGGGTCCTGAACCGTTTGCCAACCCAGCCGCTAAAAAGCACACGCAGGTAGCAGGAGCCACAGCAACGACCCCTTTAGTGACCATCCAAAGGGACTTCGGTTTTTCAGACTGATGGCCGTGGCCGCATCCCCCTGGTCACAGGATCAAAATCCAGGCGCTTGGCAACTGACTCGCATTTACGACGGCTGCGGTGACCCAGGGAGATGCGATCCCCTTTGGGCCAGCCAAGCCAACAGGGAAGCCGTTGAACTGCGGTAATCCACTTCGCCACTGCAGCAAGAAAGGTCATAAAATGGGGCAAAACCCACACAAGAACTGTCCTGCTTAGCGACAGAAGTTTTGGGCTCAATTGAGGTCGTAAGTTGAGGACCACCTGTAGATAAATAGGCACCTCTTTGGTGGGAAGGCAATGGCCTTAATAACAGATCGAGGGGGAAGGGACCTTGTAGGACATCTAGTCCACCCCCCCCTCCCCCCCGCCCAAGCGAGGGACCCTACAGAGTTTCTGACCGAGGGCCTCCCAGTCTCCTCTTGGATGACGCTCCCACCGCTTCTCTTCCACGGGTTGACTGTTCTCACCATCAGAAAGTTTCTCCTTATTAACCGGTTAAGCCTTCTGGGCACCTTGGCTCCCATCTCGCCGGCCACCTGACCGGGGAGCCCCCTTCGAACCACCCTGGCTCCCTCCGCTAAGAAAGGGGGTCAGCAGCGCCCCCTAGAGTCAGGCATGGCCAGTCGGGGGGGGGGAAGCTTTTTTTTAAATGGCCCGTTTGCACCCCCAATCCTGAAGCCTCCTGGGGCCCCCGGGTTTTCTCCCAAATCAAGGCTCTGTGGTGCTCACGTCCAGCCAGTGAAGCCCCCTCCTCAAATCTGCCCCCTGGCTGCACGCCAGGTGCCCCCTCCCAAGGAAACGCTCTGCCCCTGACCCCGCTTGGCCTTGCCGAGACCACCCAGGCCCAGCCAGCCATCTACACCGGGCCCTGCTTACAACTCCTGCTTAAGATGCGAGATCCCTTTTCTAAATGGGGATCTGGCAAAGCTCTTGTTTGCTTTCGGAGATCTCTAATTCACTCAGGAACCCTCCCCCCACCGCCTTTGTGGGGGGGGTGGAGGCAGGTAAACTCAGGAAGGCGAATGAAGAGACGGGCCTCCCTTTGCCTCGTTAACGGGGAACTGCACTGAGCAAACACACTGCTTTAATAATAAAAAAGCGATTGTAAACTGGAAAATAAGATACAGCAGCTATTTATCCACTTATTTCTAGGGCAGCCGACAGTCAGCCAGATGCTGAAGAGGCTAATTTCAACAGACACAGAAAGAAAGAAAAACACATTTTTTCTTTCTACATCACGGGTGTCCAACGTTGGCCCCTTTAAGACCTGTGGACTTCGACTCCCAGAATTCCCCAGCCAGCAGAGCTTCTGGGGTTCAAAGTTCTGGGAGTCCACAGGCCCTAAAGTGGCCGTCATTGGACCTTCCTGCTCTACATCAAACACCTGAAGCAAAGAGGAGAATTCGTGAGAACAGTATTTTATTCTTATTATATATATATATATGTATACGTGTACAGGTGAAACTCCAATAATTAGAATATCGTGCAAAAGTTCATTTATTTCAGTAATGCAACTTAAAAGGTGACCCTAATATATGAGATAACTCATTACATGCAAAGCAAGATAGTTCAAGCCGTGATGTGTCATACTTGAGATGATTATGGCTTACAGCTCATGAAAACCCCAAATCCACAATCTCAGAAAATTAGAATATTGTGAAAAGGTTCCATATTCTAGACTCAAAGTGTCCCACTCTAATCAGCTAATAAGCCACAACACCTGCAAAGGGTTCCTGAGCCTTTAAATGGTCTCTCAGTCTGGTTCAGTAGGAATCACAATCATGGGAAAGACTGCTGACCTGACAGTTGTGCAGAAAACCATCACTGACACCCCCCATAAGGAGGGAAAGCCTCAAAAGGTAATTGCAAATGAAGTTGGATGCTCCCAAAGTGATGTATCAAAGCACATTAATGGAAAGTTATGTGGAAGGGAAAAGTGTGGAAGAAAAAGGTGCACAAGCAGCAGGGATGACCGCAGCCTGGAGAGGATTGTCAGGAAAAGGCCATTCAAAAGTGTTGGGGACTTTCACAAGGAGTGGACAGAGGCTGGAGTCAGTGCATCAAGAGCCACTACACAGACGGATCCGGGACATGGGCTTCCAATGTCGTATTCCTCTTGTCAAGCCGCTCCTGAACAACAAACAACGTCAGAAGTGTCTTACCTGGGCTAAAGAAAAACAGACCTGGTCTGTTGCTCAGTGGTCCAAAGTCTTCTTTTATGATGAGAGCAACTTTTGCATCTCATTTGGAAACCAAGGACCCAGAGTCTGGAGGAAGAATGGAGAGGCACACACTGCAAGATGCTTGAAGTCCAGTGTAAAGTTTCCACAGTCTGTGTTGATTTGGGAGTCATGTCACCTGCTGGTGTTGGTCCATTGTCCTTCATTAAGTCCAGGGTCAACGCAGCCGTCTACCAGGAGATTTTGGAGCACTTCATGCTTCCTTCCGCAGACAAGCTTTATGGGGATGCTGACTTCATTTTCCAGCAGGACTTGGCACCTGCCCACACTGCCAAAAGCACCAAAACCTGCTTCAATGACTGTGGGATTCCTGTGCTTGATTGGCCAGCAAACGCGCCTGACCTGAACCCCATGGAGGATCTATGGGGCATTGCCAAGAGGAAGATGAGAGACATGAGACCGAACAATGCAGAAGAGCTGAAGGCCGCTATCGAAGCATCCTGGTCTCCCATAACACCTCAGCAGTGCCACAGGCTGATAGCTTCCATGCCACGCAGCATTGAGGCAGTAATTGCTGCAAAAGGGGCCCAAACCAAGTACTGAGTACATTTGCATGCTTATACTTTTCAGAGGTCCAATATTGTTCTATGTACAATTTTATTGATTGCATGTAATATTTTAATTTTCTGAGATTGTGGATTTGGGGTTTTCATGAGCTGTAAGCCATAATCATCCCAATTATGACAAATCACGGCTTGAACTATCTTGCTTTGCATGTAATGACTCTATCTCGTATATTAGTTTTACCTTTTAAGTTGCATTACTGAAATAAATGAACTTTTGCATGATATTCTAATTTTTCGAGTTTCACCTGTATACGTATATATATGTGTGTGTTTTGTATAGTTTTATCATTTGTAAACTGCCCAGGGTTACCCCGTAGTAAGATGGATGGGCAATAAATTAAAACAAAAATAACATAAAAAAAAAAGAACCGCAGGAAACCCGTGCAAAGGGAGGTTGCCTGGTGGGACCGATGGCTGCCAACCTGCCAGGTGGAGAGGACAGCTGCCCCCCCCCACCCACCCGAGGAACCCCCTCCAGGCCATCTAAGGAAGGGAAAGGGCAGCCGGGCAGCCACCTGGGGGGCTGGGGAGCCAGGAAGGGCTCGGCTGGCTGCTCTGCGTGAGAAAGTGAGCAGTGGGAATTAAGGGGGCTTCTGAAAGAGCCCCTGGAGACAGAACTGGGGGGGGGGGGGTTTGGGGGTCAGCAGAAGACTAGGCTGCCTGTGGCTCAGTTGCATTTGCTTCGGCTGGGGGGGGGGCAGGGGGGGCTGAGCATCTGCTCTGACCTGGACTGAGTGCCCAACAGCTCCGCTGCAGCCTCTCTCCAAAAGGGCATTCAATGCGGCCGGTTCCAGTTTATTTTATTTACAACTTTATTCGATTATTTTATCTCGTGTTTCTTATTTTTATAAATAACTCAAGATGGTGAACATATATAAAGCTCCTTCCTCCACCTCCTATTGTCCAGAGAACAATAACCCTGTGAGGTGGGCTGGGCCGAGAGAGACTGAAGGAGGGAGGAAGGAGAAGGAAGGAAGGAAGGAAGGAAGGGAGGGAGGGATGGAGGGAGGGAAGAAGGAAGGAAGGAAGGAAAAGGGAAAAGGGGGAAGGAAGGAAGGAAGGAAGGAAGGAAGGGATGAAGGAGGGAAGAAGGAAGAAAAGAAGGACGTCAGGGAGAAAGGAAGCCCACCAATGCCAACCAACTGCATGAAGAGGAAGGCAAATGTTTATTGGTTTTATCAAAAGCCTTGCTATAGTTGCCCTTCTTGCCACCGTCCGGGCTGGGCTCTTGACCCTGGGGTTCTGGCACGGGGAAAGGAAGGGAATGGCTGGACAGGCCCCTCGGCCCCTCAGTCCCTCTAGCCCCAGGTGGAAGATGAGAAGGACCGCACCGAACACTCCCAGCTACTGTTCATGAGGACCAGAAATCCGAGCCCTACAAATCAATAATTTACAGCTGAGCCTTCGGAGGGTTTTCTAGCCAAATTTTACACCCAAGCCAGGGGGGGCTTCTAATCCAGGGGTCTCCCACCAGCCGGCTGAGGAATTCTGGGAGTTGAAGTCCACAGGTCGTAAAGTTGCCAAGGTGGGAGACCCCCCGCGATCTACACTCTAAGTTGGAAGGTAAGTAACATTTATGAGATACACATTCAGGGCCTTTAATTCGTGCTAATAAGCAACCCTTCGCATTGGTGCAGTCTCCCCAATTTTTTCGGCGCAATCCTTTATTCAAACACAGAGGATCAAAAGAGACAAATTGGAAGGAGGCTCCCTGGGAGGAGGCCTTTAATGTCATTACCCACTAAATTTAATGAGAACGTTTAAAGATCCTTTGCTTATCGGTGCAAATGTGGGGGAAGCTGGAGAAAGGGAACGTTTTCGAAACGGAGGCACCTTCTGTCTGGGCCTTCTTATTAAGGAAAGACCCGCAGGCTCTCCAGTCCCAAGCCGCCCCCCCCCCGGGGTGTGTGCGGGTGTGTCTCCCTCCCCCTCCCTTGGATGCCAGCCGGTCAGCAAAACCACCAGCGGCTACTCACACGATGGCGTCCGTCTCCTGGGCCAGCCGGGGGGACGTGCAGCCCAGCAGCTCCCCTGGGGAGAGGGGCTTGCACTGGGGGGTCCAGATGTGGTAGTCGGGCTGGAGTTCCCGGGAGGCAGCCTGCGGAAGGAGGAGGAGGAGGAGGAGGAGGGTGTGAAGGGGATCCAGGCCTCCTGTTTCTCACCCAGCACCCTGCCAAGGGGAGGGCTTCTCTGGCAGACCCCCTGGATCTGGCCCCGGAGGGCCCCCCCTTGCTCATTCCTGAACCCTAGGCAGCGACGGGCCTTTGGAGTGGGGGGGCTCTTGCCAGCCTCTGAAAGGCTCCCCATTGGCCCCCGAGCACCCAGAAGGCCTAAGGTGGGGCTGGCACCTTCTCACCCTCACACAGACACACCAAGGAGGTCACTCATGAACCAAAACGCCCGCCCCGTCCCCCAGGGGAGGCTTCCCCTGTCCAGGGAGCGAACACGGGGCTAGAGGACCCCCTGACCTTCCTGGGCTCCCAGCGGGAGGCAAAGGCCGACCCTCAGCATACAAGCGGCCCCCCCCACCCCCACCCCACCCTCCTTGGACTGGTGGGCTCAGTTCCACCCACCTGCAGCGCAGACACGAACTGGACGGTGCTAACCAGCGCCAGCTTAGCCCCGGCCGGGAAGTTGAAGCGGAGGGTCTGGATGAGGTGGGCCGTGTCGATCTTGATGTCCACAAACACGTAGAGCATCTTCAGGCCCCGCGTGGAGTCGATGGGAACTGCAGGGACAGGGGAGGCGTTGAGGGGGCCCTGGAGACGGGGGCCCCGCCAAGGGCGGCAGGCAGCGGCGCTTCCACTTCGTGCCAGCCGACCAGTGTGTCCCCAAAGGGGCGGGAAACCCTTCATCCGATCCTCCTTTCCTCCTTCCATCCTAGTCTAGCGGCGTATTAGATTGTCCTCAACCTATGACCACTATGGAGCCTTAGCAGATTTCTGTGGCTAAGTGAGACACTCGTTCACTGAGCATTCCTGCCTTTTACCAACTTTCTTGCAATAACTGTTGCTAAGTGAATCACGGCAGTTGCTTAGTAACACGGTCGTTAAGTGGATCTGGCTTCCCGTTGCCTTTGCTTGTCAGACAGTTGCACAAGGAGATCACGTGACCCACCCTGGGATGCTGCGACCGTCGTAAGTGTGAAAAACGTAAGTCACTTTTTTTCAGTGCTGTTGGAACTTTGAAGGGTCACTAAACAAACCCTTGTAGGTCAAAGTCTATTTGCATACAAGGGTTGGAAAGGGCCTTGGGAGATCTTCTAGTCCACCCCCTGGTCAAGCAGGGGACCTCAGCCCGCAGTGCTGGAGCCTCCACAAGTCCTGGAGGCAAATTATTCCACCGGTTGCCCGTCAGGAAGTTTCTCCTGGGCTCCCGGTTGCGTCTCTCCTGGGCCAACAGTTTCCTTTGCTGTTTCCCGCCCCGCCCTTTGGGGGCTTTGGGGAATAGGGGCCCCCTCCTGCTGTGGGGCAGCCTCTCGGTAGGGGGCCCTGCCATCAGGTCACCCCTTCTTTTCACCCAGCTGGGTGCATTCCCAGCCCTCCTCCCTTCGGCTGAGCCTCCGAGTCCCCTGATCCTCCTGGTGGTTCTTCCCTGCACCGAAGGGAACGAAGGCTGTGCCCCCCGCCCAGGGTTCAAGCCCGGGGGTCTCCAGAGGAGGCAGGCGGGAACCCCTCCCCACCGACCCCCTCTCGCCCTCACTCTCCGGGGCCTTCAGAGTCCAAAGACGGAGGAGGAAATGGAGATCGGGGGCAGTTTAATTCTTAGGCTGAAGGAGGCAGCTCAAGAGGTAGAAGGAAGAAACCAGGAGCCCCCGCCTTTCGGTGGCCGAGTCCCCGTAATCCCCTCCCCTCCTTCCCCCAAACCGAAATGGCTGCCACCCCCCCCAGAGCGAGTCACCGGTCAGATTGGAAGGAGGCTGCGCCATTTTCTCTCTCTCTCTCTCTCTGCCCCCGAGACAGGAGGGGGCTAGTGCCCCCGAATCAGCCAGGCAGCTTAAGTGACTCTGCACCCCCTCCCCCGCTGGGCTGGGTGAAAGTGGGGCAGGAGAGCTGGGGGTCCCCAGTCAAGGGAAGCCCCGTCATGGGCTCAGTCTCCAGGGCAAAGTCCCCCCGGGCTCCTCCCACCAAGGCATCCCCACGAAGTCCTCGTCTTATGGCCACCACTGAGCCCAAAATGTCTGTTGCTGACGTTGGTTCAGTGAATTTTGCCCCAATTTACATGCTTTCTTGCCACGGTCATTAAGTGGTCACAAGTATGAAACACGGTCATATGTCTTTTCCAGTGCCATTATGACTTCAAACGGTCACTAAATGAACTGTTGTAAGTTTAAGAATGTCTGAACTTGGGCTTGGATCCCAGCCAAGAAGGAAACTGTCAGCTCCAGGGGGTCCTTGACTTGTGACCCTCAGCTTAAAAACCATGCCAAGTTACAGCGGCCCTGAGGAAAGGGACTTGTGGCCAGTCCTCGCAGCTATGACTACTGCAGCATTTACCTGGCCCCCTGATCAAAATCGCCCCAGCTGGCTTCCAACGAGCAAAGCCTGTCGGGGAAGCCGGGTTTGCTTAACGACCGTGGGACTCATTAACGACCGGAAGGAGAAGGTGCTTTGTGAGGGGCGCTGAGACAGGCGGCTCCCTCGCAAGGCGGGACTCTGAGACTCAAACGAATTGAAAGAAGGGTGCAACTCACTTAACTACCGCCTCACTTAATGACAGTTCTGGTCCCAGCTGTGATCCTAACTCTGTATGTCCTAAAAGGGCTTCTGCCCTCCAGGTTGGGGGCGGGGGAAGCCAGAGGCGGGGGAACCATGCGCCCCCCTCCAGACAGACAGGAGGGGTCTGGAGGGACCACCCTGCAAGACCCCTCCTCCACAAAAAGCCCCTCCCTCCTGCTTTTTATGGGCTGGGACCCTGGGGGCGGGGCTTACCCCGAGACAGGGGAGGGGGCAACAGAGGGTCTCCGGGACATGCAGCCGGGTTGCTGGCCTAACTCAGGGAGAGGCTGGTGGGGAAGAGACCCTGGGGGGGTGGGTTCAGCTTTCTGCATCCCTGAGTATGAAGGTCAGCCCCCACACCCCAACTCCTGGCTCCCGATGCCAGCCTGGGCCCAAGGGGGAGCGGAAGGCCGGGCACCCCGCCTGCAACCGCCACCAGAAGTGGAGCATGGGCTCCGTTCATCCCCTCCCCAACCGTCTTGGGGGGGGGGAAGTTCCCAAATGGGCTCGATGGAAGCGGGAGGGACCCCTCCCCGCAACGTCCCTGCAGTGCTGGTGCACCAGAGCCTCTGCCCGGAGGTGGACGTCACGCGTGGCGTGGTGAGCGGAGGCTCCCTGGCCTATCGCTGGTGGGGGGGAGGCTTTTCGGCAGAATGCGGGGCTTAAAGAGGGCGCTCCACCTCGCACACGCGCGCACACACGCGCACACAGAGTCAGCGAGCTGGAAGATGAAGCGGCAGCACACACACACACACACACACGCACGCACAGGGCACGATGGTGCAAAGGGGTGTCAGGAAAGAGGCCGCCACAGCACACCTGGTGGGGCTGCCCCTTGACCCCTCCCCAATTCAGCATGTCTTCCCCACCCCCACACTCAGCGAAGGGGATGGTAACCCAGGAGGAAGTGCTCCCACAGCCCAGCCCCCCTTCAACACTGACAGCCCCCCAATTCTCTGTGATTTTGAGCCAATTCCATCCTGGGTGGACTTCAAAGTTAGCAGCATCTGGGACAGCAGCAGTTTCCATGGCAACCGAATCTGGAGTACTGCTCCGCCTAGGGAGCCTGCAGGCGGCTGCTCCTGCCCCCCCCCCCTCCCCTCCGCAGCCAGCCAGCCAGCCAAGCGCCAGACATGCGAAGGCTCTGGGAGGATGCGGTCCTCGGCCCCCTTCCCATGGCTAGGGCCAGGCAGGCAGGCAGGCAGGCAGGCGGCCTCCCAGGGGCCATTCTGGTGCCCGGCCAAGAGGAGCCCTTCGGAAGGGGCCCGGAGCCTTCCTGGCTCCCTCAGCTGGGATCCGGCCCCTCCCTGCCCCCCAAGCGCCCACTCTGCCCCCTGGGTACCGGAAACCTTTCCCTCTCCCCCCAGCGGGAGAGCCAGCCAGAGAGCCCAGAAGGGGAGGGGGCCCTGGAGGGAGCCCACCGCCCTTTGCCCACGGCCAGGCAGGGATGGCTTGGCACCTTTCCAGGTAGGCTGTGGGCAAGGGCGGCTGCTTCTCCCCTCCCCCCCCTCTCTCGGAGGAGCCACCGAGCTCCACCTACGTACTCAGGCAGCTGTGGCCGTAGTGGACGAGGAAGTCCGCCCCCAAGGCGCGTGCGGTGAAGTCGTCCACGCAGCAGGCCCCGTAGGTCACGTCGCCCATCACCACGGCTTCTGCCCCAGTGAACCTGCAGGGGGAAGAGGCAGGATGCACCCCCCCGTCCCCCGGCTCAGCCTCCCCCCCCCCAAACGTCCCCATGACCCCCTGGGCAGCCCTGGAGCGGCGGCTGGGAGAAGGCACACTGGGGTGGGGGGGACGGGAAGGAGGGCGGTGGGGTCCTCGGTGGCCCCCAAGCCTGGCTGGCAGGGCAGTCCCGGGAGTGGAAGTCCGCAGGTATCAGGCACCCCTGGTCCGAGGGAAGGGAAGGGCCGCGTCCCAGCCGGGGGAGGGGACGACGGTTTGCTCCCCAGCAACCCAGCCAATTCCAGGTTGAGAAAAAGAAACCTCCTCCCCAGGCCTTTTGGCCCCCCAAGAGAGAAAGGCCGGCGCCCCGTGAGCCCCCGAGAAAGCAAAGGCCAGGAAGGGGGGCAGAAGGGCCGAGGCTCCGCTGGGAGTGGGGGAGGGGGCTGAGGAGCCCTGGGCTGCTGCTGCTGCGGCTTCGCTTCTGATAAAAGGATCCGGATAATCAGCCCCCTTTGAAGTCAGGGCATGAAAGGGACCCCTTGCTGGGCAGCTGGCTCCAGAGGAAGCCCCCTCCAGCGCCCCCCTCGGTCAGCCCTGAGCAGGCAGAGCTGAAGGGCTGCATTGCAACCCATAAGCCAGGAGGCTGGGGAGGGAGGACCCCCAAAGAAGCCCCCACGATCCCCCCGCATCTCACCTCTCCACGATGTCAGCCAGGGTGCAAGCAAACATCAGGAGCCCCTCCGGCATCTGCAGGGCGACTGGAAGGGAGGGGGGGACAGAGGAGGCTCATCGGGGTCTCGGAGCAGCTGCTCCCCCAGGAGTTGGGGCCCCCTTTCCCCCAGCAGGGCTCCACCCCACCCGGGGGACTCCAAGCAAGTCCCCCCCCTCCCACTTCGGCCAAGAGGGGCCTCTGGAAGTTGGCAGAAGCTGAACTCCTCCTACGTGGCGAATGAAGGGGGACCCTCCCTGGCTGGGGATTCTGGGTGCCGCAGTCCCACCGAGAGCGTCAGGTGTGGGGCAGGAGAGGCTGCAGCCAAAGGGGGGGGGGGCTAGTTCTGGAGGGATCTCCAGGGTGAACTGGCCGCAGGGGAGCGAAGCTGGGCGACAGGATGACGTCCGGCTCTGCCCCAGGCAGGATGCAGCAGGCAGGCCAGAGAAGCTCTGCCAGGCGTGCCCAGATCCCTGGCACAGCCCGAATCCCGCTGACCACTCCGGCCTCTGGTCCTTTCTGGACGGCGGAGAGGTCAGGAAGAGGGCAAAGCTGCTGCCCTGCCAGTCCCCCGATGGGCACCCAGAGGCAGGGAGCCCGCCCGCCTGGCGTCGCCATCTCCCGCAGGCCTCTCCCGCTGCCCACCTCATGAAGCCCCGTGGCACCATACGTGGCGGGGACTGCCTGGGCAAGGGCTCTGCAGCCAGCTCTCCTTGGCACGTGGGGCAGCAGTCGGAGCTGCCGCACCTGGCTCCAGGGGCTTGTCCGCACCTCTGGGGGGGCGGCCACTCCCCCCACAAAAGCAGCCCTCCACGGAGCAGAGGCAGGCCACGGAGGGATACGGTGGCCCTCAGCCCCCACCCCTTGTGGGCAAAGGAAAGCGGGCCTGGGGGGTCTCCCAGATGCCCTCCCCACCCTGAGGCACTCACCCCTCCTGGCCTGGGCCTGACGGATCCTCCACACCGTTTTGTAGACCTCAAAGTTGTAGTTGCGAGGGAGGCGTCCCACGGCGTCCTGCAGCTCCGGATCAGAGAGGATCTCCTGGGGGACGTGATGGGCCACTCGGCGGGGGCTCGCCTGGCTGCGGGGGAGGGGCAGAAGTGAGGCCAGGGGCCACGGGAGGGGGAACCCGAGCCCACCCACCCGCCTGCCTCCCTCCCTCCCCCTTCATTCCTTGGCACGGAGAGAGGCCAGGGCAGACGGCCGGAGGCCCCTCCTGGCCATTAGGTTTTGACACTCAGCCCCAAGAGCAGCGATGCTGCTCAGGCCGGTGAACCCGATGCCTCTGGACGCCCCGCAGGGCACGGGGGGGGGCGGGCAAGCCCACCCTTCCCCGGCTGCCTCCGGGTGCCGGTAACTTATAAAGCCATCCGGCTGGAGGCCACCAAGGCTCCCTGAGGCAGCTGCCCCTGCCAAGGCCTCTGTGCTCCCCCCCCCCACAAGGCCGGATTACAGGAGGGGGAGGGGGGCTTCCCATCTCAGCCCAACTCTGCCCAAGGCCTGGAGTTCGATCCTGACCGGCTCCAGGCTGGCTCAGCTCTTCTGACCTTCTGAGGTGGGTAAGATGAGGACCCCGATGGTTGGGGGCAAGAGGCTGGCGGTGTGAAGGGCTCAGAGAGGCCGCGAAGCACCGTCAAGCGGTCTATAAGTCCCAAGGGCTACGGCCACTGCAGGCCTCCTAGCCCAGTGATGGGGAGCCCATGACGGGCGTGTGGCGGGCGAGGCGCCAGGCCAGAGCAGAATCGGAGAGCCTCTGTCCCTTGTGGCTCAGGGTCGAAACGAGGGGTCCTTGGTGGGGCTCAGAGAGCACGAAGGCCGCTCCCACCCAGCTGGCTCCCGACTGGGGGAGGCCAATCGCTCGGGCAACGCGGGGAATGGCGTGGCCTGGAAGGGGCCTCCGGGCTGGGCTCCTCCCTGCGGCAGAGGAAGCGGAGGGTGCCCAGGGCCGAAGCGGAAGGCAGCAGAGGGTCTCCCCCCCACAAAGGGCGATGCCCTCGTCCTCCCAGGGCTGCTTTCCCCTCCGTCCAGAGGGCAGCAGGGAGGATCGGGGGGGCGGGGGTCCAAGGGGAGAGAAAGGCAGATGAAACCCATTTCAAGAGGGATGTTGGCACCGCCACCTACGGTGCCAGGAGGGCCAGTGGGCCTGGGTCTTCCAAGCGGCGCCCCCAGCCCCTTCCTCCTTGGAACGGGGCGTCGGCGTTCTGTGAGTCAGCCACGCAGCAGCCTGAGGGAGGATGCCAGTTGGGACAGAAGGGTCTCCGGGGGAGGGAGGGGGGGGGGGGAGAGAAGAAATGGGGGGGTGCGCTGTGTGGCAAAATGCTCCAGAGGAACAGGGCAAGCAGAGACTGGCGGACGACCGACAGGGAGAGAATGGCGAACCCAAACTCCGAGAAAGCTGCCCGGGCAAAGCTGCGGGGGGGCAGGGCGGGGCCCGTTCACCCCCCTGGCCCAGCCGTGGGAACCGCCATTCCCTCTGGGAACGAGAAGGGGCGAGGGGGCCAAGGGCGGGAATTAGCCGGGGAAAGGAAAACCGCACAAGGGGACGGAGCGGCCGGGGCCTCTGCCCGAAAGCCTCCGACTTTGCTTGTCACAAAAGGGGATCGCGTGGCCCTGGGACACTGCGGCCATTGGAAGTACAAGTCAAGCACCTGAATCAGTGGCCAAGGGCCTGAATTTGGACCACGTGACCGTGGGGGGTGCTACAAAGGCTGTAAGTATGAAAATAGGGTCACAAGCCACTTTTTTCAGTCACTTTGAACGGCCACTAAATGAACTGTTGTAAGTCGAGGATTACCTGCAATTTGAGTCAGGAATTACGTGCTGGTCATTAAACATCGAGCAGCCAATCAAATGTTACAACATTTTTGCAGGAGTTATTAGCAAAGCCCTCCGGTTGTCAACCAACCTTTACTGCCATTAAGTGAAGCCACTGAAACCAGCAAAAGACGGGGAGTGGATTGTGGTCTGCAACCGGCCACAGCTGCAAAGGGCCCAGAATGTGGCCCCCAAACTCTGGAGTCCACTGTAACTTCAGTCGCTAAGCGATCAGTCGTAAGTCAAGGGCTGCTTGTACAGGTCTCACTACAGTTCAAAGTTACAACGGCACTGACAAAAGTGACTCCTTATGGCCATTATTCACCCTTACGACCCCCTGGTCACACCATCAAACTTCAGAGGCTTGGCAACCGACTCACATTTATGACGGCTGCAGTGTCCTGGGGTAAATGCAACCCCCTTTTGCGACCTTCTGACAAGCCAAGTCAGCGGGGAAGCCAGATTCACTTAACAACCACGTTACTAATTGGACAACTGCAGGGATTCACATCGCAACTGTGGCAAGAATGGTTGTAACACGGGGCAAAAGTCCCTTCACCGCTGTCTGGCTTTGCAATGGAAATGCTGAACTCAGTTGTGGTCGTAAGTCGAGGACTCCCTGGGTAGAGAAACTGGATTCCATAAGGTGATGGCAGGCGGAAGGTGGGTGGGGAATTGTCCATTCTAATTATTTGGAATTTAATAATAAGGGGTGCCGCCTTCATGGGGTGGGGGGGCTTAACTGCTCCCATGAAGCTGAGAGCAAACTGCCAGCGGGTCCAACCCTGTCAGAGAGATCTCGGCCGAGGAGCAGGAGGACTGAGGGCACCCAACAAACAACCCAGGCCATGAATCACGTTGAAACACAACCGAACGAAGCCTATACTGGCTCGGCCGTCGCCCGGGTTAACAAGGCCCATGTCAGGTGTTGGGGAACTGGGGCGTCCGTCAACAAGTGGGCCACGGGTCCCACTGCTGAGCAACCAGGGCTTGGGCCTGCAGGGCTACTGGAAGCTGGACCACCTCAGAAGTGGCAGAAATACACCGTGTCAGAGACCCTTCCTGGGATCTGCCCGCCTAATCCGCCGATGCATCCCGCAGTCCTAAGCACTTGGGAAGGGTCCCAGCAGAGCAACAGGGAGCTCAAACTTTCCGGGGGGATTATTCCTTTGCCACCCATGAGTGGGAAGCCATTTGCAGAATCCCGACTGGAAGAGGAGCTTAGGCCAGTTTAGATAAAAGGGCAAAATAAAACGAACAAGCTTGAACGGTGGGACGTCCCACGGGAGTGGGGAAGGAGGCCTTGACCTTGGAAAGAGAAGCCACCCATAGGGTTCTGGTGCTCTTGCAGGAACTAATTAGGATTTATGCGCTGCCCCCTCCTCTCGGTGACTCAGGGTGGTTTACAAACAATGCTGGTTTGGGGCCTGGATGTCTGAATAAGAGGAGGAGGCCACGCTAAGAATACAGGCTAGGAATCTGGGTGACCAATGGAACAGAAGTTGCCTTCAGAAATCCTGGGAGCTTCATCACTGGAGGCTTTCAAGAAGAGATTGGACGGCCATCTGTCAGAAATGGTGTAGGGTCTCCCGCTTGGGCAGGGGGTTGGACTAGACGACCTCCAGGGTCCCTTCCAACCCTGATCATCTGTTATCTGTTAACTTGGCCGGCTGGGGAATCCTGGGAGTTGAAGTCCAGGGGCCTCGAAGTTCCCGGATTGGACGCCCTGGAATAGGGTCTTCCTACTCGAGCAGGAGGCTGGACTAGACGACCTCCAAGGTCCCTTCCCACCCTGTTATTCTTGGGCTTCCTTTGGGGGGGGCGGGGGGATAAAGCCCGTGGCGTCTCTCTCTGCCAAAGGGAGCCCCCGCGGCCTCGCCCGCGACCACCGCCCCCAAACCTCCGACCACCCGGGGGAAGAGAGGCGGAGGCCCCCCCGGCCCAGCCCCCCCGGGGGGCCCTGCTCGCCCCTTCCGGCCGCGGAGCCCCCCGCCCGCTCACCTGCCGCCAGGGCCGGGGGGCCGCCGCCCCCGCCGCCCGCCTCCTGCTCCGCCGCCGCCATGGCCGCCGCCGCCGCCGCCGCGCCCACGTGGAGCCGCCGAGGCAGCGCCAGCCGAGCGCCCATCCGGCGAGCGGGAAGAGCCAGGCCGGCCGGAGGAGCACCGAGCCGCCGATGGGCGGAGGCCGAGGGCTCCTGGGCGCGCGCAGAGCGCCCTCGCGGCCGCCGGAGGGGGAAGGGCCGGGGGTCGCCGCCCCCCCGAGCGCCCCCTCCGCGGCTGGGGGACTACAGCTCCCATCACCCCGACCCCCGGCCCCTCCACGGAGGGTGAAGTTGGGCGGCTGGCCCCGGGGCTTTGGCGGCGCTTCCTCCCTCGCCCCGGCGCCCGGCTTTGGGGAGGGGAGCCTGGGGACCCCGCGGCCGGCCGGCCTCGCCCCGGGGGCTGCCCACGGGGGCGGGGGTCTTCTGGGCCGGCTCCTTCCGCGGAGAAGCGCCCCTGCGCTGGGGATCCCGAAGGCTGGAGGGGATCTGCGCGCCAGCCCCTTCACCCCCCACCCGTGGACCCCCCGTGCGAGACCCTCTTTCCCGAGAAGCAGACCCCCTCCCCGTCTGCAGTTCTTCCTCTGGACATCGGAACTTCTGGAATCCTAGGTTGGAAGGGACCTTCGAGGTCCTCTAGTCCAAGCCACCACCACCCCCGAGGGTCCCTGAGGTCTGGCTAGGAAACGGCCTGGCTTCTTCGCTCCTCTCCACCACCTGAGCAGGTGTGAACCTAGCTGGGTCTTGGCTGGGAGCGGAGAAACCTCTCCTGGGGGTCCTGGCAGAGCTCTGCCCAAACACAGCCGGGCTGGGCCTCCCTCTGGAGACGATGCCTGGGGGGCGGGGGGGTTATTTTGCTCTTGGATTGGTTAGGTTTTATGTAACTGATTTGATTTGGGTGCTTCCCAATTCCAGGCCAACTCTGGGCAGCTCATTACGGACTAAAATACAATATGTGTTCGGGAAGAAATGAAAAACAAGCTCAAGAAGGGAACAAATTTGAAAAAATAGAGAACAAAAATGGTAAATCCAGCCAAAACAGCCTTCCTCCCCACCCCAGCCCCCTCCACCGCCACCCCAGATTCAGGCAGCGTCCAATTGCTTGGGATTTGGGGAAGCCTTGAAGACCTGGCTGTGTTCCGGGGCTGGGGGTTAAAATCGGGGTGGGGGGCTTCATTGGTGGAGCCCCTGTTGTACTGGTTTTCCCACTAAATATACAGTCTGTGCCTTCTCCGGTCTGGCTATCCTGGTGGATTGAATTGTTTACTTTTTTATGCGTTTTGTAACTGCCTCAGAGTCTTCTGGAAAAGACACTTGTATTCAATGACATGCACCAGCGCACCCTTTACAAAGGTGTCAGCCCCCCTGCCCCCAAACCTGGGAGGAGAGCCAGGCCTTCCGGGCCCTCCAGAGGGCCACTGGATGGGAGCCGTCTGGAGTCCTCGGGGAGCCTCGTTCCAGAGGGCAGTGACAGGACAGGGGCGCTTCCAGCTGTTTAAGGGGATCGGCCCTCTCAGCTTCAGCCCGCAGGCAGACTCCATGGGACACAGGGGTCCCTCCGTTAATCGGGCCCTGCGCCATGCAGTTGGCAGCTGGGCACCTGGATGGCATATAAAGTTAGCAATAATTTTTTTTTTGGGGGGGGGGGGATCTGACTTTTTGTGCTGGGGAGGTGAGGCACATTCGCTGGCACTGCATTTCACATCCTGAGGGCTCAGAAATCTCCCCTGGGGTGAAGCTGGGAGATTGCAGATCAGGCAGGCTGAGCAAAACCCCAGAATTCCCGGGTGTTTCCTGTCAGGCCAAAGGCCCTTTAGGTG
Organism: Pseudonaja textilis; assembly: GCF_049901715.1. Taxonomy (NCBI): domain Eukaryota; kingdom Metazoa; phylum Chordata; class Lepidosauria; order Squamata; family Elapidae; genus Pseudonaja; species Pseudonaja textilis. The sequence continues at coordinate 288,687 of NC_141990.1, read as the reverse complement.
CCGCAGGAGGGCTTGAGGACACCCCTGACCTGGCTGCCTTTCCCAGCCCTCCTGCTTGGCTACCCTGGAGCCACCTGCTCCCGCCCTGCCAATAGGAGACTGGGAGCCAGGGCACCCGCCAAGGGCTGCCAGGGGGAATCCAATTGCCAATACAGCGTGGCAAGCCTGGGACGTCCGCAGGAGGAGGAGGAGGAGGAGGAGGAGAGGGGTCCTCCCAGCCGGAGAAAGCATTCGCTCCTGACCCTCTGGAGGCCGAGAGGGGAGCAGAATTGGGGCCGGGAAGAGCAAAGGGCGCCCAGGATTTCTGTAGGAGCCCCAGGAATAAGCAGAGCCCCCACAGCTGATGGCTGCTGCTCCCTTCATGCAGGGGGTGGGGGTGGGGGAGAGAGGAGATACAAGGCCCCTCCCTCCACCCCAGGTGCCGCGCCCCCAGTCTCCTCAGAGCCAGCCTGTAGTTCAGGAGATTTACCTCACCTGTTTATCCAGGTAGAACTTGGACGGCAGAAGGGTGATCTTTCCGTCCCTTCCTCTCTCTCTCTTTCTCTTCCTTGTTAAAAGCTGTTCTGTCCTTTGGACAATTCACCTGCCTACCCCACCCCACCCCCACCCAAAGGGGGCAGCCTCCATACATCTCCCCCTTGGCCTTGGCCCCCTGAAATAGGGCTGCCCAGTGGTTTCCCCCACCCACCCTGGGCCTGCCTGCCTGCCAGAGCGCAGCCTCTTTGTGCCCCCTGCCCCCTTGGGGGGGCTTCAGGCCGTGCTCCCTGCACCTCCTAAGACCCCCTCCCTGTGGGCCTGCCTCCAGTCACAGGCTAACCAGACCCCTCTCCCCGTCCCCGGCTGAGTGACAGCTGCTCGGCCGCCTCCCTGCTCCTCTTACTCAGCGCTTGAGTAATTCACCGCACCTCTCTGGGGGCCGGCCAGTCCGTGGGTTTGGCTCTGCTTGCCGCTCCCACTCACCACGGCTGTCCTCCCCCTCCTGGAGGAGTCTGGGGGACGGGGAGAGAGGGAGCCATGTGGGCTACCTTATTTGACCCTGGCCAAGGAACCCCCACCACTGCCTGATCCCCCACCCCCAGCCAAGACCACCGACATGGCAGGGGTTGAACCCGGGGCTTCCTGCTGGCCCATGAAGCCCATGGCTTAGTCTGGGGCCAAAGGACCCTTTCCCCAGCAGGCCCGGTGGCACGGGGGTCTCCACCGCAAGAGAGGAGGGTCTCCTGGGTGAAGAATCCAGCATTGGCTGGGCCCACTGAACCCCCAGGTCTGCTGAGTGTGCCCCCCCCATGCCTGCCTCCTCCCCCGAAAGAGCCGCTCTGGCCTGGCCTCCCTGGGCGGCCTTGGTCAGTGGGGAGAGGGCCAGAACAGCCTCCTTCCTCCAAGGAGAGCAACACAAAAACAACACAGCCTGTGCTCTGCGTTGCAATCTGCTGGCCCCAACCGCAACGCACAACAGAAGGGCTCATTCGTCATGTACCCACAGAAGCTGTGGGGGAGGGAGGAAGGGGGCAGCCATCCAGCCGCGTCCTCTCCAAAGGCCCTCCTTCTGCCTTGGCCGGGGAAAAGGGGGCAGCAGGCCAAGGCCGGCCAGGTCCCTGGGCCCCCCGATACGGCCTGGGGTGGCCCTCTGATTTCCTTGGCTAAACTTTTGGAGCTGGGCCCCCAGGGAAGACGGGGCCCTCCCGTTGGGCAGAAGCTTTGGGGTAGAAAAGGCAAGGGGAGAGACGAAGCACCCCCAAACCCCTTGAGGAAAGACGGGGGCCTGGACGGCTCTCTGGGAAGCCGGCCTCCCCCTTACCCAGAGGGAGGTTAAACAGCCACCAGCCAAGTGCAGCAAGGAAGTCCCAAGGGTCAAGGTCACAGCCCTCCCCGGGACCAGTCCGGCCATTCCAGTCTCTGGTCAGTTGTGGCCTGTCCAGTCCAGACCCTCTGCCAGGCCCCAGGGGGTCACAGCAAGAAAGTGGAGGTACACAGTCTGTGCGTCGTCGTCCCCCCACCCCGCATGCAAAAAAAATCTCCCAAATGGTTCCTGCCCGGGGGCTGCCCCCTTCAGGCGGCCTCAGCCTGCTTGGACCAGGGAGTCCTCGGTCTTTCCGCTGCTTCCTGGCGGGAAGCTTCAACCCCGGAGCAGGAGGGGGGCTTTGGAGAGAAAAGGCCCTTCGAAAGGGCTCTGCCCTTCCTGGTGCTGCTAAGTGCTGGGGCCCTCTACGTGGCAGGTGGCGTGGCCCACCCCACGCAGGCCACAGCATCCAGCTGGCCAAGGGGCTGCCTGGCCCTGTTGGGAGGGGATTCTGGGCTTCTAAGGCCTGCTCAGCGCTGCCCTCCCTGCTCCCCAAAGCCGCTGGAGGATGAAACCCCCGTTCCTTCCCCACCGCCACCCCAAGGGGCAAGGGAGCTCTTGGGGTGAATCCTGGCTGCATTCTCACCTTCCTCAGTTCCTGAAGGGATCCGAGTTGGGGGCCCATGGAACCTCAACACCTTGTGGGGGGTCTCTGGACCTCTCAATCTGGAGGGGAGAAAGGGAGCCAGCCAAGCCCCCAAAGCAGCCTCCCGGGGGGGGGGAGGGGAGCTGGGCGGGGTCCTGTGAATGCAGCCAGGAAGGTCCCCTTCCTGCTTTTTCCCATTCAGGTGGAGGGCGGGGGGGGGGAGTGTCCCTGGTTGACTCCCTCCCTCCCAGGGCCCAGGTGCGGTGTCCCTTGACAGGCCCAGCCCAAGCTGTGGGGGGGCGGGGGACTCCCCAAGCAGGAAGGGTTTGGGAGGGAGGCCTTGCGTTCGTTCCCTTCCCCACTTGAATTCTCTTCCCAAGCCAGGCGCCCCCCCACTTCCCAGCCTGAACATTGCAAGGCTGGAGATGAGGGGTGCAAAGGCTGGAAGACCTGGGGAGGGGCTGCAGGTGGGAAAGGGAGGAGACTGGTGCTTACAGCCCCCACCCCACTGCTGCCCAGGCTGGTGGTGCACCCCGGATGGGGGCTAGAGGAGAAGCGGGCCTTGCCTAGAACCTCCCGAGATGGTCCTGCTGCACCAGGCGGCCTGTGGAACTTCAGACACTGGAGATGGAGCCCCCAGGCCGGAAGTTGCAGGGAGTGGGGGGAGGGGGAGAGGCAAGGCCCCAGGCCAGAACGAATCAACACTTTGATCAACTGGAGCAAGGATCCCACGTCCCCTTGGGACCCCGGCCTTGGCAGGGGTGTGCTGGGCTTAAAGCTCACGGGCTGTTAGGGCACCCGAACGCCCATCACCAAGAGGCACCGGGTCACTTCCAACAGCCCCGGGGGCAAGCTGGACCTGGGGTCTCCATAGCGGAGGTCAGGATGAGAGAGGGGGCAGCCAGAGACCCCCGAGAAATGGGGCGCCCCTCCTGCCCCTGACCTGCCCCCACCCCCAATGGCAGCGCGCGAGGCGGCCGCGTGACGGCCGCGGCGAAAGGTGTGGCGGAGGGAGCGGTCCGACGGCTCAGGTTGGTTTCCATAGCAATAAGAAGGGAGAGGGTCTCGCCGCCGCGTTGCCATGCCGACCGGGGCTGTCAATCAAAGCTCTCGCCTCGCCTCGCCGTTCTCGTCCCGCACCCACCCCAATATTCTCCAAGGGAAAGGCGGGAGCCCCTCGCCCCCTCCCGCCTTCCCACGGACGGCGCTCCCTGGCAGGCAGCCGGGTCAACCGCCGCCGCCGGCGCCGCCGACCCCTGGCCGGCAGCGCCGCGTCCGGAGCGGCCGCCCCGCCAAGGCCGCTCGTGCGCCGGGCTCGGCCCGCGGGAGCTCCGGGGCGGGAGGGGCGCCGCGCGGCTCGCGCCGAAAGACTTTCATAAATTTTCGATGGGCAGCAGGGGAGGCGGGCGAGGAGGCGGAGGCGAAGCGGCGGAGGCGGCGCGCTGCTGTTGCGAGGGAGGGGAGGCCGAGCTCAGCCCAGCCCTGCCCAGCCCAGCCCAGCCCTGCCCAGCCGCCGCCGCCACCGCCACCGCCGCCGCTGCCGCTGCTGCTGCTGCGGGGAGAGGCGAGGCGAGGGCCGGGGCGCGGGAAGACGCCCTTCGCCGAGGAGGCAGCCGGGAGGCAGCGCCAGCCGCCCGAGGGGGCGGATTCCCCCTAAAAGCGCCGCCGAGCGAAGCCGGCAGCCAGCAGCCCGGCGCTGAGCGAAGTGGAGCCGGGAAGAAGCCGCCGCCGCCGCGCAATGCCGCTGCCCGGAGCTCCGCCGACCCGCGGCCGGATTAGCAGCAGCCCCCCGCCGCCGCCGCCGCCGCCCCTGCTCTGAGCACTGCGCCGGGACCGGCCGCGGCGCCTCCAAGATGCTGCGCGAAGGTGAGCCCGCCGAGCCGCGTCCGGGAGGGGGCGCCGGGCTGGCCGCCCGCGGCTGGCAAACTTCGCGAGGGGCTGCCGGCGCGGGGGCGGCGGGCGATACCGGCCCGGGAAACTTTCCGGGCCTGGCGGGGGCTGGCGGGCGCCGCGGCCTGTTTTCCTGGCGGTGCCGGGGCGCCCGCGTCTTCCAGGGCCCTGAGCCTCGGCTCCGGCGGCGGCGGCGGCGGCGGCCTCGGGAGGAAGGCCCCGGCCTCCGTCCTGCCGCCCCACGGAAAGCGGCGGGGCACGTGAGGCAATTCCCGGGGGTCGGGCGGAGCGGCGCCTCCTGCACTGGGGGCCGGAGCGGAACTGCAGTCGCTCCCGGTGGGGGGAGGGGCGGCCGGTCCAGCCTTCAGAGTCCGGAGCGCGGAATTAGAACTGCCGGCCGGCGCTTCCCTGCCGCGGCGCGACTTGCGCGGGTGCTGCGGGGCGCGGGCGGGCGGGGGTGGCAGCGGCGGAGAGTCCTCCTCCCGCGCGCTTCCTCCTGCTCGGCCCGTTGCCTGCTCCCGGGGCCCTGAGCGGGGCAGCTGCTGGGGGCCCGGGGGATCGGACCCAGCTTCTCCGGCGGGAGTGGGCCGAGGGCGACGCCCGCCCGCGATCCCGGCAGCCGCTCGAGCCGCTGCTCGTCGGGAGGGCAGCCCCAGACCGGATCCCGGGGGGTGGGGGGTCCTTCTCGGAGGCCAGGCGCGGGCCGGGAGGGCTAGCGGAGGGGCCGGCGGGGCGGGCGGCGGGCGAGGGCTTCCTGCGCTCCGGGACTCTCCTGGGCTTTGGGGCGGGCGGTGAAACGGGGCCGGCGTGGATGTGCGCGAGCGCCGCGACTCTTTGTGCGTCTGAAGAAAAGGCGGCGGGGCGGACGGAGAATCGCGCGGGGCATTCGGGCTGCGGCCGTGGGGGGACCGAAAGGCATCCCCGGGGGCCGTGGAGGGTCGCCTCGGCTTTTCTCGTCGCCACAACCGGCCGGAGGGCTCGGGAGCAGCCGCCCGGCCGGTCTCCTCTCTTCAGGCGCTCAGAGCTTCGGCCGGCCGAAGCAGCAGCAGCCGCCGCCGCCGGAAGGGCCGAAGAGAAGCGAGGGCGAGGAGGGAAGGCAGGTAGGGCGAAGTTTCCGGGCACCCCCTCTCCCCCCAGGGAATGCCCCCCCCCGGGCCTGGGCAGGAGGGCGGCGAGCGAGGCTCTTCGGAAAGTCTTGGGGCTGCCCTGCCGGTTCCCTCAAGCCTCGGAGAACTTGAGCGATGAGAACAGTACTAATAATAGCAATAGAAACGAAGCTGCTCACGGCTTCCACCGCGCCCCAGTGACTGACCCAGGCGGGCTCGGTCCCTGGACGGATGTCCCAGAACCGGGGCGGGAAAAGGGTGCGGCTGATGGGAGGCTGAAAGCCAGCCCCCCCCCCCAAGCCTGGGATGGTTTGGCCCAAAAGATCCAGAGGGGCCCTAGCTGCCTAATGGGGGGCCCCTGACAAGGAGAGGGTGCCCTGCGGGGCAGCTGGGTGTCCTGGGGGCCCCTAGGTGGACTTGCCCAGCGATTTCGTGGTTTTAAAAAACCCTGGACAAAAGCCCCCAGGTGGATCCAGGGGCTGCTAGGCTGGAGGCCTCCCTCCTGGGTGCCAGCCCCCCAGCCCCACATCCCAGCTGCTCAGGGAAAGGGCTGGGTTGGGGCTGCCTGGGGGGCTGCCTCCCCCTCCCCCCCACCCGAATTCCTGCCCCCCTGTGCCTGCTACGGTGGGTGAGGCGTGAGAGGTGGGGCAGAGGGGTCCAACCCATTTCGTGGCAACATTTGGGGGAACTGCGCGAGAAGAAAACCCTGGAGCTGAAACACAGCGAGGAGGAGGAAGCGTCTCTGCAGACAAAGCCACAATAAATCACAGGCCGCCTGGAGCTTTGTGGGAAAAGGGTTAGGGAATAAATATTTAGATTAGGAGGCAAAAGCAGAATATAAGAGGGAAGGGTTGAGAAAAACAATCAGGAGAGGACCCTGGGCTGCGTGTGTCCAACCCCCCCCCGTGGATCTGGCTTCTGGTCGTCAAGCCAGATCCGCTCTGCTCTACGCCCCCACCCCAAAGAAGCCCCAGTGCCGGGCGGGCCGGGCACGAGAGCCGAAGGAAGGGCCTTAAAGGTTGGGGGAGGCTTGGGGGAGGCCAGATCCTGGGGTTCTCCTGTGGAGCAGCGGGAGGGGCGCTTGTCCCAGCTGTAAAGTGGGAGCCTGGGGGGGCGGAAGGGAGGTGGGAAAGGCAGGCGGGGGGTGGGTGGACGCAGCCCAGTTGGAGAGTGGAGGCTCTTGTGCTGGACACAGCAGGGCAAGAGCCACCCCCCCAGGTTCATGCTTAGGGCTGGACCTTCAGTTCAGGCTCATTCTGCCCTTGGTTCGAATGGCCGGGAGGGCAAAGAGCATCGGCAAAGGGGGGGGGGGTTGTCAAAGGGCGTACAGGCTCTGGGGGTTCAGGGGACTTTGGAACCAGCTGAAGATCGTCTTCCGAAGGAGGAGGGGGCGGTATCACACCGATGGGAGGACCAGTTATGTGTGAAGGCCACGGTGGGGGTGGGGAGAGAAGGAAGGGACCCCTCCTGGCCTAGGCTGGCCTCCCCCTGAGCAGAGGGCGGGGCCTCTGAGGAGGATTCCACGGCCCCTTTGGCCCAGCGGGGGGGGGCAGAGGGGGGTCCTGTTCGGGGAACCTTTCCCCTCCCCCCTCAAACGCACAGCCGATTCAGCTCCGTCAAAAGGGGCTCCGGTCTGGGGGGCGTTTTGTAAACAGGGAGCGATGGGCGCCGCGACACCCCCCCCTCCCGGCCTGCTGTGCGTTACTTTTGGACGGGTGGCTTTTATCTCGGGTTTGGCCCCCTTTGAACTGGGTTGCAGTCGCGCCCCCGTGCAAGCGCCGCTATTTGTTGGGTGCCCACTTGCACCCGGGTCCAAGCAGGGTTCGGAGCCCCGAGTCGCTCGTCCCCTTAGCCCAGACCGACTGGCCGGGGCAGCCGCCGGGCGCCCCTTCTGTCCGCGGGGTCGGCGAGGGGGTCGGCTGGGCCGAGGCGCCGCTTGGGGGGCGCCGCTTCCGAGCGATCTCGCCGCGGTGAGAGGCGGGCGGGGAAGCGGCGGCGGCGGCGCTCCCGGAGAGGGAAGGTGGTTCAAGGTCAAAGTTGCTCTGCTCCCGCCGGACCCGAGCAGAGCCGCTTCGCCGCCTGCCCCGCCTTCCTGGGCGGCCTGGCCGAGGCGGGCGCAGGGACGCTTCTTAGAGTCGGAAGCCGCCAGCGCTGTCCGGCTCGGCCCCGGACTCGGGCCTCCCTCCGCGGGAACGCGGCCGAAAGCGGGGCTGGCGGCTGCGGAAGCCGCTGCTCTGCTGCCCGGTGGCAAGCGGACAACGGGCGGGAGGTGCCCTCCGTGTGTCCCGGGGGCCGTTTAGTCCGCCGGGCTGGTCGTGAGCTCCTTCCCGGGCTGGGGTCGGCGGTGGCGCGGCTCCTGTGCTCCGAGGCGGAGCTGGGCTGGAGCGCCGGCCTCTCCCTGGGCCGGGGGTGGGGGAAGGGGCGCTGGAGAACCCCGGGCACCATCGCTCGGCACCCCTCCTCGGAGCAGCCCCGCGGCCTTGGGAGGCGGGGAACGGCCCCCGAGAGAAGCCGAACGAGCCGATCCCAGGCTGGACGGCCGGGTGCAAAGAGGTTGCGGGGGGAGGGCGGGAAAGGCGCCGGACCGACCGGCTGGAGCTGCTGCAAATGACGCTCCGAACCGGGCGGACAGCCTGGCCTCTGCAGCCGAGGAGAAGGGCCTGGAAGCGGAGGCGGCCCAGTGAGAGAACCAGGTTGGCTGGAGGGGAAGAGGAAAGAGGCCTGGTGGGGCCAGGAGATGCGGCCAGCCCCCCACCCCACCCGGGGTGCAGGGAAGAGGCTCCCCTGGAGGGAGAGAAGGCTAGGGGGGCTAGAAGGGTCCCACGGGTGCCTGAAGGCTCTTCCTATCCAGGCAAAGCTCAGAGATTTCAAGCCCGGGCTAAATAAACCTCCCCTTGGAAGGAGAGAAAGTGGGCCGGGAGGCTGGTTCCCGACCCAAGCCCTGTGCAAAGGGGGGCAGAGAGCAGGGCCCCCACACTCTCTCGCTGCCCCCCTGCCAGGAGAGGCTCTGCTTCCCCACCAGGCCCCAGGGCTGGCCACCCACAGAGCCTCTGCCCTTGTTTTCGGTGCAGCACTGCCGGCTTCCCCAGAGACCAGGCTCCCTGGGCCCAGAGCAGCAGGGGGGGCGGGGGGCTGGAGGCTGTGTGCCCGAGGGCGTGTCTCTCACGCAGGGATGCCTCCTCCCCCTGCTTGCTGCCACTCAAACAGGGCTAATCGTGCAGCCTGGGCCTCAGGCCTTTTGGTTTGCAAGGATGGACATGGGGGGTCGGGGGCTTCTCCTTTGCTGTGCCTGCCAGTCTCTGGGTCACTTCTGCAGTTCTTCCTGTGGGCCTCGGTTGATTGCAAGAAAGAGGCCAGAAAAAAGAGCAAGGAAGAGAAACTAAGATGATGGAAGGCATAGAAATTAAAACATATGAAGAAGGATTGCAGGAATTGGCTAGGTCTAGTTTGATGAAAAGTAGGACAAGGGGTGACATGATAGCGATCTTCCAATATCTGAGCGGCTGCCCCAAAGAGGAGGAAGGGTGCATCTATTCTCCAAAGCCCCTGAGGGCAGGACGAGGGGCAATGGATGGAAACTAATCCAGAAGAGAAGCAGCGGTGGGATTCAAATTTTTTAACAACCAGTTCTGTGGGCGTGGCTTAGGTGGTGGGCATGGCTTGGCGGTCATATTATTGGCTGGTCATGGCCAACTCAATTTCACTCACATTGAGGCACGCATCTCCTCGCCTGGCCTCTCGTGACTGTGGGGATTCTGCAACAGTCGTAAGTATGAAAAACGGTCATAAGTCACTTTTTTCAGTGCCATTGTAACTTTGAATGGTCCCTCCACACAAGCAAAGTACCAGCAAAGGAGGGGAAAAAAACTCCAGAGAAGTTCCTGAGACAGGAAGTCTAGTCCTGCCAAGAATGTAATAAGGGTCAACGGAGAGGCAGTTTCTGTAAGCAACCCCAGAATGTTTCCTTCCTGGCCGTGCTTACAGGATTAGCCCTGTAATTTCTTCTAACAACCGGTTCTCCGAACTGCTTAGAAGGTTAACAACCGGTTCTAGCGCATAGGTGCGCACTGGGAGAGTCCCACCCCTGGAGAGAAGCAACCTGGAATTAAGCAGAATCTCCCTGACCGGGAGGACAGTGAAGCCGCTTGCCCCCAGGCGTGGTGGGGGTGCTCCATCCCTGGAGGTCTTGAATGGCCGAGGGTCTCCTGCCTGGGCATCAACAGTCCTCACTGCCAGGAATTCCTCCTCAATTCCAGGTTGCTTCCCTCCTTGCTTACTTTCCATCCACGGCTTCTTGTCCTGCCCTCAGGGGCTTTGGAAAATAGGTCGGCCCCGTCCCCTTTCTGTGGAGGCCCCTCAACCACTGGGAGGCTGCTCTCCTGTCCCGTCCCGTCCCCCCCAGTCCTTCTTTTCTCTAGACAGGCCAAGCCCAAATCCTGCAGCCGTCCTTCGTAGGTTTTAGTCTCCAGGCCTTTGATCCTCTTAGCTGTTGCTCTTCTCTGCACTTTTTCCAAAGCCTCGGCGTTTCTTTCTGTGAAGTGGTGACCAAAACTGGATGCCGTATCGCAGGTGTGCAGGACGGGTGTTGGGACAGCTGTGATAGCACCATCGACTTCCACGGTGGGAGTGGTGTCATTTCTGGCTGGGGTTGTTCTTAAGGGCTGGGAAGGGGGGTGATGACTGACCGCTCCGTTAGCTGACCCCCCCCCAAATCTTTCCCCAATGAAGGGCCATCACCACAGCGATTCCATTGCAGAGCGCCCCCCCTGCAGGGAGGGCCTCCCCTCTGCCTTCCCAACCCCCAAAGTCCACTGGCCCCGCTTTGTGTAGTGACTGCAATAAACGGGGGTGGTGTGGCTGGTGCAATTTGGGGACAGTTTCCCCAGGGTGACGTCTCAGCTAGTTTTTCTGTCTCTGTCATTGTTCTCAACCATATTCGACAGGTGACTATTGGTCATCCGGCCATGAAGAGCTTATCAATGGCTCAAACCCCCAGCCCTCCCCTGTCTGGCGCAGGAGGGGCTCGGGCAGGGCAGGGGCCCCTGTCCTCCTTTGGGCCTCCTGCGCATTCCTGAGGAAACCTGGGAGGTGGTCTTGGCCCACTTCGGTCTGCCTTGACCAGCTGGCCTCAGGCTTCCACTGGGGAGGGGCTTTCGCTTCCCACACGGGTCCTGGCTGCCATGGGAAGCCATTCCCGAACGGGGCCTTCTCCCTCCCGCCCTGCCAGGTCCCGGCTCAGAGGTTGGGGGGCTGAGCCCCTGCCCTTCCCGTCCTCTGGGCTGAGCCCGGCCTGCAGGAAGGTGGGCATCCAAAGGCAGCCGCGATGGGCAGTCTGTGGCCTCTTGCTGGCCGTCAGTGGACCCGGCCCACCTCCTCCCTCCACTCACGCAGCCGAGAGAGAGCGAGGGCAGGGGGCCAAGGCAGGTTAGCCCATGGGCAGCCTCCAGGCAGACCAAGGCAACCCAGAGGGATGGGAGGAAAGAGGAAGGGTCTTTCCGGCCTGAGAGGCTGAAGCGGCCACGGAGGGGAGCTCCGTGGGGCCCAGGGGAGGCTTCTCGGGGGTGGCATGAGATTTACCTGTCGTGAGTTCAGGCCCACCTTCAACTGGGCTCCTGGGCGTCTGGGAGTGCCAAGAACTGTCAACCCTCCAACTGCCCGCAAACAGCCAGGGGGAATTGGGGGGGGCGGGGGCAGGTATTCCCTGGCTGCCCAGCCGGGCTCTCGGTCCTGGTGGCTGATCCGGCCCAAAGCTCCTGGGGGCAGGGGGAGTTGGTCTCTTTCTCTTCTTCGCAGAGAAAGGCTGCCATGCCAAGCACTGCTTTCTCAGCCGTGATTTGAAGTTTTCCCCAGCAAGAGCCGATGCCATTAGATGCCACAGCCAGCAAACTGGGATTTATGTGTTAATTTGGGGAGTGTTTAATGTCATCAGGACATAGCAATGGTTGTGTTATTATTTTTGAGATTTAGCTTGGTTTAGCGTAATTTCGGTGTAGAATCTGTCTTTGAATAAAGATGAGGGCAGGAAGCCCATGGATGCAAAGAGCCAGCATAATATTTTGCTGTGCGAGGCTCATTATAGAAAACAGAAGCCTTATTTTAGGAAAAATTGCAGTCGGCCGGGGGGGGCTGTGGGAAGCCGCGAGGCTGTCCCGAGGAGAAGCCCCTCCTTGGCTCCAGGCAAAGCTCCCGGGTCTGGGCTCCTCAGATGGAAGTGGCCACCTCCCCTGGCCCGGTGGGTGCTGCTGGGAGGGAGCCCTGCATTGGGGGTCCTGACCCATCACCCCCGGGTGGAGCAGCACAGCTCTTAGCTGCCCTTTGGGCCAAGAAGAGGCCAGGATGGCGTTGGGCCAACCCCGGGGCATGGCAGCCCTGCTTGGCCGAGCTTGGGGGCTGTGTGTGTGTGTGTGTGTGTGTGTGTGTGTGTGTGTGTGTGTGTGTGAGAGAGAGAGAGATCAGGACTCCTCCTCATCTTCCCCCTCCCAGGTGGTCAGAAAAGTGCCTGCCTGCCTGTGGTGTCCTTGAGGGACTGGCCGGCCGGCCCTTTGGATCAGGTGGGAAGCTTCAGAGGGCTGGCAGAGGGTGGCCGACGGCCCCTCCCTCCTCCTGCTAAGCAGCTCGGCCCATCCTAGGCTCCACACATGACCCCCAGACCAGCCCAAGCCAGCCGAGCTCAGGCCGCTCCCCAGCCAGACCGTGCGCTTTGGGAGCAGGGAAACGGGGGGCCCAGAGCGATTCTTGGGCTTTGGGGCCCCCGTAGGGAAGGGTCTTTTGGGTGCAGCTGGGAGGGCCTGTGCCCCGGTGCCCTCCTTGCCAGCATCCGAGGAGCCCTGGCACACATGGGATGGGCCATCTTGGTTGGGAAGGGCTTGCCTGCGTACCCGTGTCTCTTTCCTCAGGGCCCCCTTTCCCTGTTCTGACCCCAAGGTCGACAGAAATTGGGGCCAAATGTCCAGGCGGAGTCTCCCCCAGGAAGGGGCTTGCCTGCTCCCCGTTTCTGAACCCTCCTAGGAGGGTGAGGGATCTGCCCCTCCCCTCTGCTTCCCCCCTCAGCTGCCTGTCATCCTGCTGCAGTTCTCCTCTGATCACCCAGGGCCTCTCTCCCCCCACCCCAGCGAAGAGAATCCTTTAAGCCCCAGGATTAAACCTGAAAGTGACTCTCTGGCAGAGATGGCAGCCCCTCCCTCCCTCCCTCCCTTCCTTCCTCCCTCCCTTCCATCTTCCATCCTCCCTTCCTTCCTTCCTTCCTTCCTTCCTCCCTTCCTTCCTCCCTCCCTTCCTTCCATTCTCCCTTCCTTCCTCCCTCCCTCCTCCTTCCTTCCTCCCTCCCTCCCTTCCTCCTCCCTCCCTTCCTCCCTCCTTCCTTCCTCCCTCCTTCCATCCTTCCTTCCATCCTCCCTTCCTTCCTCCCTCCCTCTCTCCCTCCTTCCATCCATCCTTCCTTCCTCCCTTCCTCCCTTCCATCCTCCCTTCCTTCCTCCCTCCCTTCCTTCCTCCCTCCCTTCCATCCTCCATCCTCCCTTCCTTCCTTCCTTCCTTCCTCCCTCCCTTCCTTCCTCCTTTCCTCTCCTCCTCCTTCCTTCCTCCCTCCTTCCATCCTCCATCCTCCCTTCCTTCCTTCCTTCCTTCCTTCCTCCTTCCTTCCTCCCTCCTTCCTTCCATTCTCCCTTCCTTCCTCCCTCCCTCCCTCCTTCCTTCCTCCCTCCCCTCCCTTCTCCCTCCTTCCTTCCTCCCTCCCTTCCTTCCTCCCTCCTTCCATCCTTCCTTCCATCCTCCTTCCTTCCTCCCTCCCTCTCTCCCTCCTTCCATCCATCCTTCCTTCCTCCCTTCCTCCCTTCCATCCTCCCTTCCTTCCTCCTTCTTCCTCCTCCCTCCTTCCATCCTCCCTCCCTTCCTTCCTCCCTCCTTCCATCCTTCCTTCCATCCTCCCTTCCTTCCTCCCTCCCTTCCTTCCTCCCTCCCTTCCTTCCATTCTCCCTTCCTTCCTCCCTCCCTCCCTCCTTCCTTCCTCCCTCCCTCCCTTCCTCCTCCCTCCCTTCCTCCCTCCCTTCCTTCCTCCCTCCTTCCATCCTTCCTTCCATCCTCCCTTCCTTCCTCCCTCCCTCTCTCCTCCTCCTCCTCCATCCATCCTTCCTTCCTCCTTCCTCCTTCCATCCTCCCTTCCTTCCTCCCTTCCTTCCTCCTCCTTCCATCCTCCCTCCCTTCCTTCCTCCCTCCTTCCATCCTTCCTTCCATCCTCCCTTCCTTCCTCCTCCTTCCTTCCTCCCTTCCATCCTCCCTCCCTTCCTCCCTTCCTTCCTCCCTCCCTTCCATCCTCCCTTCCTCCCTCCCTTCCTTCCTCCCTCCTTCCATCCTTCCTTCCATCCTCCCTTCCTTCCTCCCTCCCTCTCTCCCTCCTTCCATCCATCCTTCCTTCCTTCCTCCCTCCCTTTCTCCCTCCTTCCATCCCTCCTTCCTTCCTTCCTTCCTTCCTCCCTTCCATCCTCCCTCCCTTCCTCCCTTCCTCCCTCCTTCCTTCCATCCTCCTTCCTTCCTCCCTTCCTCCTCCCCTTCCTCCTCCCTTCCTCCCTCCCTTCCTTCCTCCCTCCTTCCATCCTTCCTTCCTCCCTCCCTCTCTCCCTCCTTCCATCCATCCTTCCTTCCTTCCTCCCTCCCTTTCTCCCTCCTTCCACCCATCCTTCCTTCCTTCCTTCCTCCCTTCCATCCTCCCTTCCTTCCTCCCTTCCTTCCTCCCTCCCTTCCATCCTCCCTTCCTCCCTCCCTTCCTTCCTCCCTCCTTCCATCCTTCCTTCCATCCTCCCTTCCTTCCTCCCTCCCTCTCTCCCTCCTTCCATCCATCCTTCCTTCCTTCCTCTCCTCCCTTTCTCCCTCCTTCCATCCCTCCTTCCTTCCTTCCTTCCTCCCTTCCATCCTCCCTCCCTTCCTCCCTTCCTCCCTCCTTCCTTCCATCCTCCCTTCCTTCCTCCCTTCCTTCCTCCCTCCTTCCATCCTCTCCTTCCTCCCTCCTTCCTTCCTCCCTCCTTCCATCCTTCCTTCCTCCCTCCCTCTCTCCCTCCTTCCATCCATCCTTCCTTCCTTCCTCCCTCCCTTTCTCCCTCCTTCCACCCATCCTTCCTTCCTTCCTTCCTCCCTTCCATCCTTCCTTCCATCCTCCCTTCCTCCCTCCCTCTCTCCCTCCTTCCATCCATCCTTCCTTCCTCCCTCCCTCCTTCCTTCCTTCCTCCCTCCCTTCCATCCTCCCTTCCTCCCTCCCTTCCTTCCTCCCTCCTTCCATCCTTCCTTCCATCCTCCCTTCCTTCCTCCCTCCCTCTCTCCCTCCTTCCATCCATCCTTCCTTCCTTCCTCCCTCCCTCTCTCCCTCCTTCCATCCTTCCTTCCTTCCTTCCTCCCTTCCATCCTCCCTCCCTTCCTCCCTTCCTCCCTCCTTCCTTCCATCCTCCCTTCCTTCCTCCCTTCCTCCCTCCCTTCCATCCTCCCTTCCTCCCTCCCTTCCTTCCTCCCTCCTTCCATCCTTCCTTCCTCCCTCCCTCTCCCTCCTTCCATCCATCCTTCCTTCCTTCCTCCTCCCTTTCTCCCTCCTTCCACCATCCTTCCTTCCTTCCTTCCTCCCTTCCATCCTCCCTCCCTCCCTCCTTCCTCCCTCCTTCCTTCCATCCTCCCTTCCTCCCTCCCTGCTTCCATCCTTCCTTCCTTCCTTCCTTCCTCCCTTCCATCCTCCCTTCCTCCCTCCCTTCCTTCCTTCTGGAAGCTGCCTTCCATGGGTGGAGGGGCCCAGCCAGGAACACAGCCGACCCACCCCTTGGGACAGAGAGCCCCCCGCTTGGGCCTGCTGGGTCAGGGGTGGGGGTGGGGGCAGAGACTGCTGCCCCACCCTCAGCACAGTCCCTGCACAGGCTGGTGAAGAAAGTGTGTGTGTGTGTGTGTGTGTGTGTGTAAACATCCTCCCTGAGAAGGAAAATGGCTGCAGAGGGTGGAGGAGGGGGCCTTGGCGTGCCAGCAGTTGCCGAAGAGCCTCGCCAGGGTCTCAGGGGTCAGAGCACATCCTGCAAAGCTGCTCTTAAAACAGGATTGGTTGAGCCAAGGCTTTCTTGGAGAGGGGGCTTCTGTGGAAGATCCCTCCCTCCTCCCTCTCAGCTAGTGGCTGCCCTGGACAGGTGGCCCCTCTGGAGAAGCCGGACCCCCTGGCAGGCTGGGGAGGCTCAGGCCCTGGGTGGGCTGATGTGCAAGAGATTCCAGGCCACCCCCCCACCCCCCACCCCCCAGTGGCTGTTTGGATCCATTTGCCTGGCGTGGTTTCCAGGGCTGCTTTTACGCTTAAATGTTTGATGAAGGCGCCTCCTCCAAAGCAGCCCTGAGCTCGTGGAGCCATTTGGCCCAGGACCAGCTGATGAATAACGCGGCCGAGTGCGGGGGGACACGGGGGCTCCCGCCTTTGGTGAGGGGCAGATGGGCCAAGCGCCTGGGGGCCGGGCCGAGGCTGAGGTCCAGCTCTGGCCCTGGGCTGCTGCTGCCCAGATCCTTGGCCTGGCCCGCCCACGTCCAGCCTGCAGCCCGGCCTGCTCGCCTGTGTCCTGGCCAGACCTTTAGGGGTCACCAGATGACCCAGATTGTCCGATGTCCAGCCTGCAGCCAAGGGACCCCTGCGGCCTTCTGATCCTTGCCAAGCAGCCCCTTCGTCCCCGGTGTGTTGTCCCCTTCCCCGGCCTGGCCCATCGGAGGCTGGAGGAGCCCCTGCAGATGTCTGGGACGGGGTGGCGGGTGGGGGAGTTTTCTGCCCAGGCTGCCACCCTGTGGAGCAGATGCTCCCCACAGGGGTCTCAGGACCCCGGCAGCTGCTGGCCTTCCTGCCTGGAGGGGCCTTCAGGGGTTGGCCACAGAGGCCTCCTGCAGAGCTCACCCCCGTCTGCCGTCCCGTCCCGGTGGCCTCCGCAGACGGATGGTGAGGCTTCCATCTTGCCCTTGGCAGAATGGCCCCTTTGGTTCTCTGCCGGGTCAACTGCAGAACGGGCCCCTGACTGCCCTCCTCAGGGGTTGGGGTCTCCCAGGAAAGCCAGAGGTAGCTGAGGGGGTTGCGGAGGGTGGAGGGCGAGGGGAGCCGGTGGGGTTCCAGGGCCTGCCCTGCCAGGCCTTCCATGCCCACAAGGGTGGCCTCGCCTGAGGGACCCTCCATGACGCTCCTGTGGAGGCAGGCAGAGCTGGGCACCTCGGACCTTGCAAGAACCAGGGCCTTCAGGGCAAGACCCTTTCCGGGCTGATGATGCCTCTCCAGTGGCTGGGCCTTATTGGCTGCCCCGCTTGGCAAGGTGGGGCTGCCTGCATCCACCAGGCCACGTTGTCCCCCCAAAACTCATCGTTTGGCACAAAAGGTTTGCCCATCGCAGGCTGCCAGGTCTGAGGGGCTGGGGATGCAGTTGACCTGACCAAGGTGGGGCTCGTGCCGGCTTGCTGGGAGGCCGTTATTCAGCCCCTGGAGGCTGCAGAGACTGGCTTGATTTTCCTGGGTGCCCTTGGACTCCGGTGGTGCCCCAGTCGGCAAAAGTAGGAAGTCCTGAAGTCCTGCTGCTCACCGCTGCGCTGGAGCGTCTTTGAGCCGGGTGGTTTCCTTGCAGACGTCACACGGCCCAGCTAGGGAACCTCATCAGTGTGAGGGAGGCTGGGGTTTGCTTCCCCTGCCCTGCCAAGGAGAGCTACAGCTTCTGGGGAGGCTTTCAACCGGCAGAGAACAGTCCAAGGTGGCCGAGCCTCTTCCTGGAAGGATCAGCTGGGCTGGGTGCTGATGCAATGGAGCACCTTCCCGTCCCCCGGCAATCTGATAGAATAGGATCCATGCTGGGCCTGGGGGATGCAGGGACCCCCACAGCTCCCGATTGGGCACCCAGCGGCAGAGACGGACAGGAGCCTGCTCCACTGCACGCCTGGGCTGCAGGCTGAAAGACAGGTGTGGAGATGCCCCTCCCCGCCCCCAGGGCAGGCCAGGCAGAGGGAAACAAAGCGTAGCCCGGCAGTGCAGAACCCCCCGCAGGGCAGGCAAACACACACACACACACACACACACACACACACACACGCACACGCCACTTGGCCTCTTCTTGCTGGCAGCTCCTCTCACCTCTGATCGATAGAGCGGGGAAGCAGCACATCAAAACAAGGTGAATATTTCATGGGATCCAGGGGGAGCTTCTCCCCCCACCTGCCTGCCTCCCCTCCCACCTGCAGCCGCCGCCGCCGCTGCAGCAGCTGCACAAGGAGGTTGATCCGTCAGGGCCCAGCTTTGCTCCTCTGCTGCCTGCTTGCCTGCAGCCCCCTCCCCAACTCTCCCGCGGATCCAGCCAGCCTCCCGCTGCCTCTGGTCCCACCATCAGCTCTAGGCAGGCTCCGACCCTGACCCTTGGCCCCTCCTGGCAGCCCCCCGTCCCAGAGCAGCTGCCCCAGCATCCAGATGTGGGGAGGGGGCACTGTGCACCCCCCCCAGACCAAGGGGCCTGCTTCCTGGACAGAGTCCCCTCCCAGACCTCCCCCCCCCAGCACCAGACAGGCCTTCCTCAGCCCGGGTCTCCAGAAGGGTGGGACTGCAGCTCCAGTCTGGCTGAGGATAATGGGACCTGTTCTTTCAGCAAAGGGGTGGGGGGCCGGGGGGCCCTGAGGATGCCTGGCAGCTGTGAGGACAGAAGGGGCTGCTTCACGGCTCCTCCTCCTCCTCCTCCTCCTCGGTGGCCAGGCTCTGGCCATCTTAACCATCGTCCTAAGTGTGTGTGTGAGGGGTGAGGTTCTTTGCCCCATGGCTTGTGGGGGATGGGAGCAAGCAGCAGAGCCCAGATGGGGGGGGGGGGCAAAGTCAGGGTGGCCCCTGTGCCAAGGGAAGCTGCCACATCTGGGGGGGGCAGCTCCTCCAAGGAAGTGAGGCCCCACATCCCTCAGCCGAGCGGTTCAGGGGAGCAATAGGGAAGGGGCCCAGGGAGCCCTTGGCTCTCTGCAGCCCAGGAAGGGCCTCCGGCCTGCAGCCATGGCAGGAGCACCCAAGAGCCCCCTCCTCGGGGGGGGCTGCCTCAGCTGCCCTCTGCAGCCCAAGAGGCCCCCCCGGGCTCAGCCCCCTGCCCCTTATTCCCGGGGTCAGCCCTGGGGTCTGCCTGCCAAGGGAGTCCTTGCCTCCAGGGGAGGGGGCAAGGCGTGGGGGGGGCACCCTGGGCCAGAGGGGTCTCTGGTGGCTTGAGTGGCAGGAGGAGGGCACCAGGGCGGCCAGCTGGCTTTGGAGGAGGAGGAGGAGGAGGAGGAGGAGGGAGGGCGGCTGTTGACATGTTTTTGAAGCAATTTCTGATCCGATATCTTCACTAGATTGAGGTTGTAACCAGGTTTATTGTTTAAGCCTGCTGGGATTTCACTGGGAGCGTCTGCTGTTTACCCAGCGCCATTTCATTGGAGAAAACAGCAAACAGACCCGCATTTCAATCTGGTTTTACCTCCTGCCTCCCTTTGGCAGCCCTTGTGAAATAGGGGCTGGATAAGGCCGCGGGCTGATTAATGGGCCAAAGCTCTGCAGGGCGGAGGGGCCGGGAGGGGCCAGGAGGCGCAACCCACCGCCCACGGGGGGGGATAGGGGGTCTACCAGGGGGAGCCGCAGGAGAGGAGGGGAGGCTGGCAGACATAGTTGGGGGCGGGGAAACAGGGGTTGGGCAGCAGACAGAACGAAAGGGATCTCAGAGGTCATCCAGTCTGTCCCTGGTCTAGTGTAGGCATGCAGAATCCCAGAGAGCATCCACCCTGGGGAAACGCCTGGTCCAGCTGCGCAGAAATTAGGGCTGCCCATCGCCACAGCCCACATATGCCAAGGCTCCGGGAGCCCTTCCCACCAGGCCTTTGGCCACCACCCCTCCCCCACTGATGCCACAAGGGTGCCTCTTCTGCCACCTTCCAAGGGTCCATTCTCTCTCTCTCTTTTTCTGGCATTTAGATGGCACTTAGCGCCCCCCCCCAAAAAAAACTGACAAGGCTGTGGGACAGTGCCCAGCAGATGACGGACAAACTCCAGGTTTAAAAGGTTTCACCATCACCATCACGGTCATCATCCTCACAGCAAGAATAATACAGAATTATGTACAAAAATAATGTATGTATTAAGCACAGGGGTGGGATCCGACCGGCGTAACTACTGGTTTGGTGATTTTACATTTTGTGCAGGAAATAAAGGTCAGGTAAAAGCCCGGGCAGGCGGGCTGGCCAAAACAGCAGCACACATAGAACCGGTTCTGTGTATGCTCTCTGTTTGCTGCTTTTCAGAGCAACCGGTTCTACAGAGGACAGAACTGGTAGAATCCCCCCTCTGGAAAGACCCCCGCTGACATGCCTCTGCATGGGTGTGTGGTTTGTGCGTTTGTGTACACCCAAACTTTTCCCCACTGAATAAGAGGAAAGTTTCAGACTGTCAGCAGTTTAATAAAAGGACCCCCCCAAGCCCCCCCCAAAGCATCTGCTCGGCTTGGGAACTCCTGCACTGGATGCAGTCCCCAGCCTGGTCCTGTGGCCCCCTCCTTCTTGAGCCTCCCCCGCAGGTGAGCCAGAGTGGAGGAGGCCAGAGAGGGGTCTGTAGGGGCTGCGCTGCCCCCTGCCATCTGGCCAGGGCTCCCGTACAGATGATAATCTCTGCCCGGCAAATGATGCCACGGTGTGTCTGGTACATCTATCACACCTGCGCTGTGACAAGGTAATTTTTATCTGGGCTGTTTATTCCTCCGATGGAGCTACTTGTAAATTCCGGGAAGAATCCCTCCCTCTGCCTGTGACAGAACCAGCACAGGGCCATTAATCCGGCTTCTGAGGAGGGGGAGGCAGACCCCCCGGCACAGCAAGGGAGAAGACTGGACAGCATTCACCCCACCGAGACCCCTTCCCTCCTGGCCAAAGCTGGGCCACACACACACACACGCACGCAGGTCAGCCAAGCCAAGGCGTCTGCAAAGGGGGTGGGGGCTCCACTGTGTTTGTGGGTTGGGGCCCACATTCCCCCAGGAAGCGCCAGGGAGGAGGAGCTCCTGCTGGCAGCCATGGGGCACTTGCAGCCTGGGAAGACCGAGGGCAGCAGGGAGGCAGCAGGGCAGCCAGCTAAGCTAGGAGTTGCCCAGGATCAAGGCCACCCGTAGGGGCTGGAGCTATTGTGGGCACAGGAGGAGCCCCCCCTCCCCCCAGCTTGCAGAGCAGATGTTCCCCAGAACTGCAGCTCCGCCTCCCCCAAGGCCTGTCCCAGCACTGGTGCCCCATCCCCAGGCGGCCAGGGGTGCCAAGGGGCCACAACCCCACCTGTAGGATGGAAGCCAGGGCGGCTCCGCTCGGTGCCTCCCAAGCCCAGCAGCTCAGGGGACCAGGGGAGCTTGCCGCCACCCTCCCGTCACTGGCAGGAGGGTTGGGTGTGTGTGTGTGTGTGTGTGTGTGTGTGTGTAGAGCTTTGAGCCAGGCTTCACTTGGAAGGCCCCGGCTGGCCGCCCCGCCCCAGCGACCCATTGTAAATTCCCCGTGTCACCGCCCCCCACGCCTGTATTTCAGTGCCGGGCGAACCGGCAGCGGGGCAGAAGCGGAGGGGTCCCGGGCTCAGCTTGCAGCCGCCGCCGCCGCCGCCGCCGCCGCCCCCGGGCCTGCCTGGCTTGGCCCGCAGCAGTTGTTTTCCAAGCCGCAAACGGGTTTTTTGTGCAAAACATCAACAAGAGGCGAACGGCTCCCGCTGCTTTCGCTCTGCCGCCAATTCAGCGAGTTGGAAGGCGGGAAGAGGAGCCGGGGGCTGCCCTGCCGGCCGGCGCCTCCCTTTGCCAAAGCAGCAGCGGCAGCAGCGGCAGGCGGCCCAGGCCGGACCCGGGCACGACCGGCGGCAGCTGCTCCGCCCGCGGCCCCCGCCGGCCAAGGGAGCGGCGTCTGCTGGCCTTGCTCGGGCTCGGGCGCTGCGGAAAGCCTCCGTCCTTTTTCAAAAGGCCCCGGAGCGAGCGGGGCCCGGCGGGTCTGGAAACGGCTGGCAGGCCGCTCTCTGCGGGGATGCCTCCCTCGCGCAGGAGCTGAGAGGATGCGGAGCCCGGACGGCGCTTTGGGGCCGGCCGCTGTTTGCTTTCCCCGCGGTCGCTCCGGAACGAGCCTCTTTCGCTCCAACAACATCCCCCCACGCCCCCGCCGCCGCAAAGGTGGAGCTGCCGGGCACGAAGGGCGGGGGGGAGAGGGGCATCCCAACGCCTGGGGGTTTCAGAGGACGGGGGGGCTGGACGGCGCCTGCTCTTCGGGGAAAGAGGAGGAGGGGAAGGCAGCGGGGGGGGGGGGCTGAAAGGGCCCAGCTGGATCTTCCACCCCCGCGGGCCAACCAGGCCTTCGCTGCGTCCCTCCCCGCACCGGGCTTGACCTGCTAAGGAGCCCGAACTGCATTGCTGGACTTTGGATGAATGGCTGGATGGCTCTACGTTCCCCCCCCTCCTCCTGGGGCAGTTTCTGAAAGGAAGGGGGGGCGGCCGCCCACCATCCCCACTTCTGGCAAGTGACTCCCGTGCCGGCCTTGGTGAGGCCCTGCAGAAAATGCTTCCCCAGGAATGGATCCCGCCTGTGCTGGGAAGCTGCAGGGGCCCTGAGAGTGGCCCCAAGAGAAAAGGGGGGGCAAGGGGGGCCCTGGATTGGTAGCTGCTGCTTCCCATTCAGTGACCCCCACTCCAGGCTCCTTTGGGGGGCACCAGGGTGGCTCTGCCCAGGGTTCAAAGGCACACAGGACACCCACTGAGCCCCCCCCCTCCCATGTTCTTGGTTGGTCCGCAGTCTTAGCCACTTTCTGGGGGCCCCTTGGCTGAAAGTGAATGGGTCAGGATAGATTGCCCAGGGGCTCCGTGGGGCCCTCCAGTGGGGGCCCCAGGTGGGTCAGCCGACAGCCTGGGGCTACGTGGCATAAAAATAAGTTCCTGGATTAATGTTGAATGGGAGGGGGGCATTTATGTCGTGTCCCCCCCCCTTTTACCCATTCCAGTCATGCCAGAGTGTTTGTGGGGCTCCGTCTTTGCTTAGAAAGAGCGACGATTCCCCTTCCACGGGATCCCTTCCTGGAGGAGCATAGGATACTTGAGTCTTAGGATCTCAAGCAGAAGAATATTTTACCCAAGAGGGTTTATCGTTTGGCGACTAGTCTTTCCTGGTTTAATCCTGAATACTCGCCCGAGAGAAAGTCTGTCTATGTGATCGACACCGACTGGAGATCGCCCAGTCGGTCGATCAATCCTGGTGCCCAGCTGGCCAGTTTGACTGGGCCAGGGTCGTGCCCAGGCCCACCAGCCTCAGGGCAAAGAGGCTTGGCCATCCACTGCCTGGGCAGCCCGAGGGGCGCAGGACAGGCGGGATCCCGAAGGGCTGGACAAACAGGGCTGCAGTGGGCAAGAGCTGGATCCCATCTGCTGCTGCTTACGCCCCCCCCCACGCCCCCCCCAAAGATGGAGAGCGACTGCTGCTCCGACAGTTCAAGATCTTGATGCCCAAAGATGCCAGGCACCAGATGCCAGCCGGAAGGTGGTGTCTGCTCCTCTGCCCCTCCCCTTGCCCGCCCCCTGCAGAGGGCTGGGCCTTTGCAGCAGGGCAGCTCCTCCCAATGGTTTCCGAAAGGAAGGAGCCCTCCCCCTCCCTCCCTCCTTGTAGCTGTTGCTGTAGGCGAGCCTGGGCCTTCCCCAGCAGGACCTGGCCTGAGCTGGTTACACCAAGCACCAACCCCTGATGCCAGGAGAAGGAGGCAGGCCACCTCACACACACACACACACACACACACACACACACACACACACACGCATGCATGCACCGAGTTTCTAGGCCGGTGCAGGTAGCCGCCGTGGGGCCTGGGCCAGGCTGCCTTTCCAGGAAGATGGGGGCCTGAAGGACACCCCGAGGAGGAAGGCCGGCAGAGCAGGGAGGGGCAGCCTGGCTAGTCAAAGCAGAGCTGGACCCAGCAGGCTGAGCCCTGGGGGGATCCCAGGGAAGGAGGCCTGGATAACTGAGCCCTGGAGCCTCTGCCCCCAGTGCAGCCCTGCCCAGGCACTTGGCAGCCCTTCAGGGGGAGCCTGTGGCCGGAGCCCCCGGGGCCTGGGGGGCAGCAGCAAGTGGCGGCGGCTTTGCAGCGCCAAGGGGGACCCTGTCCTGGGAGTTGAGAAGGGGCTTCTCTTTGCTGTGGGCCTCAACCGGCTTGAGGCCAGGGCAGGCTTGAGGGGCAGGTTGGAAGGTGGCCTTGGGGAGACCCTCAGACCCACTGGCAGGTGTGTGTGTGTGTGTGGGGAATCCTGTTTGTACAGATTTCCCAGGCTGGGATTGTTCAGCCTTCCGTTCCTCCGCTTCCCTCTTTATTTCCTCCCTCCCTCCCTTCCTTCCTTCCTTCCTTCCTTCCCTCCCTCCCTCCCTCCCTCTATAATGAACAGAATTCGTGGAGTTTCTCTTAAGTTTGAAGCACCCCCATAAGAATTCTAAAGGCTGTGGGTGGCCCCGCTCTGCACTGCTACTCCAGGTTGTTCCCATGGGCCGTTCTGGGAGCCCCCGTTATTCCCAGGGCCCCTATGGGGGTTGTGTCTGCCCCCCGCAGGAGATGCAGCCCAAGTGGCCTGTTTGGGGCCCTTCCATCTAAGGGGCCCCAGGAGACTGGCCTCTGGGCCGCAGCTCCCTCTCCTTCCCCCGGTCAGACAGCCTGGCCTTTGAAACACCCGTTTTCCCCCTGGGGAAGTCAGGCTAGAAGTGAGCCCGGGGGGGTGGGGTGTCTTTTGGAGCTTTTGATGGGGCCCTGGACCAGTGGGGTGGGACTGGGTGTTGGCTATACAAGAGTTGGGGGGGGCGGGGCAGCCATACAAATGAAATCAGATCAGATCAATCAATCAGTGATAGAAACAGATCAACATTTTTAATCAGAGCTGCACTGGTTTTCAAACTTTTAATTGCTTCCTTTGCTTTCTGTTATTTTATTATTTGCTTTCTTATAATTTTTAGTGTTTTAATGGATGTTGTAAATGAATGAAAACTCTTGAATTTTTTATAGCATTTTTATTTATTTTCTTAAATAATACTCATTAGAAACAAGCACAACCAGCAACTCAAACTGATTGCGTATGGAATAAAATAAGTAATACAAATTAACAAATTAGATATGAAAAAAGACAGGCAGTAAAAGTGGGGGAAAGAAGGAAATTCTACTTTCATCTACTTCCTTACAATACCAAAAGTCTTGTGTTGGCATTACCACGGCTTTTCATTTCATTTCTGAACAACAAATGAAACCTTGGCCCCCTGGCATCCTCCTCGGGCGTCCAACCTTGGCAACTTTAGCACCTGTGGACTTCAACTCCCAGAATTCCCCAGGCAGCACAGCTGGCTGAGCAAAGAGGGCAGAGGCCTCCCGGTGTGCCGCTCTACGAGTAGCCAAAGTGGGACTGCAGTGAGGCTGCTGCAGCTGTGCCAGCTTCCCTGCCCGTTTGCTTGAGGTCGTCTTAGTCAGCAGCAGAGCCCCCTAGGCGGACAGTCTGGGCACTTCAATCTGCCCTCCTGCGGGCAGCTGCAGGGGTTGTGTTGGGAGTTCGTAGCCATCGGACAGCCCTGGGCCTGAGCCAGGGTATGGGAGCTTTGACCTGGAGTGCCCGGGCCACACGTGGGGCTTGGCTTTGGTCTTGGATGGTGAGGGGGGAGATGTTGGCATTTGTGAACAAAGCACCACCTGGTGACCTGGAGCTGCTTCTCTGGAGCTTCCCCCCCCTTGTCCCCCCCGCCCCGCTCAGCAGAGAGCAAGGCTATTGACTGACCTCCTCCCAGGCCCCTAATGGACCATTGAGATCTGGCTCTTGCCCAAGGCTCTTCCTGGGCCCAATTCCACCCCTCCCCCGCAGCCTCTTTCTCTCCCAGGTTGCCACCTGGCCTCCGCTGCCCCTTGGCAGCAGCTGCTCCTGGGGGCAGTTTTGCTGTGGGACTCAAAGGGTGCCTTGCTAAGCCCTCCCCGGTCCTACCTCCCCCCAGGCTGACCTGGCCCTGCTGCCACCCACCCACCCACCCAGGAGGGAAGAGGGCCCCTGCCTCCCCCTTCCCTTCGCCCTTCCAGGGGACGGCAGAGCCACCTGCTCCCAGGGCCGAGGCTAATGGAGCGTGTCTGGGGCGCTGACTCCATTATGTGTGAATCAGACTGTCTGAAGGGGGCCAATCGATCGGCTGCCTGGACTCTGGCTGGCCTGCCTGGGTGATTGGATTAGAGGCGGCTAATGGGCCTGCTGCGGCTGGCTGGGGCGGGCTGCCAGGGCCAGTGGGCAGGCTGCACTCACATCGGCCACAGGCAGGTGGGGGGGGGCAGTGGGGGAGCTGGCAGGGTCTCTCTGATGCCTTGGGGGAGGGCTGGGGGCTTCTTGGACGCAGAGCGGCCGATCCGGGCACCATCCAGGCAGGAGGGGGGAAGTGGCAAAGGGGTCCCTGCAGCTTGGCCGGGGGACCAGGGGGTGCCCTGTGTGTGTGCCAGGTTTCCAACAGATGGCATGGTTTGCCCCCTTGTTTCCCAGGAGGAGGGGGTTGCAAGGGGGAAGCTCAATCTGGTAGAACATAGATAAATTCATTTGCCACCTGAGCAACTTTGGCCAGTTGGGCTGGGACCAGGCTGCTCAGGGTTTGCCGGGCGGTTGGTGGGTGGGCTGGTTCTGTTGTGAAGCCAAGATGCTTTCCCAGGAGGGGCCAAATCGCCCTCCTGGATCTGGTGCTGTACCCACAGCCCTTGCGCCAGCGGCCCTGCTGGGGAGGCTTCAGGGCCTCACTGCCCCCTTCTCCCTTGGGCATGGTGGCCCTGGGTGGCCTGGAGGTCAGAAGAGAGAGGCCGCTCTTCTCCCGCTCTGCCGAGGGAGGGCCTGACTGGGTTGGGGGGTTCGCACCTCAGGACAAACTTTTCTCCTTGCGCAGGACGGCTCCTCCTAGCCATTTCCCAGCCTGGCCAGGACGGAGGTTTCTCCCTGATCCAATCTGTCTCTTGTGCGCATGGGGTGTGGGGAAGGTGGGGGAAGCAAAGGTGTCGGCCCAGGTGGAGCCCCAGGAAGGCTGCCCTGGGCAGCGAGAGGTTTGGCTTGGCCCAGCTGGCTCCCCATGTCGCCTGCGTATTGGGGCCCAACCTGGGAATAGGGCAGAGGGTGCAGAAGACAGAACCTGCCAGGATCGGGAGCTCCTGCTCCCCCGAACACGGAGGGTGGGGTGTCAGCTGGGCTGCCTCTCCTCTTCCTGGGCCACCCCATCTTTTCCAGCCCCACTCCCCCCAGCAGTCTCTTCGTGGGGGGGGGGGGTCCCATGGCCGGTGCCGTGATCTCACAGTTCTTCCACCTGGCACATGGACAGCTGGCATGAGGGAAGAGAGGGGCACCACCTAAGAGCAGGGAGGCCACGCCAGTAAGTGGCAGCCCAGAGAAAGTGCCCGGTGATGGCACTGGCCAGAGGCCAGAGGGCTCCATCCCAAGCTCCTTTCCTGGAAGAGGAGAGCCTGGCGCAGACAAGGGCATCCTGGTGCCCCTGGCAGTGCCAAGAAGGGCCTCCCACGCATGAGCCTGGTCTTGGAAGGTTCTGGAGGCTTCCTGCCCAGAAGCCCTGGGTCCCCTTTGGCCATTCAGGCGCCTTCGGGTGCCCCTGGCAGAGAGGGAGACTGCCCCTGGCCCTGGGGGCTCTCACACACCGGCTGCCCAACAAGACGAGGCCAGAAGGAGACGCTCCGGCCGGAGCTTCCGGGATGCCGACGCCGCCGCCTCTTTCCAGCGCAGCCTTCGGGACTAGCCGCGGGGCTGGGGGAGCTTCGGCCGCCACAGCTGCACGCCGAGCCCCTCGGGCCGTTGGCCCCGCGGGCCTGTGGCTGCTGCTGCCACGTGAGAAGCGGCCCAAAGCGGGCGTCGCCCGGCGCGGCCTCCCCGGCTCCGCAGCAGCCCCTCGGGTGCCGGCTTAAGGCCGGTGTTGCATAAATGAGCCGCCGCAAAGCGCCTGCAAAGCGCCGAGCGCAAAGGGGCCGCGCGCTTCAAGGGAAGAGCCGGGGAAGCTGCAGATGTTGCGCTGGAGATCAAGGCTACCAGCGGCCATCAGGCGGGGAGCGAGCCGCCGCCTCCCTCCCCCGCCCCCCAGCTCCAGGCGGCTCTGCTTGGCCTCCAGCCGCCGCCGCCGCCGCCTGAGGTGGGCTGCAAAGGCCTCCGGCGAGGCGCTGCAAAGGCCGCGGCGCCTTTGGAGGCCGGCCGGCCGGCCGGGGGAGCCGCCTTGGTTTCCCCGCCCGCCTTTCCTTCACAGGGACTGGGGCAGAAGGAGAGCGAGCCCCGCCCCCCCGCTCGCGCCCAGGGACGAAACCGGCTTCTTCTGCCCACTCAGGCTTTGGCCACAGGCTCGGGGCACCTCGCCTGCTCCTGGGCCAAGCAGCCCCGGCACTCCCACCGAGGCCAACTTGCGCAGGCCCCAGGGCGGGGAGGGATTCGTGGGGGAGAGGCCGCCACGGCAACCCTCCCACTCCCACCCCTGAAGTTGGGGCGTGGGAACTTCTTTGCCAGGCGGGCTGCAGCTGGGAAGGAGCCTGAGGGGGCTGGGAGGGGCTTTGGGGCAGGGGGAGCAAGTCGCAGGGGTACATTCAAGGCGGGGAGGGGAGCCAAAAGGGGCAGAGCAGAAATCCCTCACCAGAGGTTGTTGGTCCCATATTGGGGAGGGGGCAGGAACGCTCCCAAGGAGGCGATGGGTCCCAGCCAGCCCCACTGCTGCTCCCTGGAGGGTGGGCAGGAGAGGGGCGATGCCAGGGGCTGGCCCAGATTTTGAGCGGCAGTAGGCCCTTCCCTCCCAAGAGTGTGGGGGGGCGGGCAGAAGGAGGGGGCCTCTTCACTCTGATGACTGCTTGCTTTCGAGGCAGCAGCCCCCCCGCCCCGCCCCCCCAGGGCTGGGCAGGGAAAGGGTGCCCCACAGCTGAAATGCAACTCAGGCCAGGTGGCCGAGCCCAGGGCATTATGCCCTGCGGGGGTGGAGGGGCTTCAAGGATGTTTGCACTATGCCCACGTTGCACCTCCGCCCCCCACCCATCCTCAGCTGCTCCCCGGGACAGAGGAACAATCGCCTGGGAGGCTCTGGCCCCGGGCTCTTTCCTGAGGCACCTGCATAGGTGAACCTCGGCACAGAACCCGGTTGCCTGCCTTCGCCCGCCGAGGCCGGTCCCTCCTGGCCGCTGCTCTCTCAGGAGAGGCAGGTTGCTGCTCGCTCGCTCGCTCGTTTCTGTCAGGGCCTCTCCTGCAGTGAGAGGCCACCTGCCTTGGCAGGTAAACAAGGTGGCAAAGAGTCGGGAGGAGCAGCAGCAGCAGCAGCCACTCGCATTCGCAGAGCCACCATGGCAACCGGGGATCTGCTCCAAGTCATCCAGTGCCTGGCACCTGTTTGTCTCAGGACATTTGTGATGCCATCAGGGAGCAGAGGGCATTGCTGCCAGTGCCAGGGGCCAATTGTTCAGCCTTTGGACTGGCTGCTGCTGCTCCCTTCAGAGGGTCACCCCAGGTGGGCCCTGGAGACTCTGGGAGAAGCCTTGTCAGTGCCTGGAATGGCAGCCCCTCCCTGGGCATCGGACCAAGGGGTCCCCTGGTTTTCCAAGACCTCCATCAGGGGAACGTCCAGGTGCCCAGCGGAGATCCTCGTGAGGGATGAAGCGCCCATTGGACTGTGCCGCCTTTCTGCCGCTGCTGCCGTGTTGGTTGGCCCCTTTCCTGGCTGAGGACGGAGGAGTCCCAGGGCCACAGGCAGGACCAGGGCCAAGCGTGTCCCCGGTATCTGGCAGGCAGAGGTGCTTGCATTTGCGCGCCTGGAGAGTGATGGAGCGGGGTGATCTGGGTGGGGTGGCTTTGAGGAAGTGGGCAGGATCCTCTGGACTATAACCTGGCCGCCTTGAGAGACCCCCCACTCACTCCTGACTTGTGGAGGTGGCTCAGGAGTGAGGCCTGGGGGGCTCCGTACAGCAGTGGCCGCTTGGCTGAAGTGGGGGGAGGGGGCATTTTTGCCTGACGTGTAGCGACGCATGGCCTCCTCCAGAAGCCATTGCTCGACCCAAAGAAACCTGGAGAATTGGGTCCCTTCTCCCCTTTCCTTTTCCAGGGAAGCCGTCGAGAAGGGGGGAGGTTCCCCTTGGGTCCAGAAAGAGAGGCCCAACCCCAAGTACTGACTGGGCCTTGATTGCAAGGTGGCATTAACAGAATTTTTGCAAGACTGGGGGTATTTCCCTCCCCCCTCCCCTCGTTCTCTGGGAGGGTCCCTTCTGAAGGGCTTCCCTGAGAAATGCAGGTGCCCCAGCCGGGGGCTCTTCCTCCGGCCCCCCAAGGCCATTCCCACAAATCCGGACCAGAAGTCGGACTGCCCTTCGAAAGAGCCCCGAAGAAACGGCCTCTTGGCCCTTCTCCTTTGGGCTGCAGGTCATGGGGTAGTTTGGCACGTGGGTGGGTGACCTTTGGCAGAGCTGTGGTTGGGGGGTGCAACCTGTGGCTCTTTCGTTCTCTCTGGGCCTTCAAGACCCTCATCCGGGTAGTTTCTGAGCGACCAGTGGGGGTCATGAGGGGGGCACGAGGGCTCCCCTCTTGTCTCTGTGGCCGGATCCAGCTGGCGTTGGCAGTGGGGGAGAGGGGGACTCCGAGGGCCATGGGGTGAGGTCATCACCCCCCAGAAATTCAGGGCACCTGGTTTAAAGGGGCCTTAAAGCCAGGCTCCCCCCCCCCGGTAAATGGGGGGAGAGGCCCCTTGTACAATGGAGCTGCTTCTGCTCCTTTTGGGATGGTGGTTATTTTCCATTTGTGGTGTGTTTAATGCCGCCCAAAGTCATCCTGCAATTGGGCAGCCTCGCAAAAGAGACAAGCAGATGAAACGGGGCTGCCAAGGCCCAGCTGGCAGGTTCGCGCTGCCCCTACTGTGCCACCCCACACCCAGGTCAACCCCTTGTAGGCATCCATGGTCCCCTTGCTGGGCCTCCTTTTGCCCTGGTGGCTCAGGGGGTGGGGGCACAACCCTGGCCAGCCAAGCAACTCAGCAGGCTGGTCCCCCCACCGGCCAAATCCGAGAGGAGTCCCTGGGAGGGCCGGCCAGGGAGGCTGGTGCCCAGTCCTCCCTCTTGAGGCAGAGAATGCCAGCCTCCCTCCACCCTCAGGGAAGGCTCAGAAGGTCAAGACCCTGGGCAGCTTCTCCTTTGGCCAGGCTGGCTCCCTCCATCTCCCCTGCCTCGCCCTCCCTGTCCCTGAAGGCACAGCAGCTGCCCCCTATGTTGGCTCTGGTCTTGGGGGCCTGAGAGACCCCCACCCAGGGCGCATCTGACCGGGAGATCCCGTTGTGTGAGCCCAAGCCGTTGGGCTGCAGTGACCAGGCCAGGTCCGGACCCCCTAATGGCTCCCAGCCTCCCTCCTCAGCGTCCCCCAGCCAGAGAGCTCATTCCTTGGAGGGGGAGGATTCTGGAAGACCCCCCACCCACCCTGGTTCCTCCACCGCCACACAAGGCCACCCTGTTGCCCAGGCAAGGAGGGGCCGGGGAAAGGAGGAGGAATCAGGAATCGGAGGCTGGGATGAGCCGGCCTCTCCCCCTCCCCTCCCCGCCAGGCCAGGCCCTCGGTGTGGCACCTGGAGCGGATCCCCTGGCACTCATTCGCCTGGCTTAGGGAAAGGGCCCTGGGGAGCCCCTGGGCTGGGCGGCCGGCAAGATTCAGCCTGTCCAGTATTGATTTTACCTATTATTACACTTCAGATTTATGGCCGGCTTTAAAATTGCAATAAGTGGTGAGCTGAGGAGGGGGGAGCGGGGGCTCCCCTGACAATGGCCTCCCATCCCCTCCCCTTGCTGGGGTGAGACTTCACTCCCCGCAGGGAGTGCTGTCCGCATTCTCTTTCCTGCAGCCCCTCCCTCACTGAATGCTGTCGGGGGGCTGCTGGGATGGGCAGGCCAACCTCCCCCTTCATCTCCTCCTTTAGAGGTATCAATCTGGTGCCCAGCACGGCCGAAACGGACGCCTGGCGGGTAACGGCCGTTCAGAGCTGCAACAAAAAGGAGGCATTGAAATGGAAACATCCACAGCAGCAACGGAAATAAAGCCCTGTGCCAAATCTGAACTCAGGACCCATCAAACCAGGTCCTTGGGATGCCCGTCATTCACCCCAATGGCTCCCCAAAGGCCAAACCTCCAGGGAGCCCGGCGGTCAGTTTGGGCTGGAGCCGGGCCCTGCATGCCCGTCCGTGCCAAGCTACCGGAGCCTTTCTGGGCAGCCACCGGGAGGGTGGGTAGGAAGCGGGAGCAGCCGGTCCCGGAGGGCTTGGCCGCCTTCTCACCCATCCTGGTTTGCAACCCCCGTTTCCTGGAAGTGGAAAGGAGCCACGGAGCCCATCGTCCCCTGATCTGGATCGGAGGGCTGAGCAGAGACCCTCCCCAGGCCTCTCAAGGGGCTCCCAGTGGTGCCACTTGGCCGGCTGGCCTCCACTCACACCCGCCTGCATGTGCCCAGAGCAAGCAGGCCCCCTCCCGGGCAAATGGGAGCCCCTCCCCTTCCAGCCACGGTCTCTGGGGTCCCGGTGGGCTTTGGGGGGGCAGGGCAAGGGGCAAAGGGAGCATTCTGCCCTCTGCCGAGAAGGCCAGGGCTGCCCGGGGCCACCCTGGGAGGTCAGGAGGGCTATTAATCCACAGCTTGCCTGGCCAAATTGGGCAAAGACCAAATTACCTCGTGATTTTTATGCTCCAGGCTGGCCAGGCGATTAAGGGAGGACGGGGAGCATCTGTCGCTCCATCAGAAGGCCTAATTCCAAACAGCTGGCCTGCTGGTTCTGCCAGGGCCCACCCTGCATGGCCAGGCTGGCTGTGTGGTTCAGCCAGCCCCTCCCGCCCCGCCAGCCCCTGGCCTCAAAGCAGGGCAGGAAAGCCCACTCAGGGCCGGGAGGAGGGGGGGGAGGGGGAGCTGCCTGGAGGAATTGGGGAATTGCCTTCCTGAGGAATTGGGGGGGCGGGTGTCTGCCTTCCAGCCACCCCAGGTGACCTTTAGATTCCTTATTCCCAAACTTTTATCCCAACCACTTCCAGTCAACGCCTCCACGGGAGTTTAAGCAGGTTGAACCCACACAGAAAAACGTGGTGAAACAACATGGGGGTGTGTGGGTGTGTGTGTTTTCGGCTGGAAGGGTTGGCTTGGCCCTGTTGATGCTCTTGTGAGTACACCGGCCCCCCGGCCCAAGCCCCTCCTCCGCAGACAGGGGCCCCCTAGCTCCCCGGTGGCCCCCTTGACTTCATTTCCTGCCCCTCCTCATCCTCTGTCTGGAACTGCTTGTGAAGGGCTGTGAAAGGGGTACCTCGAGGGCATCCCAACCTCTCGCTCTCTGCGCCCTTTGGCCTGGAGCCATCGAGGGAGAACTGGGGGTGGGGGGGCACAGCCCCGTGGGTTCCTCCCGGGAAAGGCTGCCTTGCCGGGGCCGGGCGAGTGAAGCGGCGAGAAAGACGCGGCGGCCGCGCGGAGGGCAGTAAACGAGGCGCCGGGCCCGCGGAGGTGCCTCCCGGGCGGAGGGCAGGACGCGTGTCCCCGGCCGGGTCGACGGGGCTCCCGGCAGGCTGAACCCGGGAAGCTCCGAGGCTGCCCGGGCAAGTGGTCCCCGCGGCGGAACAGCGAGTCCGGCCAGGCGGGAGCCGCTCGGCCGGGGCTACTCGGCGCCCACCTGGAGGGGCCGCCGGAGCGCCCGGGGAGCCGCTTCTTTTCAGCCGGCGGCCGGGCGAGGCGACCCCGAAGCGCCCCGGGAGGCCGTGTCCGCCTTCGCTCGACCCGGGTCCCGCTGCTGCGCTGCCCATCTGAGCCGGGGCTCGGCTGAAAGGCGGAGGTGCCGCGGGGCGGACCGGACCTCAGGGCCGGGGCTCGAGCGCAGAGCCGCCCCCTCCCCATGCCGCCTGTCAAGGGGGGAGGAGGAGGGGGACCCCCCGGGGGTTTACAAGGACGGAGAGCCCAGCCCGGCGGTGCGGAGCCTGCAGGGTTAAGGGGGGGGAAAGTGTGTGTGGGGGGGGGGGGAATTCGCGTGAAACGTACGCGGCCCAAAGCAAACATACACCCCTCCCAAATATTTGGGGACCAAGCAGCCCCGGCGCCTGGCATTCTGGACATTGTAGTCCCAGCCTTGGGGTCAAGAGGGGAAACCTGGGGGCTCCCTTATCAGTCCGCTCCACCCTTGCCTTCCCACCCCAGATAATCGAGGGTGGGGCTGAACTTAGGGAGTAACGGAAGAGGTCGGGGGCGTCCCCCCTTCCCCCCCCCCAGCTCACTTGTGCTCCCAGCATAAGTGAATATTTAATGGGGAGATTAAAACCCAAATGGCAATTAAAGGTCTTTTGCAGTCGGATGCTATAGCAACCTTGGTGCCACTTGGCAAAGGGCATTAATATTTCAGAGAATAAATAATAGATGGGGAGGGGGCTGGCTGGCCTTGATCCTGCTCTCCTGCAGAATTCGGGGCTAGGATGGCTGGGAGGCCGTCTGGGAGGGCGGCAGCTGGTGCGGGACCAGGGAAGAATGGGGGGTCTCCCTGGGGGGCACCAGGGCTGGCCGATGGCAAAGGAGGACCTCACTCCTGCTCTGAGGGGGAGGAGCCTGCCCAGGAGACCAAGAGAGCAGGGGGCGGGGCTAGTACAAGTGATGGGCAGGGAGAAACACGCACGCGCACACACACACACACACACAGAGCGGAAGTGACCCCCTGAGAGGGCTACGTTGATCCAACCTGGGAGGTGGCCTGGCTGGCTTTAGGGCACAGGAGTGGCCCGTGGCCCTGGGGCAAGGGGCAGCCCAGGACAGTCGGGGGGCCAGCAGGGTCCGGGGGTGGCAGATGGGGGGGTGTCTGTCCACATGTCCCCCTGGGCTCCGCTCACTCTCTGGCCCTTCTCTCCTCCTTGCAGGGCGATGCCTGGAGCTCTGCCTCTTCCTGCTCGGCTTGGCGGTCCCGGCCTTTGAGGGCTGCCCCAGCGACTGCGTCTGCTACCCTTCGCCCATGACGGTCAGCTGCCAGTCGCACAACTTCCTGGCCATCCCGGAGGGGATCCCGGCGGAGAGCGAGCGCATCTTCCTGCAGAACAACCAGATCTCGCTGCTGCTGCGCGGCCACTTCAGCGCCTCCATCGTCACCCTCTGGATCTACTCCAACAACCTGACCTTCATCGACCCCAAGGCCTTCCATGGCTTCAGCCGCCTGGAGGAGCTGGATCTGGGCGACAACCGGCACCTGCGGGAGCTGGCAGCTGAGACCTTCCAGGGGCTGCTCCACCTCCACGCGCTGCACCTGTACAAGTGCGGCCTGAGTGCCCTGCCGAGCGGGCTCTTCCGGGGCCTGCACAACCTGCAGTACCTCTACCTGCAGGACAACCACCTGGGCTACCTGCAGGAGGACCTCTTTGTGGACCTGGTCAACCTGAGCCACCTCTTCCTGCATGGCAACAAGCTCCGGAGCCTCCAGCCCGACACCTTCCGGGGCCTGGTCAGCCTGGACCGGCTGCTGCTGCACCAGAACCAGCTGCAGAGCGTCCACCGGCTGGCCTTCCACGACCTGCGCCAGCTGACGCTCCTCTTCCTCTTCAACAACAGCCTGGCCGAGCTGCAGGGGGAGGCCCTGGCGCCCCTGGCCGCCCTGGAGTACCTGCGCCTGAACGGGAACCCCTGGAGCTGCGGCTGCCGGGCGCGCTCGCTCTGGGACTGGCTGCGGCGCTTCCGGGGCTCCAGCTCCTCCGTCCCCTGCCAGGGCCCCCAGCCCTTCCACGGCCGGGACCTGAAGGAGCTGCCGGCCGACACCTTCCGGGGCTGCTCGGCCTCCGAGTCCCTGCACCAGACCCACGGGCCCCAGCTGCCCCCCAGGGACCACCCGCCCCTCCTCTCTCCCTCCACGGAACAGGAGGAGGGCACCGCGGGGGGCCACGGCACCCAGTCTGGGCAGCGCCCTGGATCCCGCAAGAGCCTGAAGAACTGCACCAAGAGCCGCAACCGGAGCAGCCGGCCAGCCTCCCGGGGGCCCTGGAAGAGCGCCGAGGAGGCGCAGGACCTGAAGCACCAGCCCGACCTGGGCCGGCTGCCCAAGCCGAAGGGCAAGTGCCCCCGGGCCCCCGTGCTGCCCCCCAGTGGGGTCCAGCAGGCTGCGGGAGGGGGCCGGAGCTCAGGGGGCCGGGCCACGCTGACTCTCCATGCTGCTGTCCTGCTCTGGACCCTGGCCTGGGGGCGATCTTCCGCTGACCGGGACTGCCTACGCTGACCCTCCGCTCTTGAGCACCAGGGAATACTCTTCCCCCCCCGGGGAGGGCTCGGCCGTGTGGGGCAGCCTCTGCCACCTGCCTGCCCCCCAGCCCAGTTGGTGGCTGTCCAGGGCAAACCAGGCGCGGGATTGCTCAGTTGGGACTGCCCTGCGCCTTGGGTGTGAGTGGCGTGGCGTGGGGGGTTAGGAGCCATGCCAGCAGCCCCCCACCAGCGCCCAGCTCAGCTCCCAAAGAAAGGAAGGCAAGACTGTCCCTGCCCCTCCCCAGCCGGCCTGAAGGGGCCCATCCTAAGCAGGGCTGCAGACTCTGCCCCTCCCTGCCCGTTCTCGGCCTGTGGAGACCAAGTGAGGCCCTGCAGGCCCCGGAGGAGACCCCGGGGTGCGGCTGCCCAGCCTCCCCTCCCCCAACCATCTGGAAGGAACGCCAGCTGCTCGTTCAGCGCCAGTAGGCCCGCATTGGACCCAGGCTCAGGATGCCTCTGCTTCGCCCCTGGCAGGGAAGCCCAGCCGCCCCCGGCCGGCCCCTCCCGGCCCCCAGAAAGCCAGGCAGGCTGGCTGGGCAGAGGGAGGCCTGGGAAAACTCTCGAGCGAGCAAAAGGCGTCTCCGTTCTTTTGTAACCTCCGTGTCCACGCATAAAGTAAAGCCGCTGCACAGGTTCCCGGCCTCCTTGGCCAGGCGTGTCTTGCGTGATGCGTCCGGACGGCAGGGATGAAGCTGGGGCTCAGGACAGACGGAAATGGGAGCGGGGGGGGCAGGGGGCGCGGAGAACGGGTCCAGTGCTGGCTCTTCCTTTGGCTAAGGTGCTTCTGGCTCCCTGTGCAAAGGAGCGCTTGACCCTCCCTTGGGGACAAAAGTCGGGGGGAGGAAGCGGAGGGTCCAGCTCCTGCGGGGGGCGGTCGGGGAGGGGGCTGCCTGAGAGTGGCGGGAAGCCATTAGGAATGCTGGTCTGGGGGCTACTCTTGGTTGGTGA
The DNA here is from genome assembly GCF_049901715.1 of Pseudonaja textilis. Taxonomy (NCBI): domain Eukaryota; kingdom Metazoa; phylum Chordata; class Lepidosauria; order Squamata; family Elapidae; genus Pseudonaja; species Pseudonaja textilis. Next base: position 252,077 of record NC_141990.1, on the reverse strand, counting down.
ATAAGGGGGAGGGGGCATCAGGAAAAGGGACTCCCCTTCCTGCACTCCTGAGAAGCCGGGGGCACTCGCCCTTGCAGCAGCTTCAGCCCATCTGTTTCCACACAGGGTGGGGACAAAGAGGGAGGGAGGGAGGGAGGGAGGGGCAACATCATACAGGTGGGCCGGCCAGCCACCTAACTGAACCACCGGAAACAGCAGCAAGGAAGGGAGCAGAGAAAAGAGCCTGGAAGCCCCCACCAGCCCCCCAAGAGCAGACTGAGCAAGGGGAGGGGCTGACCCACTGGGCTTGGGGGGCCCTGCAGCTGCGGCAGGCTCTTTCCTGACCCATCCGGGAGTGGGGCAGGCAGGGAGGGAGGGCGAGCTCCGGCTGGGGTCTGTTTGTGGGGCTTTGGCTTCAGGGGAGCATCTCGTGGAGTGGGGGTCCCTGAGGTGGGTGGGTTCACATGCCAGGAGGGCCTCAGAGGAGGTGGAGGAGGGGGCGTTGGAGGGGGCTCTCCCTTCCTCTCCAGTGGGTTTGCAGCAGGGCAGTGGCCCCCTTGGGCCCTTGGCTTGAGGCCCCTCCAGTCTCTGGGCCCCCCTCAGTAGGCCAGCTGGAGGGCTGCTCTCCCCAGCCCCAGACCTTGTCCGCTGGGCCCTGGGATGAGGCTGCCTCCCCAGCCCCGGCCTTTTCCCCAGGGCGGCCCAGCAGCCGAGCTCCTCGGAGGGAACCGTGGTGAGCAGAGGGGCCTTTGCTGGGCTCTCCCCGTCTCGGGAGCATGAGAACCGATTTATGCCCTGGCCGGAGAGCGAGAACTGCCCCATCAATGCAACCCCAGAGGCTGAAAGATGTTCCTCCCCATGAAGGAAAACAAGCCTCTAGTCCTCATCCATCCAAATACAGATGCAGTGTTTATGATGGAAAATGCTGACCCTTAAGCCAGAATATACTTTGGATTTGATCTGTGACAGACTAGAGGTGAGCCCCTCTGTCAATAAGCCGTGGCTTAATGCAGCCATTAGCAAGAACCGACTGCGCCTCGTGCCAGGTGGGCATTTCCCCTTGAAGCACAGCAGGGGGGCAAGGCGGCACGTTTGCAAGGTGAGAGGCAGGACCTGCAGGGGACGGGGGAGCACAACAGCTGGAAGCAGGTGAGCCAGTCATCCTCACCAGCTCACGGGGGCGGGGGAGGGATTCAGAAGCCCACCTGGACCCCAGGAGGCCTTGTCCAGGAGCGGCCCGAGTGGGTCCTGCCCGGAGCAGCCTGAATGGGGGACGGCCCAGCTTGACTGGCAGCAGGAGCCGGAGGTGTGGATGGAGAGTAAAATCATGGCTTCAGGTGAAGGTGAAGGAAGGTCCTGAGACGAGGGGGGGCGGGGGCTCCTCTAGACTGGGACATTGGGTGGGCTGCTCTTCCCGGATGGCAGGAGGGCTTCGTTGGGGTCTGATGGGGTTAGGCAAAGGGGGCGGCCCAGGGCCTTGGCCACGCTCAGAAGACCCTGCCTGGGGGAGAGCGAGGGAGGGAGGGGGGCTCTGCCAGTCTCCCTTTTGTTTATTTCGGTTGATTTTTTCTACCGCGAATGCCTGGTCTGCTGTGAGGAATTAATCTCTGTCAATGAGTGAAAAGGGCCGTGTTGAGGAGTGGGCTCACCAGGCCCCCTCTTTCCACGGGAGGGGAGAGTGAGGGGAATCGGTCACAACCACAACCACCACCACCACCACCACCACCACAACCCCTCTGCTGACCTGGGAGGCATCCATGCACCACTGCCCACCGCCGGCTTTGTGAGTCCCACCTGAACTCAGCATTGTGAGCCTTTGGTCTGTGGAGACGTGGGGATGTTTGCAGGGGTGGGATTCTACCAGTTCGGCCCAGTTCTGTAGAACCGGTAGCGCCAAAGAGCAGCTGACTCCAAACTGGTTTGCTGCGGCAATCTTCTGGTCTCTGGCAAAGCGCGCGCTCACCAATTGTTATGCCGGTGGGATCCCACCTCTGGATGCCCAGCTGTGGGAAGGGTGCCAGACCCAGGATCTGGGGAGGGAGGGAGGGGAGCCAGAGGGAGCTTGGAAGGCGGGGGGGGGGGGCGAGGGAGGCTCCTCCTTTGCTCTCTTCCTCCTGCAAAATGGCTATGGGCTCCTTCTAGGTGTGGGTGCTGCCGAACTGTGGCTGGTTCAGAGCAGTTAGATGGGCTTCCAGCTCATGGTGGCTTCTTCCAGGACCATAGGTTTAGAGGAGGAGGCGGCTTCGTTCAGACCAGGAATTCCCCAGCCAGCCACGAGAGTGAAAGTCCAAAAGTCTTCAAAGTTGCCCAGGTCAAGAAGCATGGGACAAGGTGGTCCTTCTGGGCCCTTCCAACTCTATCATTCATGACTGGCTGAGGAATCGTGGGAATTGAAGTCCGCCAGGCTTAAAGTCGCTAAGGTTGGAGGATCCAGCCGGGACCTCCTGCCTGGTGGGCTTCACCCCCGGGCTCTGCTCCCACCCTCTGGGGCAACCCACTCCCTTCCAAGGGGGACAGCCCTTGAGGTGGGCCTCTCCCCTGGGTCTCTGCAGGCTAAAGGTACCCAGCTCCTTGGGGAGGGGGAGGGGGGGGCTGTTCTCTGGGTTCTCCTCTTAATGCAGCTCCAAATACTTTGGGCCTTTTCAGCAGCTTCGTCCCATTGCTGGCTCTGATTAGGACTCCCGGATCTGCTTGGCCACCCAGGTTGCCTTCGTCCCAGGATTCTCAGGTCTTCCTGCCAGACGTTTCCCCCTCCCCCCCTCGGCCCAGAGAAAGCATTGCCAAGGGGGGGCTTTTTAAACAGAGAAGTGGGAAAGCCCCCCCCCCCCACGCATGCATTGTCAAAGAAAAGAATGAGTGAATAAAAAGAAAAGCTGCTCAGTGAATGGGAGGTGAATAAAAGGGAGGCTAAAAAAAGCAACCCTTTTCCAGGGCTTTGGATCGCCCCAAAAGGGCTCGGCGCAAGGGGGACCCATGTATTCATACAGGCGCTGGGCTCCTGGGCTGCTTGTGTTTCGGCCCCTCTGCCCCTCTGTCTCGCTGCCTTGGAGGACAGGCATTGCCCCTAGAGGACGGGGAACTAGCCTGGCGCGGACAATTTGGTCCCCGGTTCTTCTGGTAAAGCACCTGCTCTCCTCCGGATGTTTCCAGCGGCCCCCAAGCAGTCGTTGGTTTATTCCAAACACTTATCTAGTGGCCCAACACCGGGCAGCTCCCAATCAAAGGGACAGAAGTCGTATTAAAACCATAAAAAATAAACACATTAAAACCAAAACCAAAAATGGCAGCAAGTCATACTTCGGATTTCCAGCCATCTCATCTTATCCCGGTGCTTGGAGGGGAAAGCCGGGTCTTCGGAACTTGATGGAAGGCCTGGGGGAGGGGAAAGGGGGAGGGGGGGGAGGTCTGCCCAGCTTCGGGGCTCAGAGTGTTCCAGGGAGGGCAGGTAAAGGGCAGGCTTGCTAGCTGCCACCAGGGGGCAATATTTAGGGGAAGGAACTAGGTGTGTGTCTCCCCCCCTCCCCCTCCCCCGCCAGGGTAGGGTAGATGTCCTTGGGGAAGGGGCCCTGCCAGGCCTTGACCTTGAATTGCACCTGGAAAGAAACCAGAAGGCTGTTACAGCAGCAAACCTCTCACTCCCCCCGCCCCCCCGGGGGCTCAGCTGTCCCCCTCCTCAAAACCTCTGCCTTGCTTCAGGACCCTCCAGTCCTGCCCAGAGAGCAGGAAGGCTGTGGGCCCCAGGCCTTCTGGCTGGGTAGCTCCCTGCGCCCAAGGGGGAAGGGGACAGGGAGGCCGTGAGTGGGCCTGGTCCCAGTTGGTCTTCTGGGACTCCCATTGCCACCTGGAGGCGGCTGGTCCCCTAGTCTGTAGCCCCTTCCGGTCTTAACCCTGGGTGGGTGGGAGGGAAGTTAGGGACGCCCAGTCAAGGGAGGGAGGGGGCCGTTCTGCCCAAGGAGGTGGCTCCTGTGGGGCTGCAGGTGCTCTGGATCCAATAAAGCTGTGGGGTCCTCGGTGCTACCTGAGTTTAGTGCTTTTCTCGCAAACATTTCTTTACCAAACTGGGCAACATCATCAGTGCTCTGGCTCCTTCACCGCAGGGCTGCCTCCTCCTCCTCCTCTTTGGGCCTGGCGAGGCCTCCAGCCGGCCGCCGTTTGTCCCGCAGCGCTCCAGGTTGACTCCAGCCATTGTTTGCCGCCGCTTCCCTGGGCCAAGCATCAGCGGAGGGCACGATGAGGCCCCGTGGGTGGGACTGTCTGGGGAGGGTGGGGTCTAATTTGGGGCAGCATCCCTCATTCTGGAGTTAAACAGGCCGGGGGGCCATTTCCAGACTGAGGTGGCTGGGGAAGTGGGGCAGCCCAGCTGGGCCTTGGCTTGTGCCCGGCGCAACCCACAGAGCGGGGCCCCAGATAGTCGGGGTGCGCCCAGAAGAACCGCTGGATCCAAACTCGGCTGGGCTCCCACTGGAAGCTTCCATGGCTCAGTGCCAAGGCTGGTGGCCACGAGTCCCTGGATCAAGGCCCCAGCCGCCCGCCAGGCGCCTTTCCCGGGGCCCAGAGCGTGGGGAGCCTCGGGTGTGGTGGGCTGCAATGGGGCCCGGAGGGAGGGGGTGGGAGCCCATGGCGGCCCCCGACCCTCCCAGCGCCCCCTTCCCCCTCGGCGCCCCCGGTGGGCTTGCAGTCTCCGCCGCGTCCCCCCTCCCCTCCCTTTCATCTCCTGCCTGCCCGGGGCTGCTTATCATTTTAATAGGATGCCGTAAAATAGGCCAGGCCGCCGCGCGCAGAAAATGGATCCCTTTTATTGGGGAAATATGGGCTGCACCTTTTGGGGGGAGGCGGATGCGCTGGTTAGCCGCCCCGGCCGGCGAGGACCGGGACTCCCGCCCACCCCGCACCGGACGCCTCCCGCGGGGGCGAGGGGAGGGCGGCGCGCCCGGGGAAGCTCCTCCGCCCTCGGCCCCTCCCGCCGTCCCTGGCCCACTCGGGGGGCGGGGGGAGCCGCGGCTGAGGCGAAGGGGGCCGCCGGCCAGGGCGGAGGCTCGACGGCCCCTCCCTGCGCTCCAGCCCCGCTCCTGGAACGAGGCCGGCCGGGCTCCGGGGCTGCTGCGGCGGAGATGCGCCCTTGCCGGGGGGAGGAGGAGGCCGGGGCCTGCGGGGGGCCCGAGTGGCCGTGGAAGCGGCGTCCGGCCTGCAACTGGCAGCCCGCGTCTCCCCGCCGCCTCTTCTCCCCGGGCGGAGTCGGGGCCGAGCCTCGGGGGCCTCGTAAGTTTCCGCCGTCGCCATGGCAGCTCGCCCGCCCCGCCCAGGGCACTCTGGCTCGGGGCAGCCCGGGCAAAGCGAGGCCACTCCGGGGAGGAACGCCGCTCCCCTCGCGGCAGCCGCCCGAGCAGCGGCGGGGAAGCGGGCTCCCTCCGCCCGGCCTCCCCCTTCGGGGCAGCAGGAGGGCTCCGGTCGTTGCCCCCCCGCGGCCGGCCCCCTTCTCTCCGGCTGGCCGCCCCCGCGCCCCCAGCCGAGAAAGGGGGCTGAGCCCGGGCCCCAAGGAGCCCCCGGCGCCCCCGAAAGGCCCTGGGAGCAGGGCAGCCTCCCCCGCCCCGCCCCGCTTGCAAAGGAGGCCGCCGCGTTGGGCAGCGAGCCAGGCGCCGGCCGGTCAATACGGTTCCTCCTGCGAGCTCCTTTCCCGGAGTGTATTAATTACCTTGTCGATATCTGCCTGTTTCATTAGTGTCTTAAATGCGCGGATCGATAATGTATTATCCCGAGTCCCAAACGGGGGGCCGGGAGCTGCAGGGCGGCTTTAGCCCCGGGGGTGGGGACCTGGGGCCTTCGGGGAGGGCAGAGGGCCCCGACCCCTCCGTCCCCCAATGGAAGCGCCCCATGGGAAACGGGCCTCCCCAGAGAGGTGGGGGGGCTCCCGGTGTCGAAGAGGGCTGGGGGTTCTGCGAGGCCAATACGGATCCCAGCGGGAAGAAAATGGCTGCGGATGCTTTCAGGCCAATTCGCACATGAGAGAGAAAAACCACCACAGGGCCCCAGGCTGCCTCCCCTCCCTCCACGCCCCCATGGGGAGTCAGTCTTGAAGCCCCCCGTTTCTGGCCAGCCCCTTTTTTTACCAGGGCCAGAGGGACTCTTGGCCAGGCGAGCCGAGCCCAGGAGCCAGCGGGCACACCGGGCAGGGCAAGGACCCTCCAGAGAAGCCCCCTCCCCCACCTGGAGCACCAGGGAAAGGCAGCCCCATCTCGCCCCCTGCCAGCCTGGGCTGAGCCGCCCCCCAAGTGAGAATCCATTATGGAAACTAATGAATTGCTTTCCAGTAATGAGAAACTACTGGCATTGGCATAAAAAGAACTCGGAAAACGCCCAAAATTAAACACTCTTTATTAAGAAAGGAAAGGAAAGGGGGCACCTGAAGCTCACGTCCCAATTTGTTTCCATCAGGAAAAATACAGAAATTTTCTCTGCATAAAAATAGCAAAGTGGGGGAAAAAAGGAGGGAAAAGGAGACTGCAGTGGGCAGCCCCCAAAAGTGGCATTAACGGAGGTGAAGAACTGAAGGGCGCCTGGGTCGCCCCATCCCTGGAGGGCCTGGCCGGGCCCTTGCGGGGAAGGGGGCCAGGAAGTCCGCAGAGCAACAGGGGCGGGAGGGGACCCGGCAGGCCAGGCCGGCCTCCAGCTCTGCTCCGTGGGGCTCAGCCGAGCCGGGCGGCGTTCCTGCGGATGTTCAGGATCAGCCTCTGGCAGTATTCCTTGTGGTTGATGGGCTTCACCTCCACGGCCGTGGCCTTCAGGCGCGACTCGTCCTGGCAAAGAGAGGAGGCAACTCAGCAGGCACCGCTACCCCATGGGCTTTGGAGTCCCGGGCATTCAAGAGCACAGACCCTCGTGCTGAGAAGCAGGAGGGTCCGGCAGCCTGGGCCCCATCATAGCAACCCCACCCTCCCCCGGCCACAAAGCCAGCCGCTCAGCCGCCCCACCTGTCCCGGGACTCTGACGGCCTGCAGCCCACAGGGTTCTCCACTGCCCACAGCACAAGAGGTTCTGGTCCCGTCTCTGCTCTAGACAGACCCCCCCTTGAGCCCAGAAGCCCCACAGCTCACCCCCCTGCAGTCCCTGGGGATGCCCCAAAGCCCTGGCCTGGAGCAGGAGAGCCCTGGCGGGATCCAGACCCGTCTGGGGAACCCCCTCCCCACTGCCCGGAACGCCACAGGCGCCCCTGGCGCTTTAAGTCTCAGGGGGGCTGTTTTCCCAAGCAAGTCACAGCTGCACAGGGAGGCAGAGGCCCCCCAGCCAGGACGGTGACCCCCACCCCCACCCCGTTCTCTTACATTGAACGTCTCCAGCTTGACTCGGATCCGGAATTCGTGGGAGGTGAAGTTGGCGCTCTGGATGACCTCGTCGAAGGCGTGCTCGTTCTGGGCCGGAGAGAGCGAAGCCCCCGCCCCCCGTCAGCTCTTCCAGCCGGCCGGAGCCTTCCAGGCCTTCAGGATGGAGGCGGTCTGGCTCCCACGGGCATCGCAGGGAGGGCAGCTGCCCCCTTTGGCTTGCCATGGCTCAGCGCCCCCACCAATGGGCAGGAGGAAGCAGGACCCCCCTTGGTCTGAGAAGGAGGCCCCTTCCTTCTGGGAAAGAGCATTGCAAGGGAGAGGCTGCCAGGGTCCCAACTGTGCCAGCTGCGGGCAACGCCTAAAGTGAGGGAGGAGCCCAGGGGGCAAATGTCCTCCTGGTGCCAGGGAGCCCAAGCAAGGCCAGGAAGAGGCCGGCAGCCCTTGGGAGGCTGCAAACTGTGGCCAGAACCCCCTGGGGCCCACGAAGGAAGCCGCCCGCGGGAGCAGCTGGCACCACAGGGGCCACGGGGGCCACGGGGGGCTGCCCAGGGATGAACCGCCTTCTGGCTGGTGAGGAGGGAAACCGAGGCCTGGCCCGGCACAGCAGGGCCTCCCCAACCCCCACCCACCCACCTTCTCCTTCAGCTCCCCCAGGTAGGCCGCGTTCTGCCCCAGGAGGGCCTCCGCAGACTCCTGGAAGCAGGTCACCCACTGGTTGTCCTGGAAGTCCGCAATGTTGGCCTGCGGGAGGAAGGAGAGAAGTCAAAGCCCTCCGAGCCAGGCGCCCACGCAGGGCCTCCTGCCCAGAGCCCCCTCCCCCCCCTCTGCGCCCAGTCGCCGCCTCCTCCTCCTCCTCCTCCGGAGACCCAGGCAGGGACGCAAGCAGTGGCTCCTGCCGGTGGGGGCCCCAAAGAGGAGGAGGGGGCTGCAGGCCACTCCCCTCCCTTGGCTGCCCTCAGTGTGTGGGGGGAACCCTGGGGGGCTTCTCTGGCCAGGTCCGGAGGGTCCCGGCTGCTGGTCAGCAGCGGGCAGCAAGAGGGCAGGAGCAGCCAGTCCAGGGAGGGAAGGGAAGCCAAGGAGGCCCCCCCACCCCCCCTGCCTTCCGGCCTCAGCCTTGGAGAGTCCAAGGGGAGGACCTCCCCCCTTCTTCTCCCGCCAAGGGTCCCTTGGGGGGTCCCTTTGGGGGTGCAACCTCCTGGCCCTCATCTGGGAGGCTGGCCAAAGGCTGAGAAGCGGCTGCCCGGAGCTCAGCCCAAAGGGGCGCCCAGGACTCTCCCTGGGGGCGGGAGGGAGGATGCCACAGCCCTGGCACCCAGCATCTGGACCCGACTGGGGGGGGCAAGGCAGGACAAACCGGCTCCCTCTGCAACCAAGACCCCACATGGGGGGCAGACCCCCCTCCAATCTAGCCAATCCGATCTTGCTGCTTCTCAATGAGTTCTTTGTGTTTTGGGGGAAGCTTCTTAAGTTGGGGTCCCGTGAATCGGGCTTCCCTCCCTCCCCGGAAACCCCACTTCTGTCCAGGGGAGCCCGAGAGCAGCTTTTCTGCAGCCCCGTCACACGCCAAGCTCGGTCAGCGCCCCCAGCAGCCTCTGTGTCTTCCTGGGGGACCCACAGAAGGGGGTGGACTCACTCTCAGTCGCCAGATTAACCCTACAAGGCAGCATGCCATCAGCCGGTGGAACAACCTGCCACTTGACAGGGAATTCTCCTTAGGAGACAGACTTGGCCACCTGCCCAAGGTGCTCTAGGGCTGGACCAGATGACCTCTGGGTTCCTTCCCACGACCCCAAGGCCTTTTTGCAAGTGCCACTACAAAGCCAGGCACCCCGTTTGATTTGGGGGTCTACCAAGTGAGCGACTTTGACCCCTGGGTTGCTCTCCCACGGGGCCTCTGGCCCGCCAAGGGCTCCCCCATGGGGTGGGGGGCTGTCGCACCTCAAGACTGAACCCCCCGGGACCCCCCTCCCCCGGGAAAGGCCTCCGGGGGCCCCAGGCTCACCGACAGGATCATGCGGTACTTGAAGTTGGGGAACTCCCGGTCGCACTTCTCGCAGCGGAAGAGGCCGTTCTGCTCGTCAATCACCTTCTTGTTGCACTCCGGGGTGGGGCAGGCCTGGTACATGCAGTTCTCCTTGCGCAGGTACACCACCGTGCCCACGCAGCTGAAGTAGTCGGCCTGCAAGGGCGGCAGCCCCCGGGGGGGGCGTGAGGGGGGCGTGAGGGGGCTGCCCTCCACCCGCCACGCCCTGCCCAGGAGGAGGCCACGTGCGGCCAGCCACCCCGTAGCACGGAGAACCGCAAAACGCAGCCAGAGTTACAGGGTCAGTGTGAAAAGGGGCTCCTGGCCAGTCTTCTTCCCTCCCGCCTACGGTCGCCAAGCGGCCAGCAGTTACGACAGTCGCAGGGCCCCATCTGGCTCCGGGGAGGCCCTTGGCGGCCTTCCCGGCAGAATAGAACAGAATGGCAGAGTCGGAGGGGACCCCTGAGGTCTTCCAGACCAGCCCCCTGCTTATTAGGCAGGCAGCCCTGGCCCATTTCAATGAAGGAAGCTGGATTTGATGAACAGCCCCGCGATTCCCTTAAGAACGGGGGCAAAAAATAAACGAGGGCAAAACTCAGTTAACAACTGCTCCCCTTAGCAACAGAACTGCTGGCTCCCTCGTGGCCATAAGTTGACGCCTAAGTCCCGATGGATCCTTTCTCCAACTTATTGTAAGGCATTGAGAACAGACTGGATGAGCAAACAGACAGCGCAGGGGACGCCCCATCCTTGCCCTGGGTGGGGGAGGGGGGGCAATAGGGGGGGCGCCCTGGGCTGGGCTCTGAAGTCAGCTGCCCCAAGGGCCGTGGTGCTGGTGGGGGGCATGGGGGTCCCCCCCCCTCCCTCCTCACCTTGTCACCTTGGCCCAGGTTCTCCGACTTGGCCTCTTGCAGGGTCTTCCAGTTGGTGTTGCTCCCCCCGGCTGCCGGCCCCCCCCGCCCCGAAGAGATGGACACGGACTCCAGGTGCTGCCCCTCCGAGTCAAACCTGAAAGGGGGAGAGGGGCTTTTATCCCCAGGAGGGGCTTTTGCCAAGGAGCCCCACGGATGAGTCCCCCAAAGAGCCTGGCAGGACTGGCTCCCGTTAGGGCCCCCTTTTATCACTCTTCCCTGGCCTGGCTCGGCCCTGCGGCCGCTCCCCGGAGGGAAGGCAGGGGACCTGGGAAGAACCAGCCCGGCCCAAGCCAGGAGGAGCCGGCCCTCCAGTGGGCCCCCTGACCCACCTGGGGGGGAGGGGAGGCAGGCAGAGGAGCCCTCCGTCGCAGGCCAGGAGCTCAGCCCCAGCTGGAAGGAGCTGCTGGTGGGGGGCGCCTTCAGCCCAGCTGGGGAGGGGGGCGGGATGAGGAGGGAGAAGCCCCTGCTTGGGTGGGAGCGGGCCAGCCGGAAGGGAAGGGAAGGGCAAGGCTGCCTCTGCTCCTCTCCGGAAGGGCCCCGGCGCTCCCCCCCCGGCATCACCCGAGCCCATGAACGGACACAGGGGTCCCTTCAGTGCAGAGGAACGGGGGGCTCTGCTTCCAGAACCCTCTTTAAGCTGCCCCCCAACCCAAGTGGGAAGAATGAAGCCCGCGATGCCAGCCTGGCTGCCCCGGCCCCCGGTGCCAAGGAGGCTGCCTGCAGCTGGAGGGGGCCTGGCCCCTCCCAGGTTGCCTTCCGGCTCCTTCCTCCAGCCCCCCTTTGCCCTCCTCCCTGGGCTCTGCGCCAGGACCAATGGGGGGGGGGGCTGGATCCGGCCACGGACAGAGAAGGCAGAGCAGACTCACCAGCCCCGCAGCTTGAAGGCCTGCGGGCAATCTGGGTTCACCAGGAGGGTGCTGGAGGAAACCACGGAGAGGCTCCGCCCGCCAAAGTCTGAGACTCGGGCCGCCCGGATGGCCACCACCGGCTGCCGAGAGCCATCAAACTTCTCCGCCTGCAAAGCAGGGAAGCAGCATGGACCGAGGTAAGGGGGGGCGGGGGCTCAGGCCGGGAAACAGGGACCCCTTAAAGGGCCAAGAAGAGCTCTGGATGTCAAGCCCCCCGCTCTTCCTGGGGAGGGAGGCCTCCCCTCTGGCCCCCTGCGGAGACCCGGCCCTCCTCCCTCCCTGGGACGGAGCCTCTAAGCCCAGCCTGGGCGGGAAGCGGCGCCCCAGCTGCCCCGCTACTTACGTCCACGCCCCAGAGAGTCACCGTCACGGTCTTGCCCGACGTGTCCATCAGGTGCAGCTCCCTCTTGGAGACCTCCCGGTTGGAAGACTTGATGGTGACCTTCTGCGCGTCCTCGTAGCTCTTGCAGACCCCAATCACGTCTGGGGAAAGAGGCCAGGGTGGAGGGGCCAACCTCCTGGAGCCCCCCCTCCTCTGCCCTCCTCAGCCGAAAAGGAGAGCGGCTCCGCTGGCCAAAGGGGAGGCCAGGGGACACAGTGGGGGGTCGGGAGGGCCAGTGCCCTCGAAGGCCCCTAGCTCCGTGGGGCAGCAGAGCTCCCTGGGGGCCCACCTGCCGCCGCGGCTGTTAATGGGGCCACGCAGCCTCCCTGCAGCCCCCCAGGGCAAAGGCCGGCAGGGCTCCTGAGAGGCTGGATGGCCCTGTTGGGCCCCTGGGCTTGCGCCCACAGGGCCCGGCCAGCGAGCGAGAGGCCCTGCCTGCTCTGGCTCACCCACGAGAGAGTCCTTGCTGGCGCCTTCCAAGTTCCCGATGGGCACGAAGTCAAACTGCACCGAGGGCAGGTGCTCGGCATCCTCGCAGGGAACGACGGACGTCTCGTTGGAGAAGGTGATCTCGTAGTCGTTCTTCACGGAGGAGTACTGCTTGTTGGCCGTCTTCAGGTTGCCCTTGGAAAAGTAGTACACCTGGGCGCAGAGAGGAGGGAGGGGCAGGCTGAACCTCGAAGGGAGGCCGGGCGAGGACCAGCTGTGGGCGGCTCAGGCGGAGCTTCCCCTTGGCCCCCACGGAGGGAGCCTGTTGCTCCGCTGAGCCGGGCAGGCACGGACGGACGCGCACACACACACACACACACACACACACAGACACAGACACACATGGGGTACCTTGTTCAACTCCAGGAGAGGGAAGAACTTGTCCACCTGGTCGTTGAAGGCCGTTGCTCGGATCTCCCCCTGGGGAAGGGAAAGAGCCGACATGCAGAAGGCAGCTCAGGAGGGGCTTCCGGACAGGGAGGCCACTCATCCCAGTGGGAGCCGCCCCTCCCCGCCCCCCAAACTGGGAGCCTGCCTGTGGGGATCGACTCCAAAGAGAAGCGTGTGGGCAGCCTGGGCTGCTGAGCTCCCTGGGGGAACCCCTGGCCCACGCCAGGAGTGGAAGGGATGCCACGAGACATCAGCAGCCCGCCTTGCCCACGGAGCCGGGGCCGTGGCTGTTCCGTGGGCCGTTACCCCACGCTAGCCAAGAACCTCAAAGTCAATGGGAGAAAACGAAAGCACTATCAAGGGGAGGAGCCTCTGATCCAGCGGCATCCTTGCCCCCAAATTCAAGGCAACCGAAGCCCCCCAGGAGGCTCTGCCCGCCTGCCAGGCGCACCTGCCTCCCTCCCGCCCCTGGACTCGGGAGAGCATCCCCACCGGGTGTTGTGACAAGCCCTCCTGAAGCGACAATTAAAAGCAGAGCTCAAGTGCTGCCACCAGCTAAGATGTTGACGCGGGAGGAGGATGAAAACGGCAATAAAGGCCCCATCAGTCAAAGCCCCGAAGGAGCCACCGAGCAGAAAGACGTGCCGGGAATATGGAATCTCCCCTTCCAGGCCTGCCCCACCACCCCCTGCCCGCCCCCTGCTCCCCACACAAACCGGCAGGGCAAGCAGCTTCCCCGCCTCCCCCTCGAGAGGCGCCCAAAGGCCTCCCCTTCCCCAGCCCTGGGCCAATCCCGCTCGGCCAAGCCACCTGGGGGGCAGGGGAAGGGGTGGGTGAGCGAGCGCCCACCCAAGGGCACACCGCCCCATTTGCCTGGGCAGCGGGTGAGCACGGCCACCACTCCTGCAAATGGGGCTGCTGCCAGCGGGACGGAGCCAAGGGAAGTCGGAGGAGGCCGCGTCTTCCTCGCTGTGAGGGGGAAGCAGGAGGGCAGCCGCGCCCAAGCCCCCAGCCCCCCCTCCCGGGCCCCATTCAAAGCCTCTGCCCAGGCGACAAGCCGAGGCCCCGGGGAGGAGGGAACGGCAGCCGGTCCTGCCCACAGCCCGCGATTCTCCGCACTCCCAGAGTGGCCGCCGGGGCCTTTCCGAAGGGGTCAGCCGGGCGAGCCCTGCACTTACGCTCTCATCCACCATCTCTATGGAGAAGAGCTTCCCTTCGCCCCGGGAGTTGCTCCAGGTGCGGATCTGGCCCTTCTGGGTCACCCGGGCACAAATGGTCCACCTGGAAAGACAGTGGAGGGAGGGAGCTGATCCGGGCCCTGCCAGCGGCTCTTCCAGGAGCCCAGACCCCACCCCGGAAATGCACCCCGGGAGCCAGCCCAGAGGGACCCCAGCCGGCCCTCATCCTCCGCAGGGGCTTTGGGGCAACCCGGGTGCTCGTGTGCTTTATGGGTGACCCCAATTGGTAGTTGAAGCCCTCGTATTTCTGGGTTGACTTGATTACCGTCGGCCACGATTCCCTGTGTTTGTGGACTTGTCCCCTCCCGCCCCTCCCCGTTTGATCCCCACTGCTGCACCTCGGCCTTCTGGGCAGACGCCCCCCTGCGGAGCTCCAGACGGGCCACAACTCAAAGCCTCAAAGGCGGCTCAGCCCCTTGCCACCCTACAGCAGCCTCCCCCGCAGGGCGTTGTCCCACCACCCCTACGCGGCCCCGGGAAGGAAGGGGGCGGTGGGAGGGTCAGCGCCGGGGCAGCCTTCCACTTACTTGGACTGGTAAGGGTTCAGGCTGGCGATGGGCACCACTTTGACCTGAGAGCCCCCCGGAGTGCTCAGGATGCCGGAGCTGCCTGCGTTCCCCAGCCATTTGGAAGGGCCGGGGGGAGCCTTCGCCAAAGACTCTGCGGTGAAACAAGGAGGTTGCCCACGTCACCGCTGGGCCCTGGAGCCCCGGGGCCGCCCAAGGACCGGCTCCCGGGGGAAGGGCAGAGAGCCCGGACTGGCGTGCGCTTCGGCTGAGGAGTCCTCCTGGGGCCAGCAACGCCCCCCCCCCCACGCCCTCAGGAAACAGGCCTCCGTTTCTGGCCTAGGCCCTTCCCCGCTCCCCCCCCAAGGGAACCGTCCCCCACCCCCTGACCCCCCTCGCCTGCAAAGGCCTCGGGCCCCCTGGGGAACCTCGCCTGCCCCTCCACAGAGGCCACAAAATGGCTGGCTCCTTCTCCACAGCCTCCCCGTGAGGAAAGGAAGGGCCTCCCCGAAAAGCGTGAAGCTGAGGTTCCCTGCCAAGGCCGGACGGGTTCTACCCCTTGAGCAGCAATTGACCTCCCCGCCTGCCTGCGACAATCATCTGCCAGACCTGGAGGTGACGGGTCCCTCCCTGTTAATTAAGCTCCTCTGTGACCTGGCAGGGCTGAAAAACAATTTCCTCCGTTTCGGTCCCTGCCGGCTTCCCTTTCCAGCTGGGCACACCCCCCCCGCTTGCTAACAGGGAGAGCCCAACCAGAGGCCCCCCCAACCTTGGGGCCAATGAAGGCCGCGGAAGCAGCTCCTGCCCCCCAAAGTCCTCCGGCTGCCTGGGGGCTTCCCTTTGGGGTCCCAGAGACCGAAACGGAGGCCCGTTTCCCTGGGGCAGCAGCAGGATCCTGCCCCCCCCTCCCCCGCCGAGGGCAGCCCTTCCAGGAGGGCTCCTGACTGCCACAGCCACTCATTTCACCCACCGGGGCCAGAAAGAGGCCGCAGCCGGATGTCCCGGCCTGGGTTTGCAGAGGAGCAGAGCTGGGGAGAACCCACGCCCGCCCCCGAAAGGCTGTTCCGCTGCCCCTTACCTGCGTCTGGAGCGCCACTCGGGAGTCCCGCTGGCTTGCTCTGGAAAGGGGTCGTGGTTGGGCCGGGGCCCGGGGGCTGCCTCCCTGCTTGTCCAGTTCCTGTTGGGGGAGGAGGAGACATCTGTGGGGCGGGAGTGGCCCTCACTGCCTCTCAATCCAGCCCCCCCGCTGCCCTCTCTGCCCCCCTCAGAGCAAAGGGGGCATCAACTCGGCCGAAACAAGGAGGGGGTGAGCCAGTGTCCCCGGTGGGGGGAGGGAGGAAACCCGTGGCCCCCACTCAGGGGAGTTAAGGGCCTGCAGACGGATGGGGAGGAGAATCGGCCGCCTGCCCCACGGGATCCTCTGGGGCAGGAAACCGGAGTGGCTCTTCTCAACCGACGGTGGCCAAGGAAAGCCACCCTCGCTCTCGTTCAGCCTGCAGGAGAGAGACTCCCAGGCAGCCCGGGGGGAGCCGAGCCCAGGGCCGCTGGACCAACAGGTGAAGCGCAGGGAAGAACCTCCAAACCGCAAAGCTGATGGGGCGGGGGTGCTTCATTTTCTCAATTCTAGCCCATTGAGCAAGAGGGGCTTCTCTGAACAACCCCCCCCCCCAACATCCCCAGAAAAGCAGAATGACGCTGCGGAGACGGTCTGGGGGCCGCAGGGACTGAGGCAGACGCCTCTCTGGGCGGGGTGGGGGATTGTCCGCTGCCTGGACCGGGGAAAACACAGAGCTGATGCCGCTGACCACCTGGCCCCTTGACCTGCACCCCAGCCGCTTTGCCTGCCTCTCCGTTGTCTCCAGCCGCAGCCACGATGGCCGAGGCTAGCAAGCGCTGCCCGGAGAGGGTGGGCCGACGCTGCAACTTTGGTCAACTGGGATAGCAGGGGGCAGGGCCGGCCCTTGGCCCAAGAGCTGGGGCGGGAGGGGAGCCCCGCTCAGGCCCCATCCAAGCACGCCGGCCTCCCCTTCTTCCATCCCCAGAAGGAGAATCGGTTGGTTGAGCCCAAGCCACCCCACCCCCACCCCCGTTTCCCGGGCAGAGGCGAGCGGCCTCCCCCCCATCCCAGGCAGACGGCTGGAGCTGCTCTGGGCACCAGGCCGGAGCCCCCAGGGGAGCCAAGCCTTGTGGGGAACCCAGACTGCCCCCCACCCGGACAATCAGGAAGAGCCGGTGTGCGGCCCTCTGAAGGCTTGTGTTCCCCCGCCAGGGCCCTCGTCCTGTGCCCCCCCCATGCGCCTCCCGCCCTTGCAGGCCTCAAGGCGCCTAAGAAGAACCCGGCCGGCAGATTCGCTGCTGCTCAAACAGGAGCCGGTGCGGCACTGAAGGTGCCAGGCGAAATAAGGGGAGCTATTTCTGCAGCCGGCCCTTCTTGCTGGCGCTGTGCCCGTCCCCCCCGGGGGCCTGAGTGGAAGGCCTCTCCCAGGGGCCCCACCGGTCAGCCTTCCTTAGACACCCCCATCCCCACCCGCTGCGTGTATTTATACCCAGCCCCAGGGAGAGCCGCACAAACAGCTCTGGGCCCTGTCAGAGACAGTGGCCCCGTGTGTCCCTCTTGCCAGGAGGGGGGGTGGAACGGACACCCCACCCTGCGGATCCCACTTTTCTGAAATGCAAATGGGAGGTGGCACCTTCAGAGCGTTTGCCGGCTCAGAGCGGGTCAGCTCAATTGGCAGGTAAGGTATCGTCAAAGGGAGACCTCAGTACCTGCCCTTTAAGATCCAAAGTAGTTAACTCAGAGGAGGAGGAGGAGGAGGAGGAGGAGAAAAGCGGCTTTTGGGAAAGGGGGAATTAATGCCTTAGCGCCAGAGAGTCCACTGAGCTGCTGTGGGGGGTCCACCTCCGGTTCCCAGGCCGAGGCCGGAGGGAGCAGCAGGCTCCGCTTAGTGCCGTCTCTGCCAGCCGGAGCGAGCAGTCGGCAGGCAGGTCTCTCCCACTCTCTAGCGGGGAGAATCATCGCAGCACAAACCACTCGCCTCCCTGGGGGGAATGGCAGAAAGGGGGGTGTGGGGAGTTGTGCCCCGAGGCCAAGGCCTCCCCTGGGGTCAGTGAGCCCCCTGCTGGCTTCTGGGAGGCCGGAAGAGCGCTCCGTTCTGTGCCCCTTTGGCAGCGGGACCCAAACTCGGCACAGGCAAACCGGAGAGCTGAATAAAGCAACGCAGCAGGAGAGCTCCGCTCCAGCCCCCAAGTGGGGGTCAAGCAGCCCTGCGATTCCAGGTACCGCCTGTTTTACCCTGGGGGAGGGGCGCCTTTCCTCTTCCAGGCCGCTCCGTTTCAGGGAACAGCTGGCAAGGGGGAGGGGCACCAGAGAGGTAAAAGAAATCGGGGCCCAAACGCCTTCCCTAATAGCTCCGGGGGCGACCTCAGGGAAGGGTTGACGCAGGCGCCCCCTCCCTCGGCAAAGAGACCCCCAGAAACCCAGAGCACCAGATGGCTTCAGCCCCAGGCAATACTGCTCAGCTCTCCCCATGGCTCCCGCCTCCTCTCCTCCATGGCCCAGCCCCAAATCCTGTCGGTCCCTCCCCTGCTGTTCCTGAGCCTCCGAATGCCACCTGCAGCTGCTCCTGCTGGGCTTTGTGATTCCAGGCTGACCTACACACACACACACAGCCACCGAATACGCTCTGATGAGGTTCTCCCAAGAGCATCAACTGAAAAGCCAGGAGGGAAGACAAGGCCAGAGGGCCGCTGCTAAGGGCCCGCCAGGGAAGGGGCGTTACCTTCCGTGTAGGGCACCGGATTTCCAATCTTGGCAGGGACGGCATGACCCGGCTGCAGAACCTCCATTTCCATCAGGACCACCACTCGCCTGCAAAGGCAAACTCGAGTCGGCTCCGGGGGCCAGCTGGGTTTGCCGGAGACCCTGGGCCGCCCTCTCGCCCACCCGGAGAACCGTGACCCACCCTCCGCTTGGATTCTCCCCATTGGCTGGAAAGGGTCTCCCCCGCCTGCTCTCCAAAGCCCGGACGGTGGCTTCTTTGCCTCAAAGGTTTCCCCTGATCGACACCCAAAAGGGAGCCCAGACGGAGCAACGGCCGAAGCGGGCCGAGCTCCCGGCCAAGGAAGGCCTGCAGCCAGGCTTCTCTACCCTCCAGGCTGGGTACAAGGCCAGGGGGGCGCAGGGCCCAGAAGAGCCAGCCCACCGAAAGGCACCGAAGGTGTGACCAGGAGGGACCCCGGACACATCCGGGCAGGGCCAGCAGGCAGGTGGCCCGCCCAGCAAGAGCAGTGCGGGGGGCCAGGCAGGGGCCAGGCGGCCAGATTGGCCATCACAAGCCCCAGAGGGCCAGATCCCCCCGGAGGAAGAGCCGGGCCAAGCTCTGAGCACTGGTGCAACCGAGGGTCTTGGGGCTGCAGCCTGCACAGGTGGTCCTCACCTCATGGCCGCAACTGGGGCCAGCCCTTCTGTTGCTAAGCAAGGCGGTTGTGAAGTTTGCCCCGTTTTAGGGGCTTCCTTGCCACAGTGGTTAAGCCGGCCGTTGCAGGTGCTGAACTAGCAACCCTGTGGAGTGAATCTGGCTCCCCTCCCTTGTCAGGTCCCATGACCCCGGGACACGGGGACTGTCATAAATGTGGGTCAGTGGCCAACAGCTGTGACCACGCAACCTTGTGGGGCGGCTGCAACGGTTATAAGGTCACTTTTCCAGTGCCGTGAATGTCATTAAATGAACGGTTGTAAGTTGAGGGCTACCTGTCACGATGCTTCCATGCTCTTCTGAGCTGCCTCGACAGCCACCCCCACCCCTCCCTCTCCCTGCCGTTGGAGGGCCTGCCGGGCAGAGGCCGGAGCCTCTCAAGGGCCACAGGGACCCCTTCCCCCTCTGGGCCTGGCTGCTGCCTCCTCAAGCCCCCTCCTGGTCTGCCCTGCGCCAGGGGAGGCACCAAGCGGGAAATCGCTCCATTTCCATCCCTCAAATGTAGCTGCTGACCAAACCTGCCAGGCTCCAGGAAGGGGCTGGACTCCTCAAAGCACCGGCATTGCCCAAGAGGGCAGCCGGAGACGACACCTGCCCAGAACTGCCGCTTTCATGCCATGAACAGGCGACCAGGGACTGTGAGGGCGCGGTGGCCCTGCCTCGGCTGCCTGGGCCCCACAGTGGCCAGCGGGGAGGCTCACAGCCCTGTCCCAGAGGGCAAGGACAGGCCACGCGCACATTCTCACGTATGTCCAGCCCTCCACCGAGAACCCACCCAGCGGCCCTTTCCGTCTCGCCAACGCTGGACTTCCCCCCCCTCCATTTAGCTATGTGCTGGGTGTGCAGGGGGGGCCCTCTCAGCGGCCCTGCATTCGGCATGAGGAAAGGCTCAGCCCCTCCTGGCCTCCACACCAAAGACCCCGCCCCGCTCCCCGCTGTAAGGGAGCTGCCTGCAATGGTCTTTGCTGGCCCAGAAGCGCAGAACCCAGTCTCCAGCCAAGCGTCTTTCCCCGGCAGTTTGTACAAGGCGGTGAGGACATTGGGGCCCCCGTTTTCTTTTGCTGACGTCTCAAGCGAGGCATTTTTGGGGTGGCCTTTTCATGGTGCTGCCCACTACGATTCCTGGCCAGCTCCTGCCCACTCGGACCCCCTTCAAATCTAAGCTGGGATGATGGTGCTCAGGGCTGCGCTTGCTCTCACCCCCCAACTTGGGAACCTCATCAGGCCCCCCTCCCCAAGCTCAGAGCGCCCCGGGGGCCCTGCACGCGGCGGCCTCTTCCCTGCTGCGGCTGCCCTGGATCCAGGCGTCTTGCCGGTCCCTCCTACGACCCGTTGGTCTGAGGCCCAGTTTGCAGCCGGCTGGTGAAGGGCTGCAGCCGAGTGCCTGAGCTCCAGCCCAACCCTGTTTCTTTCAGGCCTTCCCACCTACAGGAGGGGCCAGATGGGAGTTCTTGGAGAGCTTTAGGGGCAAAATTCCTGGCACCCCTGGCTTGTTATTCTGCGATAACACAACAAGGCAGCCTCTCCTCGAACACAGGGGAGGCCCACCCGCCCTCCTCGCTCTTTTCACACCCTGTGTGTCAGGAAGGATTCACTGATTTGCGTGGGCAGAGAAAAAAATAAGGACGTTTGTCACCTTACAAAAGTATCAGAAGCACCTGAGGAAAAGGGGAGCCATTCCCGGCCCCCCACGGGCACTCTCGGGGGAGGGGGGCCACTTCAACCAGCGGCTCTTCCTTCCTCCCAGAACCAGCTGTTACCTTCCATCCTTCAGAGTGTTCACAATGAAGCGGTTAATCTGGCAAATGGCATTGGCGGTCAAGCTCTGGTCGTCCACCAGAGGGTTCAGCTGTGTGGCTAGCATAAAAGCTGCGAACGAACGGAAGACAGGCAGATGTCAGGACATCAACAGCCAGAGGTTTAAAACGGCTCACCCGGCACAGAGAAGTTTAAAAGCTTGGCTGCGTTAATAGATGGGGTCGAAGCACAAATTGGCGTTTCGTTTTGCAAGCCGTCTTCGATCATACAACTCATGGCACTACCGCACGGTCTCAATCACCAGAAAGGCCATTCTTTTTAATCAAGTGGCATCATACTGAAGTCGCTCTATACGTTGAACACCTCCCCCCGAGCCCCCTCAGAAGCAGCCCCAGAACAAGAAGGGGGTCCCGGGGAGCAGTGGGCTGCTCTGTGCCAGGGGCCTCGGGGTGCCAACTGGGCCGCCCTGTGGAACAGGCCCTGGCCTCTGGCTGAGGCTGCTCTTCCTGTGGCCCCACGAGGCCTCCTCAGTCACTCCTGCAGCAGCAGCTCCCACAGGGCCTCCACCTGAGCCCACCTGTCCAAGGTGCTGCGTGAAAACTTCTTCATGAGCTTACAAACTTTAGGGAAAGTTTTGTGCTTTGCACCTCAGCTTCCTGGAGTCCTCAGCCGAGTGGGAAGGTGGAGTCGGAGTGCAAGGAACAGGCTGAACCGGAGATCCCCCCCCCAGGAATACGGCCAGGTCATTCCCCCTCCCAAGGCTGCTATTCCCCCCCGCCACACACACACACAGCCCCTGAAGGCCCCCGGGTGCTTACAGGAGAGGGTGTTGACGCCATCGCTCATCAGCATCCGGTAGCGAGGGGGCCCGTTTCCCGTAGAGATGGGGCGGATGGTCTGGGGGGGTGGAAACACAGCCGGCTCAGCCAGCGAAGAGCCCGGCTGCCTCTTCCCAAGCCCAGGCAGCCCTTTCGTGGCAGGGAAGGCGCCGCCTCGGCCCCCCTCTGGCTGCCTCCCAGTCCTCGGCTTATGACCACAAAATTCCTGTTGCTAAGCGAGACTGTTGTTAAGTGAGCTTTGTCTCATTTTACGACCTTTGGTGCCGGGGCTGTTAAGTGAATCGCTGCAGTTCTTTAGTTACAGGGTTAAGTGAACCCGGCTTCCCCAGGGTCGCAAAAAGGGCGCTGAAACCGTCCAAGTACAGGCCAAATACTGATCCCGTGACCGTGGGGACGCCGCTAGGGCCGTGGGAAAAGCGGCCGCGAGCCCCTTACTCCGTGTCGCCGCGACGTAAGTGGAGGACGGCCCGTGAGCCGCCGAGAGGCTTGGGTGCAAGGCCCAGCCGGAGGGGAAGGGGGCCTCCTGGGGGGGGAGGGAGGGGGCGAGACCCCAAGGCTACTCACGATCAGCTGCAGCACCGGCCTCCCCACCGGCTCCGCCTGCAGCAGCATGGCCTGTGGGGGGAGAGGGAGGGAGGGTCAGCGGGGAGGGGGAAGCGCCCGGGAGCCCCCCCCTCCCCCCACGGCGGGGCCGGGGCCGGGCTCACCGCGATGGAGCCCTCGCTCAGCCTCGCCACTGGCGCCGCCATCCCGCCGCGACTCCTCCCCTCCCGGTCGGCTTCCCGCGCGCGTCGCAGCCGGGTCCCGCCTTCCTCGCCCCGCCCCCGGCGCCACGTGCCCCCGCCGGCGCTCCCGATTGGTCGAGCGGGCGACCCGCGCCCCGACTCTTCCCCCTCGCGCGGGGCATGCCGGGAGGATGGAGCTGCTGCCGGTCGAGGAATGGCGGGTGCGGGCGGGGCGCCTCTGGGGGTCTCTGGGGGCGCCGCGGAGGAGGAGCTAAGCCGCGCGCGGTCGCCCCGGGAGACGCTCCGCCTGGCCTCGCCCCTCCTCCGGTGAGCCCCGCCCCTCCGCCTCCCCCCGCGGCGGCCCCCTTTCCCCGCCCTGGCTGACTCTCCGACGCTCCCCCGCCCCCTCGCAGGAGCCCCGAGGAGGAGACCTTCCTGCGCCGCCTGACCCGCCGCCTCTCGGTGCGGAAGGAGCCCCGGCTGGCCGAGCCCTGCAGGCAGGAGGGGAACCGGCGCTTCCGGGCGGGGCAGCACCGGGCGGCCGCCGCGCTCTACTCCCGGGTGAGCGGAGAGTCCGCGGGGGGGGGGAGGGAGCCCGGTTCGCTCAGCGGCAGTGGCGTTGGGGTGGCTCACTTAACGACCGCCCCGCTTGGCGAGTGGAAACTCTGGCCCCCGTTGGGGCCCATAGGGGGAACCTGTCAGGTGGGCCTCGACTTACAACAGCTCCCTTAGTGACCGTTGGGAGTTACCCTGAGAAACAGGTGCCCGAGGGCCGCTTTCCACCCCCGTCGCTGCGTCCTCTGCGGGCTTGGCCCCTGACTGCCACTTGTGAGGGTCGCAGAGGTCCAGGGTCGTTTGATCCCCTTTAGGGACCTTCTCATAATCAAAGTCGGGGGGGAACCAGGTTCGTTTAAGGAGGACCAAGCAGCAGAAATGCTGGGCTCCGTGGTGGTCGTAAGTCGGGGACTGCCTGGGCCAGGCCCCTGCCGCCGCTTCCTGCTGCTCTGGGCTCTGTGAAGTGGAACCAGCCCTGAGCGGCTCCCTGCTTCCTGGGCC
The DNA here is from genome assembly GCF_049901715.1 of Pseudonaja textilis. Lineage (NCBI taxonomy): Eukaryota > Metazoa > Chordata > Lepidosauria > Squamata > Elapidae > Pseudonaja > Pseudonaja textilis. The sequence continues at coordinate 229,076 of NC_141990.1, read as the reverse complement.
CCCAGGAGCTCCTGACGGCAAACCTTTCGAGGGCCTGCCTGGGCCCAAGCCCCGTGCGGTGGGCGCCCCGTGCAGCCTCCACCCTCCAGGCACGAATCTTGCTCCAGACGCCCCCCCACCCCCTGCTCCACCTCTGGATCAACCCAAACGAAGGAGGGATCCTGACCTCCACCACTCCTGTAGGGAGGGGGTGCGTGTGTGCCCTTGTGGGTCAGGCCCCAAGAATCAAGGAAGTTACCCATTGTAACTCCTGCGCAGTTTCCTTTGTTGGTCCTCACCCGCAGACAGACTCTTGCCCGAGTGAAGCCCCTGCCCTGGTCCCTGGGCCTTCGTCGTCCATTGGGTCCGGGAGGCACAATAAGCCTCCAAAACGATGAGTATCCAACCAGTCTTTCCCATCAGGAGTAACACAGTGACTCACAAAGCAACTGACACCGACAAATTCTAGTCTGTGCGTTGAATACCCAACAAACGCTGAGAACTGGGACAAGGGGTCGCGTCATAATGCTTCGGGCCTCGATGTCAGTGGCATTCGAGGCACCTGGGTGCCGAGGCCCCACCGTACTTCCATCGCAGTGAATACCCTCGGAGCTGCCTTAACCCTCTTTCTCCCTTCAGACCAAGTTTGCTTTCTTTCGGCCTTCCGGAATTTATCGATTTCCTTCTTCAGTGCAGGGTTTCCCAAGAGTGGCAAAGTGGAAGATGGGTGGATTCCCAGAATTCCCCAGACAGCATTGGGGGAGTTGAAGTCCCCCCCCCCCGCCATCTTCAACTTGCCATTATGCCTTTAATGTAGCCGCTGCCCCTCTTGACCCGGGGCACTTCTGGCTAGCTCACAACAGGAAAACAGGAAAAAATGATAAGAAAGGGAAGCTAGCGATAGCAAAGCCAGGAGACAACAAAAAGGAACCACGCGAGTGCAATCCTGTGAATCAAAAGGGGGCCAGAGGGGGAGCGGGAGCGCAGGGGGAGGAATGCAGCCCCTCCCCCTGGGAACCCAGGCTGGGCGCGGTCGGAGCTGTAACAGGCGGGTGCCGCCTCTGCCTTTGGCTCTTGCAGGCCTTGTCCCACACGGAGGCTGGCAGCCCAGAAATGGCCGTCTGCTACGCCAATCGCTCCGCGGCCCTTTTCCACCTGGGCCAGTTTGAGGTGAGTTGAATAAACGGCTTTTGCCCCCGAGTTCCCAGCGCTTCCCTCCTAGAAGCCGAGGGTTTCCCCCTGCCCACGAAAGGCGCCCTGTTCTTCCTCTGCCCGATGCCACCTCAGTCTGGCCCTTGGCAACCAGTATCGGGGGCCAGGAACTGGGAGGGGGGCGGAGGGGGCTGCTCAGAGGGACGGTTCACTCGGAGTCGCCCAGAAGAGCTCCAGGGTCAGCCGGCCAGGAACAGAGCGCAGCTGCATCGCCAAACCTGCCAGGGTTGCCTGAAGGGACCGTCTTGCTTGCATTTGATTGGGCCGGGGCGGGGGAATTTGGGTGCCCGTTCTCCCCTTCCGGCTATGCCCGACTCCAGAACCTCCCCAGAGGCCTTCCTGGCTCTGCAGACTGGCGGGAGGGCGGGGAGGCGAGGTGTGTGCTCGCTCGAGGGGGATACGCGGGGGCAGTCTGGCTCCGAGGAGCTCCTGGCCCGGTTGGGGGCCTCAGCCCAGGCATCATCGGGACTCACCAGGAGACCCCCCTTTCCCACCCAGTGGAGGCCGGCCTGGCGAATACTCGGGCTTCTTTAGAACACCTTAGAGAGGTTGCTCAGGCCGCAGCCTTTCCCACCTGAGCCACGTTGAGATATGTGGACTCCAACTCCCAGAATGCCCCAGGCAGCCAGGCCAGGCCGGCAGAGTTGGTGGGTGGCGGTGTTGAGCCAGCTTGGATCCTCTGCAAGGGGGGCTGGGCGGCCCCGTCACCCTTGGGGAAGAAGCGGCGGGAGGAAGCCCAGCCTCGGGGCCCCCACAGCTATCCGTTCCTCCGGCCCCGGGGGGGGGGCGGGGGGGGGCAATGTGCAGGAAGGAGGGAAGGGAAGGAAATGGCAGCCCCACAGCTGGGAGCAGAATTTGCGTTGCTACACAAGGCCGTCGTTAAGTAAGCTGCGCCCACTTTTGCAGCCTCTTTTTGCCACGCTTGTTCAGTGAATCACCCCTCCTTCAACAAATCCAGCTCCCCCTGCCGACTTTGCTTGCCGGGGGGCAGGGGGTGATTGTGTGAGCCTGGGGTGCTGCCACCGTCACGGCATTTGATCGCGTGGCCACGGGGCATCGCAACAGCTGTGTGGGCACTGATGGTAAATTTGTGAGTTTGAACGGTCGCTAAGCAAGTGGTTTTAAGCCGAGGACTTGCCCATAAGTGGGGATAAGGAGGCGATGCCCAGCAGACCTCATGCCAAGCCACCGAGCCCCTGCCTTGCCCGCCATCCGTCGCTCCCTCCAAGGGGAGGGTTAGGGCTGGAGGAGGAAACCGTTCTCGGGCAGCCCCCCTCCCCCCCCATGGCCGGCCAAGGGAGCCTCTGGAACGGCCCCCTTGACTTCCTCCTCTCTGCAGGTCTGCCTGGAGGACATCGGACGGGCGCAGCAGGTGGGGAGCTGCCCGGAGAAGCTGCTGCCCAAGATCCAGTTGCGCAGGGCCGAGTGCCTGCTCTCCTTGGGCCGGCTACAGGAGGCGGCAGGCGCCCTCCGCAGCGTGCAGGAGGGCCTCTCAGCGGATCAGAGGCTGGAGGCTGCCCGTCACCGGGTGCTGCTAGGCCGGCTGGATGAGCTGCGGGGCGGGGCCGGTGAGGAGAGCGGGGCCTCCCTTCGCCCGCCTGCTGCACCCGGCCAGGCTCCACCAGACCCGGAGCCCTGGGAGGAGAGCAGCCGCGTCTCTGGCACCTCGGTGGCCGTCAGCTTGGGCTTTTCCGGCCTCAAAGGGCGCCACTTGGTTGCTGCCAAGGATCTTCCTCCTGGGACGCTGCTGGTGAGGGAAGCGGCCTTCGCCAGCGTCCTCTGTCCCGGGCAGAGCCTCCTGCGGGAAGGGACCGCCCAGGCCCTGCAGGACGGACAGCCGGCCAACCCCGACCTCCACTGCCACCACTGTCTGTGCCCGCTGCTGGCCTCCGTGCCCTGCCGAGGGTGCAGCTACAGCAGGTACTGCGGCCCCGCCTGTGCCCAGCTGGCGTGGAGTAGCTATCACTGGGCGGAATGCGCCCTGGGGGGGCTGCTGCTGGCGCTGGGCGTCTTCTGCCACCTGGCCTTCCGGACGGTGCTGGTGGCCGGCTTCGCCCAGGTGGAGGCCTCGGTCGCCCAGTCGCAGGAGGGGGGCACCTGGCCCATTCCTGGCTGTGAGGCCGACGGGCGGTACAGCGGCTCCTACCGGGCCATCTTCAGCCTTCTGCCGCACACGGAACGGCACAGCCCCGGCTTCAGGTTCCTCTGTGGGCTGAGCGTGGCAGCCTTGTGCAGGGCGCTGGAGGACGCCGGCCTGGAAGCCTGGATGGCAGGGGGGGCCCCGAAGTCAGAGGCGGCCCCCAGTGCGCTGGAGGTCTTGGGGGAGGCCATGCTGCGCCATGTCCTGCAGCTGCAGTGCAACGGCCAGGCGGTGACCACCCTGCGTCCGTCAGGTCAGTGGAGGCGGCCTTGGGTGGGGGGCGGGTTCCACTGAGCTCCTCGGCCTTCAGTTTCGCTCTTTTCTTCCCAGGACCCGAAGACGGACTGGTGGCCGGCAGTGGGCAGATGCGCCTGGCCACGGGCTTCTTCCCCGCCCTCAGCCTGCTGAACCACTCCTGCGACCCCAACACCAGTGTGGCTTTCAGGGGCTGCACGGTGGAGGTCAGGGCCCTGCGCCCAATTCCCCTCGGGCAGGAGCTGCTCCACTGCTACGGTGAGTGGGTGCCGGCCCTGCAGGCCTCCCCGAGGCCTCGTTGGCGGGGAAGCTATTCCGTTCCCACTTTCTCTGGGGGGGCGGGTTTGACCCGGGGAGGGGCTGGTCCGAGGCTTTCATGAAGCTCCTGGCTCATTCAGCCGTTTGTAATTCAGCCTGGGCAGCTGTCCACTCGCCTGCGTGGGGCTCTGGGCAGCGTACATGATGGAAGCACAAGCTTAACAACCGTTGGAAGCAATAACAGCAATAACAATATACCAAGAATAATGGGAACAATAATAATAGGAGGAAAAGAAGGAGGAAGAAGGGGAGTGTGAGGTCTCTACATTTAGACGCCACACGGCCATTTAACGGGTTCCCCACTTCCAGGGGACCCCCAGTCCTGGGGGCAGAAGCAGCAGTCTTGGGGGCCCAGAGGGCCAGCAGGGTTGTTGTAGCCAAGTGGGGCGCCTTGGCTGAGGACCCCCCCCATGCCTCTTCCTGCCAGCGCTGCCTGGGGAAGTCGGGGTCAAGGGGCAGAGGCAGACCCTCGGATGGCCAGATCCCGTGGGTCCCAGGTGGGGCTTCCAAGGCCCTAACCAGCCCCTTGAGGGGGACCTGGCAGGAGACCCGGCCAAGGAATGACGTGGGCAGGTCTTGGGGCCCTGGGAGCGCCAGCTGAGGACTGTCTCCAAGGGCAGCCCCAGAGCAGCCTGTTGGGGAGGTGACCAGGCCAGGAGGGCCCGAGAGGAGAGCCAGCCTTCTCACCATCCAGGAGCAACCTGGGTCAGGTGGAAACGCCCCCCCTCCGTTCGCCTTCCCTCTTCCTCCCCACCTGGAGAGGTTTTGCGACTCCACCTGGAAAGCCGGGGGGTGGGGGGTTCTTCCTGAAAGGGTTTTGGGCACCCCGGGAACATCACACTGCGGCAACTGGGAATCTGATCTTGGGGCACCAAAAGTGACATCCCGGCTGTGGTTTTACAATTCTGGACTTGGAGCGACGGTTGTCTGTCGGGCCAGCATTCTCTGGATGTGCGTTGGCCGCCCTCCGCTCTGCCTCCCTGGCTGAAATTGGGCCCCAGTTGGTGATGAATGCCGCCTCCCGCCCGTCCCCGGGGTTATAACGCTGCAGAGCGATTCTCCTACCTGGCAAGTTGATAGGATTTCTTTCTGGGGGCGGGTCATGATTATTTTTAGCCCAGGTAAAATCTTGTGGAGGAGCAAACTGTGGGCCTGATACTGGATTAATATTCCTGGCAGGAATATTCCCTGGTTTTATTGATTAACACCTAGGAAAAATAGGAAATTAAATTAGGAAAATTGACACGGCTGCCCAGTTCACCCATTCGCGGTGACTTGGCGGTTTACAGCGACAACACAAGCCCCAATAACCCACCCCCATCTACACACACGCGCACACCCCAGCGACAACAACCAGGGCAGCCGCTTGGTGTCCCAGGCCCACCGGCAGAACCCCCATCTTCGGGGCTTTTGGGAAAGCTCCCTGCCCCCTTGCAGGCTGACCGTTCTCCTCTTGCCTCTGCCCCCCCGCAGGGCCCCACAGGTGCCGGATGGTGGCTGCCGAGAGGCGCAGGCAGCTCCTGGCTCAGTACTTCTTTGAGTGCCACTGTCAGGCCTGCTTGGAGGAGCTGCAGCCCAGCGGTGCCCCCTCTGCCCCCGAGGCCGGCCTCTTCCGCTGCCCGGCCTGCCAGAGGCCTATGCAGGTGAGAATGCCCAGCCCTCGAGCCCAGGCGCGCCCATCCGTCCGGCCGTGGGCGGCGCTTGGCCAGGGAGCCGGCCGGCCTTTCCCCAACGTTTTCCTGTTCTTCCTAGGGGAGAGGCACCCTCCGCTGCTCGGGGGGGACCTGCAACTCCCTGGTCCCCGAGGAGGACTTCCACCGCCGGCTGCTCCGTCTTCAGGGCTTGGCCCAGTCAGCCGAGGAGCTCCTGGAGCGCAGGAAGCCAGGTGAGAGCCCCACCGACACCCGCCTGCGCACACAGCCCGTGTCCCGGTGCCCTCTTGGCAGGCAGGGAAGCCTCGGAGGAGAACGTGGCGTCACTGCACCGTGACGTGCTTGTTTGTTTGTGTCTCACTTTATAAGGTACTGGAGGCAGCAAACACACCAAATCCTCCCTCCTTCTCTAATCTGCCCCAGCACAACCCTGTGAGGTTGGTTGGGCTAAGCGACCCGCTGGCTTCCCTGCCTGAGGTGAACTGTGGGGCCTGGGTGCTCTCTGAGCCGGGTGGTTTCCTTGCAGACACTTCAGACCGGGTAACGCCTCCAGCGCTCTGATGTGGTTCCCTAGTTGGGTCATGAAACGTCTCCAGAGCACCTGCCAAGCCTCCGAGACCACCCGGGGGCCCCCACTCCCCCCCCCCTGCCAGGAGCGCCTGGCTTCGGACTCTCTCGCCCGGGGCCCTCACCACCAGCCTGTCACAAGTCAGCAGAGAACAGATCATCAAGAGTTGGAAGGGACCTTGGAGGTCATCTAGTCCAACCCACCCAAGCGGGAAACCCTACACCATTTCTGACCAGTGGCCTCCCAGTCTCTTCTTGGAAGCCTCCAGGGATGAATCTCCCACAACTTCTCTTCCGTGGGTGGATTGTTCTCCCTGTCAGAAAGTTTCTCCTTATTTCCAGGTTGAGTCTCTCCTTGGTTATATTATTCCTTGTCTGGCCTTCGGGTGCCTTGGAAAACAGCTTGACCCCCCCCTTCCTCCTCTCTGTGCAGCCCCTCCAATACTGGAAGGCTGCTCTCTGTCTCCCTTGGTCCTTCTCCTCCCTAGACCAGCCAGGCCCAGGTCCTGCAACCGTCCATGGTATGTTTGAGCCTCCAGTCCCCTCATCCTCCTGGTTGCTCTTCTCTGCCTTCTTTCTAGAGCCTCAACATCCTTTTTATAGTGTGGTGACCAAAACTGAATGCAGGACTCTAGGTGGGGCCTTCCTAAGGCTTTACAGAGGGGTATCAGTACCTCCCTTGATCTGGATTGTATCCCTCTGTTAATGCAGCTTAGGATTGCGTTGGCTTTTTTGGCTGCCGCTGCTGCACCCGGCTGGCTCCTATTTCTCTGGTTGTCCACTGAGACTCCGAGATCCCCCTCCCAGTTCCTGCTATTGAGCCCGGTTGCACCCAGCGTCCTTTGGGCTTTTCTGGCCTAAGCGGGGGGCTTTCCTTTTCTCTCCAGTGAATTTCACTTGGTTAGATAGGGCCCGGGGTTCGAGTCTGTCGAGATCCCTCTGGATCCCCCTCGCCCCACGTGAATGACTGGCGTGAGCAAATGATGGGGCTGCAGTGGATCAGGTCCAGGCTGCCTGAGGCCAAGCGCAGGGCTCCCCCCTGGGGGCGGTGGGGGTTTCAGAGGAAGCCCAAGGAATCCGGGGGGGGACGGGGGGGGACATCGAATGGCTGCCTGGATTTGCAGCCCAGACCTGCAACTTTCGCCCCAGCTGGCCTTACACCGGGACCAGCCCTTGCAGGGGGGAGGAGGGGGAGGAAACAGGGACTCGAGGGGGGGGGGAGAGGCTGGGGGGGGGGTTGCCTGTCTCACACACTGACTGGAGGGGACCTTTGCCCCCCTCCCGGGTCCCTCCCTCTGGATTGGAAACGGCCATAGTGAAGAGGTCCCAAGTCAAGTTCAAACAAGCCCCGACCGACTGCTGCATTGGCTGCCTCCAGAGCATGGACAGAGTGCCTGGCTCCCAGAGTAACAGATTGGCCTCCTTAAACCGTCGGGGCTGTGGGGGGCTTCGGACAGCTCAGGTGGGGCTTCCCAGCAGAGGCAGCCTTGCCCCAGGACTGGCCCCTGCCAGGCAGGTGCCGGGGTGCTCCTTGGCCCCTCCTCTCCAGGTGAGATGGGAGCAGCCTTCCAGGGTCGCCCCAGCCCCAGGTCGGATTCTTCCCAGGAGGAGCCCTGTGCCCTGCCCGCCCACCTCCCTGCCCGGGGTCTTTGCAGCTCTGAAGGGCCGGCCCAGGAGAGCTTCCACCTTCCACGCCAGGCCCCTGGGAAGGCCAGCTGCCAGCAGGCGAGGGGCAAAAAGGGGAGAGAGAGAGAGAGACGCGCACAGAGACCCCCGGGCTGATGTCCTAGAAGGGCCCTCCGCCCCTCCGGCTGCCCTTCCCACTGGCCGCCTCTTGGGGGGCCGCTGGCCCAGGCAGCCCCTCAGCCTCGGCTCCCCTTCTGCATGGCAGGTCAGGCCCTGGAGCTGCTGCAGAAATGCCGGTTGGATGCCGAGAGCTTCCTGTCTCCAGCGCACCTGAGGATGGGCGAGATCGAGGACCGCCTGGCCCGGGTGCAGGCGGCATCAGGTACGAGGCTGGCCCCCTCCGCCCCTGCGCGAGCCCCCCGGGAGTCCTTGCCTCACCGGCACAGTTGGGGCGAGAGTTTCGGTGGCCAAGCAAGGCGGCTGCCCAAATGGGCCGTCAGATTTTACGACCCTTTTTTTGGATGCTAAGCAGGACATTTAACACCCATGCAGTCATTAAGCGAATCCTGCTTGCCCCATTAACTTGCTTGTGGGTAGCCACTTTAGGAAGGGGGCCAACAGCTTGGCTCAGAGCCTTCCCCCTCCCTCCCTGCCCCCCCCCTCCCTCCGGCCCCCAGGCAGGTGGCAGGAAGCAGCCGGGCACCTGCGCAGGAGCATCCAGGCTGTGGAGGCCCATTTTGGGCCCGCCAGCATCGAAGCCGGCCAGGAACTCTTCAAACTGGCCCAGGTCCTGTTCAACGGGTGAGCACGCTGACCCCTCCCCATCCTTTGCGGAGGGCCCCCTCCTGGCTGGGCTCTGGCGGGGGGAGGGGGCTATGGGGGCAGATTTGTATTTGGGAAGAGAAGTCACTCGGTGGGGCCCTGGCCGTCTCCCCCTCCCTCCCCTCCCCTCCTGCCTTCCAGGGCTGGGCTGGGCCGGCTCTGCCCTTCCCAGGAATGTCCCACTCTGGCAGGGAGGAGGGAGTGAACGGACGGGTCTGTTCACCTGGCAAAGGGGGCAAAGGGGGCCTCGGCTGTCTCAGGATTGTGTCCTTCCCAGCCCCCTCCCTCTCCCCCCTCCCTTCAGAGTCCCCCCCCCTCAAAGTGTGAAACCAGCCCCACCCGGGAGGGGCAGCCCTGGCCGAGGCCTGCTGGCTCCTGCCCGGGGGGGTTCTTTGGGGGTGGGTGGGGGTGGGGGCTCCAGGGCTTTGGCTGGCCGGTTAACTTTTTTCCCCTCGGCCAGGTGCTTGGTCCCCGAAGCCCTGCAGGCCACCCAGAGGGCGGAGGCGGTTCTGTGGGTGCACCTGGGCACGGAGAGCCCTCAGCTGCAGGAGCTGCGGGCGATGAGGGCCTGCCTGGAGGGGCTGCTCCGGACCCTCCCCGCAGAGGACGCCCCGGAGGGCCTGCTGTGAGGAAGGGGCTTGGAAACACGGCCCCTGCCCGCTCTCGAAGAGGCCAACGCAAGACACCCCGGACCGAGGAGTGCAGGACGGGGGGCCGAGACTGTCTGCCGGACCCAGCGGCCCCTCCGCCCACGCAGCCTTGCCAGGATGCCAGCCCCGGAGCTCTGCCAGCCTCGTTTCCTGTTGACGGGTGGTGGGAAGAGCCCTTCCGCCCTGCCCCCCTCCTCCCTCCCCCAAGCCCCCCACCTTCTCCGCCGTCGGCTGAGGTGGGAGAGGCGCCTTCAGGCAGAAGCTCTTTTATTGGACCACGGAATCAAAACCAGCTGCGGGACACAATCCAGGACCCCCCCCCCCGCGCCCCAACTGCTCCTTTGCCTGGGGGACGGACACTCTAGGCCTGCTGGGGGTCCAGGACCTTCCCGATGAAGAGGAGGCTGCCGGTGTCGTCGTCATAGACCACGAAGAGGAAGGGCCTGTCCAGGGTGTAGACGATGGGGAAGTTCAGCCGAGCGGCCTCCGGCTCCGAAGGGAACACGGGGCTGGCCCCGTCTTCCCCCAGCTCCAGGGCCACCTTGTGATGCGCGTGGGACAGCCGGAGGGCCTTGGCGGAGATCCTACCCAGGTTTGGCGTGGAGAAGAGCGCCTGGAGCCCTGCAGGCCAGGAAGGGACGTTACCTCCTGGCTGCCTCTGCCGCCTCCTGGCCTGGAGGCCGAGTGACCCTCCCGGCCGCGACCAGCAGAGAGACTCAGTTCAGCCCCCTCCTGTTCCCCCCCACGAGCTCTCAACCGTTGCCCTGGCTCCTGTGGCGAAGAGCAGCCCTCCAGGGACCCCCTTCGTCCCGGGAAGGTCTGGAAGCCCCCCGGCCAAAGGACCCCGGGGCACGTACGCATTTCCTGAAGCGCCTCCGCCAGCCTCGTCTCGGCCACCAGCCTCAGGCGCGGCACACTCAGCGCGGCCTGGACGGTCTTGAGCTGCTTGTTGATGTCGTGGACAAACTCGGCGGTCAGGCTCTCCTCGATGAGGGTGAAGTTCCGGGTGAGGGTCTCCGGGAGGAAGAACATGATGCTGACCCCTCCGGCCAAGGGCAGCTGGGCGATCTGCAATGTCCGGGAGGGGAGAGGCGGAGTGGGCGGGGAGACGCCCACTTGGCCCTCCTAGGAGGGGGAGGCCCCCAGGGAAGGAGCGAGGGAGGGAGGGGCTGTGCTGCAGGGGGCTGGACCCCCCCAGCAGTCATGGGGGGCTGCAGGGGGCTGTCCCAAATACAGCTGCCTGCTGGGGGAAGGAGGGCCCCCCCCATCCCAGGGGGGCTGTGGGGAGAGGGAGGGGGGCCAGTGAAGCCCCCGGGCAGCCGTGTTTCCCCAGGCGGGGGCCCCCTCCTGGCCTCTGACCTTGCAGCCGAGTTCGGAGTCGAAGCCGTACTTCAGGACGGCTCTGGGGGCTGACATCATGGGCACCCTCGTGCTCCGGCCTTCCTCCAGGTGGAAGTCCTGAGGCCTGGTCAGCTTGGGGTCAAACCTGGTGGCCCACTGCCCTGTGGCCGGAGGGAAAGGAACAACCAAGTAGGGTTGCGGGGGCGCTCTCCCTCCAGGCAGCCCCCCTCCTTCCCCTCCCCTGGTGGGTCAGGGTACCTTTGAAGGAGGCGGCCCCCAGCAGGAGGATGCTGAGCCCGGCCGGGATCTCCGCCAGGAAGTGTGTGACCTTCCCGCCCGTCCGCTGCTGCACCCACTGGTTGATCTCCTGCAGGTCCCCCTGGGCGTTTCCGCTGAGCACCCGGGGCCGGAAGCCGTAGGATTTCTCCAGCTCCTTCACGAAGGCCATTCGCATGCGCAGCTCTGAGCGGGGAGAGAGGCCCCGGCTGAGCCCCCGGCTCTTCTGCCGCATGCCCCCCCCGCTCCCCCTCCCCGGGGCCCAGGGAGCTTTACTTCTCTCCATCACCAGGCGGGAGGCGCTCTTGAGGCCCTTGCGGGGGCTGCCCAGGCTGCCCAGGAGGCCCCTGTAGGTGCTGTGCAGGTTGGCCTTGTCCAGCATGTCGTAGAAAAGGGCCCGCGAGATCACGTCCTCGGCCCGCTCCGCCGCACCTGCCCGCCGAGGAGAGAGGGAGGGGCAGACTGTTAGGGTCCCCTCGGGGACCATCCTGGCCCCGAGGGGGCCCCGAGGGAGCTCACCCAGCGAGAGGCCGGAGAGGGCCGTGGCGACGCTGAAGGGGGAGAGCAGGACGTTGGCCGAGGGGGCCTGGCTGGACTGCTGGCGGAAGAGGGCGTAGCCAAAGTTCGAGACGGCGGCGGCCAGTTTGTTGACGGGGCTCTTGTAGAAGGGATCCTCCTCCTCCTCCTCCTCCTGCCGCTGCTGCTGCCCAGCTTCCCTCGAAGGGTCCTTTGAGACAGGGAGGGGGACTCGCTTAGGGTGGGGGTCCCGTTGCAGCAGTCCCGGAGGCCTTCCCGCTGCGGAGAAAGCGCACCCTGCGCGGGCAGCCCGCCCCCTGGGCTCCCACCCGTCCATCGTGCTCTCCAGCCGCTCCCAGCCTGACCCGAAAGATCCCGGCTGACCTGGGGGCTGCTTGCAGGGCTCCCTTCTTGGCTGTGGCTGAGGGAGGCCAGCGCGGCCAGCCCCAGCAGGACCAGCAGGGGTTTCATGGTGGGACCTGTGGGGGGGGAGAAGGAGGGGGGACAGACAGACAGACAGAGTGACCGCGAGGGAAGATGGGTGGCCAGAAAATACTCCGGTCTGAGGCCCCGGCCTGGTGGGAGGGTCGCAGGCCTCTAGGCCACCCTTGTCCCCGAGGGGCTTTCCCGGAAGGTGGCTGGACTTTGGGGGGTTTTATTCCCCTTGAAAACATTTCATTTCTCATCCAAGAAGCATCTTCTGTTCTCCCTCAGTTTGTGGGAGGAGGAGTGAGACGACCGTAAAGACAACCCCCCCAGAAAGCCCTGCTGCCTTTTGGGGAAAGCCCCTTTGGGTCGGGTTCTGCCCTTTTCCCAGCGGCCCCACAGCCCCTCCTGGCGCTTCCACGCTTCCCCTCTTCGGAAGGGAAGCGGCCCGGCTGGCAGAGTGGCTCCCTGGGGCCTCTCGGCGGTTCTTGCCAGCTGTGGGCCCCCCCGGGAGCTGCTCTTCTCGGGGGGGGGGGACTCCCTGCTGCCCCCTCATGGGAAGGCCCCTGAACGCAGGCCTGGCGGGTATAGCCGGATGCTTTTTGTCGAATTTGGGAAGGGCCCCTTCCGCCCAGAGCCTCCCGAAGTCCCCAGGAGAGGAGAGAGCGCAAGGCTGCCTCTGGGACCGGAGGTGGGTTTTCAAGGGCTCTGAGTTCTCTCTTTGATCTTCGTGCCCTTAAGCGGTAAATAAACATTTAAGCTTAGCGGAACAATACTCCGTTTTGTTTCAGCAGGTCAACTCAAGCGCTTTTATAGCGACATTTTACCTTATTTGTGCTCTACGTTTGCTAATTGCCTCTATGCTATTTCTGTCAGCTGCCTCAAGCAGCGTTTGTCACCCGTAGGCATCAAGTAGCCAAATAAATCAACGGCACGAGCTTTTAGTCTCGCCAGCTTTTCTCGAGGTGGGGAGATGAATTGTGACCCTCAGCTCTGGGTGCAGCGGAGGAGGAAGAGGAGGAGGAGGCCTTTCGCTGAATTCCCCCAAATCCTCTGCCTTCTCAGAACTGCCTAAAGGTCCACTTTCCCCATCCTGAAATCTGGACACGGCACATGGACCCAGTCAAAAAGCCACCGTGCGTGGAGAACGTGGAACATTTCCAGGTGTTCAATTGGGGGGGGCTCCATTATACGTTTGCCAGACTGGAGCTCCAATTTAAGACTTGCCCGGGAAAGCGTGAGCGGCCCTGCCTTGAGGGCCTGCACCCCCCCTTGTCGACCCGCCTTAGGCAAGGGGCCTAAGGGGTCTCTGGCTCCCAGGCGGCTTCCCAGAGGCCAGGCAGGGTTGTTGGGGATGCAGAGACCCCCATTTCCTGCCAGAGGCTTTTCTGGACGAGGGAGCAGCTCGGACGGTTTCTGGCTCACATCTGGCTGCCGCTTGGAGGGGAGGAGCTGGGACCAGGCCGCCTCCTGTCCAAAGGGTGAACCGTAACCTCAGCCACAGGCTGGCGCCACCAGAGCTATGTGGAAACCTCCAGAAGCCTGCAATTACGGGAGCCTGTCCCAGGGCAGCCCATCTGCACAAACTGCCAATTATCTCGGGTGCTGCCTCTCCTGACAACAGCAGAAGGAGCCGCCGAGGCCCCAAATACGCCCTTGTGGCAGATCCAGTTGATCCGTGGTGGCGTCTCTCTCTCGGGGCAGGGAAGGCAGGCCTGGAATCCTGGCTGGATCCTTCTTGCCATCACCAGGCCAGAGTTTCCAGATTTTTCCTCTGGAGTCCCACCGGATTCAAGTGAGCCTCAACATCTGGGTTCAATTAGCCCAGATGTGGGCGTCAGCAGGCAGCGCAAGGGAAGCAAGCGCGCCTCGGCTGTTCCTCCACCCTGCCTCTCGAGGAGAAAGCCTTTCTGGGGTCTGCCACAAAGAAGAGGGGTCCCCCTAGTCTCCAAAGCATCTTGAGGGCAGAACAAGAGGAAACCGAGGAGAAATTTCCCAACAGTGAGGACAGCTTTCCCCTAGAAGTTGTGGATGCTCCATATCAGTGGAGGTTTTCAAGAAGAGACTGGACAGCCATCTGTCTGGAATGGTATAAGGGTCTCTTGCTTGAGCAGGGGGTTGGACTAGAAGACCTCCAAGGTCCCTTCTAGCTTTGTTCTTCTGTTAAAGGACCAGGGGACCCTGAAGGGTTTGGCCAGGGCGAAAGCTGCCAAGGGGGGCAGAGGGGCTGGAAGCCAGCCTCTTCCCCCAGGGGGGCTGCAGAGCGGAGGCAACCTCCCCGGGCCTGGCATGCCGGCTGGGCACAAGAGGGTTTGCCCAGGCACGTGGCAGAGATGGGCTGGCTTCGAGGGCCTGAGACTTCGATGGCTCCTTGCCTCCCCTTCGCCTCCCCCGGCGCTCCTTCCTGCCAGCCCTTCCTCTCTGTCTCTCTCTCACCTGCGCACGCATGGACTCCGGCCTGAGGGAGGCAGAATCACGCCTTACCTTCACCAGCCGCTTGCTCTCCAGCCGGCCCGCAGGGCGGTGTGCGCAGGGCAGGGGGAGCCTGGCGTTTATAACAGGCACAGGGACGGCAAGAGGCTTCAAGTTACAACTTTGTGGGGTCCCTCTTAAAGCAGCCGCCTCCTCTTTCCAAGCCGGCCCTCCGTCAGCCAAGCGGGAGGGTTCCTCCGAATCCAAGGGGGGTCGGGCAGCCGGATCTTCCTCCGTCCAAATAGTTTCAGTTGGAACACGGCCAGTTTAAAGAAGCTGGGACTAGGCCTTGGGCCGTTCCAGTCAGGGTTGGGTTTGCACAAACGCTAAACTTGGTTACTGAAGAAGTCGGCTTCTGAGCTGATCCTGCCGCTCGACGGCTGGGGAAGCAGGGAGGGTGCTGGGGGGTGGGGGGCAGTTCCGTCTCTGAAGGGCTTTCTGCACGGGGACCCAGCCGAGGATGCCAGAGCCAAGTCAGGGCACGGGGTGCCACCAAAGCTGCCAGGCGGGGCAGTCCAGGGTGGGCCTGGGGGGGGGCAAGAGGTGCCACCCAGGAGGTGTGGGGTGAAGGCCGATGGCTCCGGGGCCCTGAGAGAGGAGGGTCGGCTCCCTGGGGGCCTCTGTGGAGAGGCACGTTTGCCCCCCCACCCGAGGGAGCCTGCAGGCCCATTTCCAGCCGGGGGGCCACAGATGCATCTATTTCCCCATGGAAAATGGCCTCCAGGACTGAGGGCATCTTGGAGAGCAGCCCCTGCAGTGGAGCTACTGGCAAGCAGGGGGTCCTCGACTTAACAACAGTTCATTTAGTGACCGTTCAAAGTCACAACAGGATTGAAGAAAAGAGACTGGTGGCTGTTTCCCACACTTAGGACCGTGGCAGCATCCTCAAGATCAGGGGAACCAAATTCCGGGGGCGGCCCGTGGCCTCCACTGACTACCGCGGCAGTGTCCTGGGGGTTCGGGGGGGTATCGCGTGATCATCTTTTGGACAAGCCAAGTCTACGAGGAAGCCAGATCCCCTTAACAACCATGGTATCAGCTTCATTCACTTCACAACTGTGGCAAGAAAGGTCATAAAACGGGGCAAAACGGACTTAAACCTTTCACTCAAGCCACAGCAACTGCCTTGGGCTCAACGGGGACGGCAGGCTGAGGATTCCCCGCATTTCCTTCGGGGGAGCCTCCGAGGGGATTAACCTCCGCTGCCTCGCCTGCTGGAGGCTCCCCCTCTGGAGGGAGGGCATGGCCAGGCCAGTTGGAGAGCCCAGGAGGGTCTCCGAGGACCGACAGAAGCCGCCACAAAGCCCCTTTGGGGCCTGGGAGGGAGGGGCAGCGGGGGGGGTCTTTCTCTCCCAACCTCCAGTTATCCAGACCTTTCTCTGGGGACGAGGCAACGCAGGTGACCCCCACGTGGGGAAGCTCTTCCAGGCCCCCTCTTTCAGGGACCTTTGCGGAAATGGGGCCCTCCGCTCCAAGGAGGGGAGACTGCAGGCCAGCCATAACCCCCCCACATTCCAACATCTCAGGGCACAGCCAGCTGCAGCCACGGCCTCCCTTGACCCCCCATTAAGGTCACAGCCCTGTCCTGGCCTTCGGGCTGCTATTCCCCCGCCCCCCCGGCTGCCTTCCTCCCCACCCTCCCCACCGTGTCAACTCTGAAGCTGGCCTAACCGGCCATCTTGGGGGCTTCTGCATGGCCAGACTGGAGCTGAGGGATAGGGAGGGGGCAATAGAGATAGGCAGGGCTTTGTAGCCAGAACAAAATCGTTTCTCCTGGGAACCAAGGACAATCCCACAGGTGGCTGAAGAGAGGAGTGAAGTTTCCAAGGAACCGGACAGCACCTTGATTGGACATTGTGACTGTCTGGGAAAGGGGGAAAACTTACTTTTCAATAGGTGAGTCGGTTTTCACCAGTCTGTGCCAATACGATATATCCAATAAACCTGTTGAGGAACCAACTTGCCTGGGAGTTTTGTTTGGTATGGGTGTATTACAAAAGGAAGAGTTCTGACCTGGGCCAAAGGACTATCACTCCCAGCACCCTGTTCTAGAGCCGAGCTGGCTGGGGAATTCTGGGAGTTGAAGTCCACAATGCTTGAAGTTGGCCGAGGTTGGACACCCTGGTCTGGAGGCTGGACCAAGGGCTCGACTGCAGACGGCTCTTCTGCCTGTGGAGGTGGGAGGTTGCCTTCCTCCGTTCCTCTCAGTCACCCCCTGAGCTGCCGCTCCCCACCGGATCTTCTGGCAGCAACTAAGCGGATTTGCCAGACCACCGTGCAGGGCCGCCTGGGCTGGAAGACCTCCACTCCCTTCCAGCCCCTTGTCATCCTGGCTCTCGGACCCTGTGGAGACCGGAGTCTCTGCCCATCGCCTCCTTCCGCTGACGGCAGGCAGTCCTCCATTTGCAACCATTCGCTTAGTGACCGTTACAATGGCACAGAAGGCAGTGACCAATGGCCATTTTCCGTGTGGTCACTGGATCAAAATTCAGGTGCTTGGCCACTGACTCGCGTTTATGACGGCTGCAGTGTCCCAGGGTGATGGGATCCGGCAAAGTCAGTGGGGAAGCTACTGATCCACTTAAGAACCGTGTGGCTAACTTAACAAGTGCGGAGATTCGCTTAACAACAGTGGCAAGAAAAGTCATAAAACGGGGCAAAGCTCCCTTAACTCTCGGCCAGCAATGGGAATGTTGGGGTCGGTTGTTGTAAGTCAAGGACTGCCTGTTTCTACCCATCCCCTGTCCGCTTCGCCTGCCTGGCTCTGCGGAGGGGAAGGAAGGAGACGGAGGCACCCAGAGAATCATGGCGGGTTTATTTGCCTGGTTTCCCTCACAATCCTCCCCGCTGAGCTGAGAGCGATGGCGCCTCTCACCTGCGCTGACCGTTGGACAAGAAGGAAGAGACAGGACAATTTGGAATCGGACTGTGATCCGGGAGGCTCTTAGGACAGCCCGGTTCATGGTCCGTGTTGCTACCCTGGCCTTCTGGAGGGAGGGGCGTCTGAGACAAAGGCAGGTGGCAGGGAGGGTGGGGGCTTCCGGGAGAGTCGACTGGGGGGCCTTCTTGGGCAGAGAGGGGTTTGCTCTGACGAAATGGGGGTGAGGCATCCCTCCAGCCGGGTGCCAAGGAAACCACCGGGGGCAAGGGAAATCAAGGGGGGAGGCCAGGCAAGCTGAGGGGTCGGACTCCACTCCAGGACCCACGGATGGCCGAGGAGCCCCCCTCAGTTTCAAGATTGGGATAGATCTGGCCCCTTCCGGAGACCCCAGCTGGGAGGGTGATGCGCTTTGGGTGGGCAGCCATTTGGAGGGTCTTCTGGAAGGCCGGACTGTCTGGGAATGGGGGGGCAGCTCTGTGGCCCTTCAGGGATCGACAGGCAGGATTTCCTTCTCACTGGCGGGGTCCTGGCCCGTCTTCTCCCGGGAGCCCCGGGGCTGGGATTCCGGACGGTGCCCAGGAAGAGCGGGATGCCCATCACGTCCTCCGTGATCATGAAGACGAAGGGCCGGTCGAGGGAGAAAGACGAGATCGAGCGCGAGGCGATCACGCTGGTGGCTGCGGCCGCCTGCACTCCGGCCTCAGCCAGCTCCAGGGTGGCTCGGTGCTGGATGCTGGAGACCACCAGGGGCCCCTCGGCGATGTGGTGGAGGTCTGGGGCAGAAAAGAGATCCCCGAGGCCTGGAGGGAAGAGAGGAAACCACAACTGAAGAGCCAGCAGGCGCTTTCCCGTGGCTGGGGGCGGGGGCGGGGGTTGCCCCTCGGGCTCTGCTGCGGGGCTGGGCAGCCTGTCGGGAGAGGCCCCCCCGCCTCTTGCAGCCTCTCCAGGCTGGAGGTGCTCGGAGGGACCCCAATGGGGCTTCCCCCGCAGAGCCTACCTGCTCAGGGTCTTCTTTTGGACAGAGTGCTTGGAGCCAGGGGGAGGGGGAGGAAACAGCTCTGGGTGAAGGCCAAGTAGAACCTCTGCTCAGCAGCAAGAGCAGGAAGAAGCTCCCGCGTGCGTGCGCGTGCGTGTGTACGTGTGTGTGTGTGTGGCAGGCCGGCCTCCGCCCCCCCCCTCCTGGGCGCCTCTCACCTAGCCGAGTTAAGGCCCCGTTGAGGTCCACATAGTCCTCCAGGTGCAGCTTCGGCACCTTCACCTTGGTGGACCTCTCCTGGGGGAAGGCCTTGTCCAGGTCGAGGTGGAGGACCTCGGAGAGGACCTGGGAGAAGTTCTTCCGCAGGGGGAGGTCCGGGACGATGGCCACGAAGGAGGTGTTGCCTTTAAAGGGGAACTTGGCAACCTGGGGGAAAGAGCGGAGGGAGGGGGGTCCGAGAAGGGCAGGACCCTCCACTGCCAGGCTGGCACAATCACGGGAGCCTCTTCCTCTCTCGCAGGAGCCCCCCGGCCGCCGCCGCCTCCAGGCAGGGCAAGTAAGAGCAAAAGCCCCCGTGTGGCGGCTGCCATTCCCCTGAGCTACGGAGGGCAAGCCGAGAGCCTGACCCCAGTTAAGGGAGGGGGAGGGGAAACCCCAGCCCTCTCACGGCCCCCCCAAACCATTTCCCAACCCTGAACTGGAACCCTGACCGACAACCAGGGGATTGGCCAGGTTAACGGTATCTTTGCCACCTGTAAAGGTCAGGTCCAGCCTTGCTTCTTCTGTAACCACTTTGGCTTCATAGTAAAGTCTATTTCTGGCTAATCCTTGGGGCAGGGGACAAGGGGCTCCCCTCCCCCCCGCCCACCCGCCCACCCCGCCCTCTACCTCGACCTCCCAGGACGCCGTGCTGAACCAGCTGAGGGGGAAGTCCCATTCCTTCATCATCTCCACGGAGACGGCAGATTCCTCGTCCAGATGGAACAGGCTGAGTTCCGTCAGCAGCGGGTTGAACTTGGTCCTCCAGAACCCTGGTCCACAACAGAAAGGACATCAGGGGGCAAAAGGCCGGCCGTCTTCCTCGCCCTCAGAGCCGAAGGTCTCCAGATCCCGGCCCCGCTTGGAAGAAACCCAGCGACGTCCCAGGGTGGCTTCCCAAACCGCCAGCCAGGAAGGAGACTCACCCCGGAAGAAGACGGCGTTGAGAAGGACCATCACGGTGTTGGCGGGCAGCTCGGTGAGCATGGTGGAGATCCGGCCGTGGGTGGCTTCTTCCACCCACCTGTTGATGGCCTCCAGGTCAGCCTGGCTGTTCCCGGAAAGGAGGGCGGGCTTGGTTCCGTAGAACCTCTGGGACGCCTCCAGGAACTTCTCCTTGATGGGGACGCCTGGGATGGAGGCGACACGGGAGTCAGGCCCAGAAAGGGGAGGGGGCCGTTGTGCTGGAGTAGCCTTTGCTTGTGTCTAATAAACGTCTCCTAGGCAGCCACGGGTCAAATAATTTGGCTCTTTCAGCAGGAAAAAAT
Source organism: Pseudonaja textilis (assembly GCF_049901715.1). NCBI lineage: Eukaryota > Metazoa > Chordata > Lepidosauria > Squamata > Elapidae > Pseudonaja > Pseudonaja textilis. The sequence continues at coordinate 209,441 of NC_141990.1, read as the reverse complement.
ACTTTTCCAAAGAGAAGGACGAAGGTGGCTTCTCCCAAGAACGGCCTTCCCGGGAGATCCTGGCCGCCACGTCCTCCTCCACGGAAGGAGGGCAACCCGTCATTTGGTACCCGGATTGTAGCCTGAACCTGACGGGGAAACTGAGCGGTGTAAAGAGGAGACGGTGGGGGGGGGGGAGAACCATCCCTTTTGCCTTCTTAGCAGACCTAGGCGGCCCTTTCGGTCTCCAGTTGAATTAAGCCACTGCAGACGAGCCGTGGAAACGGCCCAGCAGATGAAGTGCCATTTCTTGCCCAGAGCCTGAAGGGTCCCAGTGCCAGCCCAGGCGGCCTGGCACCAGAAGAGGCCTCTGGACCTCCATCTGCTGGCACCCTGGGCAGGTGAAGGGGATGGGCGTGCCTTGGGCCACCTTGCCAAGGTCCAGTGGCACAACCCCACCCCCCGCTCTCCTCCTGGGGCAAAGATTGCAAGGGAAAGGACGGTGGCAGCCCCTCCCCCTCTCCTCTGGAGGGAGGGGGGCGCCCAGAGGCAGGAATGGCTACTGCCCACAGGGAGGGCTCACCTTTCTCCAGGAAGAGGCGGCCGGCTATGCTGAGGGCCGTCTGGTGGAGGTGCTGGGTGACCCGCCGCAGCGCCTGGTGCAGGCAGGGCACCGAGTCCATGTGCAGGGCCTCCAGGAGCTGCTTCTGGGTCTGGTTGGCGGCCCCTGAAACGAGCCAGGCTCACTTTGGGCCGGGGAAGCCCCGGCTGGAGGAATCGGGGGGCAGCCCTTAGGAGCCCTCCCCAGGGGAGCTCCTTGGACCGGAGGGGGCTGGCAGTCTCTGGGCAGTGGGGCTGGGCTGCAGGGCATCCCCCCCACCCCGTTCATTCCTGGGGAGTCTCCCACAGGTCGAGGCCCTTCGATCTCCTTTCGGTCCAGCAGGGCCGTCTCTGCCCTAGTGGCCAGAACAAATGGGGCAGCTGGGAGCAGCGAGGGGGGAGGGGAGGCCAGCTGCCCCTCTGCAGGATGCTCTACCCCCCGAAGGGTCTTCCCTGGGCGGTGTTACCTAGAGCCAGGTGGGCAAGGGCCAGGCTGATGCTCAGGGGTGAGAAGAGGGTGTTGCCGCTGCCATCCTCCGCTTCCACCTCCCGCAGGAGGTCCACCCCCAGGGCCCTCATGGCCGAGGCGATCTGGCCCACGCTTCCCGAGAGGTCCCGGTCCCGGCAGCCTTCCTCCTCCTCCTCCTCCTCGAGAGAATTGGGGAGCCCCCCCGGCCCCCTCTGGCCATTCCCTTTGTCTGGAAAGTGGGGAGGCAACTTTGTGGGGTCCTGAAGGGCCTCCTGGGACGTGGGTTCTCCAGACGGGATCTCCGCCGGCTGGACCTGCAAGCGGGGAGGGAGAGGAGAATGTCCTGCCAGGAGCCCTGGGTTCAAGGCAGGCTCCTTTGGCAGGCTACTGCCCCGTGCCCTGGAAGGCCCCAACCGCCTGTTTCCAGGCGCAGCCCAGAGGTCAGGAAGTCAGATTTGGTTGCTTTCTGGCAGACATTTCACTGCCCAACTAGGCAGCCTCATCAGTGCTGGGAGGGGGGCGGTTTGCTCTGTGGCGCTCTAGCAGTGTCGGCGTTGGGGGTTGGGTTCTTGGCATTGGTCAAGTTCAGTTCGCAGCTCCCTGACGGGGGAATTGTTTACTTCTGGATGGCTGGTTCGTTATCAATGCTTGTGCTAACCTTGGCTCCCCTGGGTGGGCAGGTCCCCTCCCCAGCGATCAACACCCTTCAAGGGGAAGGAGACCCCTCTGGAACAGCCCTCTGGACAGCCGGCCTCAAGGGAGAAACACCAACGGATCCTGCCCCGTGGAGGGACTCAGGCCAGATTATCCAGAATCGAGCTGGAAGGGACCCTGGAGGTCTTCTAGTCCAACCCCTTGCTCAAGCAGCAGGCCCTCTACCATTTCAGACAAACGGTTGTCCAATTTCTTCTTAAAAGCCTCCAGGGTTGGAGCCCCCACAACTCCTGGTGGCCAGCAGTTCCCCTGGTTAATTGTCCTCCCTGTTCTCCTTCATTCCAGGTTGCTCCTCTCCTTGGTCAGTTTCCATCCGTTGCTTCTCGTCCTGCCTTCAGGGGCTTTGGAGAAGAGCTTGACCCCCCCACCCCCCTCCTCTTCTCTGGGGCAGCCCCTCAGATACTGGGATGCAGCTACCGTGGGCCCCCTACTCCTTCTTTGCTCCAGACTGGCCGTACCCAGTTCCCACCGCCATTCCTTCCTTTGCTGCTGTCTCCGGCCCTTTCGGCATCCTAGCTGCTCTGCTTTGATCCCAGCTCTTCCCCAGCCTGCTTCCAAGACCCTCTGCCGCTGCCCTGGACTGGCAGCCACGGACTCTGGGAACTGCCTGCCCAGCCGAGGGAGGGAGGACGTACGTCCAGGGCCTGTGCTTGGCCTACAAAGGGAGCCCCCCCCCCCGCCGTTTCCTCTCCCAGCTGCCCTTCGCACACCGTTTGGGCCGGTGCCCCCTGAGGCTGCTCTTCTGGAGTTTCACCTTTGCCCCCAGAGCTGGCACATTCCCCTGCGCCAGGCCTGCTTCTCCCTGCCTCTGCCCCAAGTGGGCCTCCCCGCTCTGGGGGCCCTGCGAGACCCTCACACAGGCCGGCCAGCCAAGGCCCTCGGTGCTGAACTGTCGGGCTTTGCCCCCTCGCTGACCTCCGTGCGTCCTTGCAGGTTGGGAAAGCAGGATTTGAACCTGCTTCATCGGCTATGCGCACACAGGCACCCAGACGGCCTGAGTGGGCTCCCTCCTTACCAGCAGGGTTTTCCTCTGGGCACCTTCATCCCAGCGCACGTCCTGCACAGAAGTGGCCTGAAAGAAAAGGCCTCGGTCAGCCTCTTGCCCCCGGCTGCTCCGGCTCTCCCTCGGCAGGAGGTGGCACCCAAAAACGGGCTACGGAGGCTGGCAGAGCCACTTTGGGGGGAGACTCACGGGGGGGGGCACACCAACGGTGTAAGTGGAACAACGCTGCCCATGTCCCCCTCGGCCACCAGCCTGACCACGGCAGCCTGTGGGAGGGAGACCACGGGTCTCTCAGCTACTAGCCATAGAGGCCTTCTTTCCAGGAGGGGCCAGGATTCGATCCCAGACCTGGGCAGGGGTGGCTGCCGCCCGCCCCCCCCCCACACACAGGAGGTTTCTCAGAGGGAAGCGAGTGGCAACTCACCTGGTCTTGGCCAGCACACACAGCAGGCAGGCAGGAGGCCAGCAGCGCCCAGAGCAGCAGAGCCATCAGGAAGCGCGAGGGGGGGCGCTGTGGGAGGAAGAGGCTGCGCTGACCTGGGGCGCTTTGGGGGCCGTCGGGGGCCAAACTGAGGTGCTTGCTTCCCCCCCCCCTTCGCCTGCAGGGCCCCGGCACCAAGTGGCACTGCCTGCAAGTAGCCTGGCTTCTCGTTGTCCCTGTCCCCTCCCTGAAGTTGGAGGGAAGTGCCGCATTTCCTGGGGGAGGGAGCACCAGCCTCCCCACCCAGATCCGTCACCAAAACACAGGAGTGGCTTCCACACCGCCAAGAAAGGGCAGAATTCCCATGTCCCCCCCAGCCTGCCCCCTCTTGCCGCCCCCTACCTGGTCTCCTTCCGTGAGCAGCTTTTCCCCACAGCTCTGGAAGGGGCCCCAGCCCGAGGAGGAACGCCCCCACTTCCTCGCCCCCACCCCCGCAGGCAAATATTGACTCTCGGTATCCAGTTAAACATTTGTTCAGAATAACCTCAGGTCCAGGGAGCAAGGCGCCCCCCAGCCCCTCCCCTTTGCGGGGGGGGGCACCAGCCCTGGGCCCTAGAGGAAGCCCCCTCCCCAGCCCCCACCTGCTCCTGCAGGTTTAGCCCCTCATGAGCCCCTCTGAGCAGGTGGGAGAAAACACACCTCCCAATAGCCCCGCCTCCCCTCCCCTCCCCTGCACAGGCCCCCCAGCCCCTCCCCTCCCAGGGCAGGTGAGCCAGCCAGGGGCTGCAGCTGCCTGGGATCCCCTCTGGGGCACTCAGGCCACATCTACACCCCCTCCCCAGCAACAGACAGGAGCTCCTTGGCTAGCTCTGAGCTGCGGGGGGAGGCAGAAGACCCCCCTGAGCTTTGCCTGAGAAGGCAGGATCGGGCCCACCCAGGAGTGAACCTCCCTTGATTAGCCAGCCGCTCCAACCCCGGGGGAGGGGAGGGAAGAAGCCCCCCACAATTCCCCCCTTGGACTCTCGTGTCCGGCAAGGGGGGCGTGACCCACTTCCACACCCAGGAAGTCCTTGGCTTACAGGAATCGGGAGCAAAATTTCCTCCGCTAAGCAAGGCAGCTGATAAGTGGCTCCTGCCCTATTTTACGACCTTTTTGCCAGGTTGTTAAGCGAACCACAGCAGTTGCTAAATGAATCGTGCAGGTGTGAAGCAGATCCAGGCTCACCGCTGACGTTGCAAAGCGAGTGGCCATGTGAGCCCTGGACGCTGCGGCTGCTGACAACGCCAACCAATGGGAGTGACCAAACTCTGCCCTGGGACGCTCAGTCACCTCAGTCCCCGGCCAGGCTGGCCCCCCACACGGCAGACCCCGGGCGGCCCCTTCCCCACAGGGGCTCGGGAGGCCCGTCCCTCTCAGCGGAGGAAGGGCCGGCAGTCGGCCAGGCCAGGCCAGCGTAGCCTCAAATCCGGTTCCCCGTGGGAGGGGGGGCTTCTGCCTCACCCTTGCCGATGGGAGGGGGGAGGGTGAAAAATAGGGGGGCCAGAAAGGCGGCAGCTCTGCCATTTCTCTGCTCCCCACTTGCTCAGCAAGAAGTCATGGAGCGTCCCAGCTTCTCCGGAGGTTTATTCCTTGCAAATCGTTCAATCAACACTGAGAACACCCCCCCCAGCCCCCCCTCCCTCCCCCAGTTGCAGGGAACAAAGTGCTGGACTGGGCTGCCTCGAGGGGTGTGTGTGTGTAGCGGAAACTAAATGCATTTCTAGCACACCTTCAAGGGGGGACGACCCCCCTACAGACCGAAAGATTCAGTGTGCAGCCAAGGCGTTTCTGGGGAGAAGGATCAGGGGTTGGAGGGGGCTCCTTGGCAAAGGGGGGCGGGGGTGGGTGGGGGGGCTTCCTGCTCTTGTCCAACCATGGGAGGAGTTGGGTCCTCCCTGCCCAGAAGCCCCTTCCCCAAAGGGCAAGTCGGGGGAGAGGAAGCAGTGGAGGGAGAAGTCCTGTCCGACCCCGCAAAGGCCGTGGGGTCGGCCGCTCTTCCCTCTCTTAGGGGAGAAGGGCACGGCCCCCCTTCCCCAGGCATCCGGGGGCATCTCTGCCAGTCTCCAGGGAGCATCAGGCACATACGGTGATGGAGGATGCTGGGGGTGGCTTGGGCTGCCCTGCAGCAGGACTACGGGGGGAGGGGGGGGCGTCCCAGACCTTCCGGTCCCTCCCCCCAGGGCCGTTGGGCATCCACAACTGTCCCTCTCCGCTTCAGACGCAGGGGCTACGCCAGCAGCCGGACAGTGCCGTTGTCCGAGCCCAGCAGCAGGTGGCACTTGGTGGGAAGGAGGGCCAAGCTGGTGAGGGTCCCCCGGAAGTTCTCGGAGCTCAGCTTGGTGGGGCCGGTTGTCGAGGGACCCTGGAAGGCGTAGACGCTGATTCTGTTGGCCACCGTGCCGGCCACCACCTCGTGGCCGTAGAGGTCGAAGGTGTGGACGGGCTCCGAGGTCGATTTGTACACCTGCAGGGGCTTCGGCTCCAGGTCTTTCCAGATGGTCAGCGAGTGGTCAGAGGAGGAGCTGACCAGCACGTTGCCCTCTGTGGCCTACCCGGGAGAGGGAAGCAGCCCGTGAGCACCGACCCAGCGGTGGGAGGGCCCGGGAGTGGGGCCACAGCCCTTCTTTGCCCCTCTCCAGGGTGGAAGGTGAGGCCATGGGGGGGAGCCTGCTAGAGGGCAATGCCCACCCCCAACCGGCCAGTGCTGAGACCAGAGGGGGCTGCAGGCTCCGTGGGGCCCCTGCTCTTCCGCCCATGGAGCCAACCCCACCGGTCAGTCCAGGGGAGGTGACAGCCCCTTGGCCAAGCGATGACCGGCACAGGAGCCGGGGCAGGACCGAGCCAGGAGCAGGACCGGGCCTGGGAGGGCCTACGCCCACCCGCTCACCTTGACCTGCAGGATGTCTCCCTCGTGGGCTGACCAAGCTTTCTGGATCAGGCCTGTCCGGGTGTCCAGAAGGACCATGAAGCCAGAGGAGAAGCCGGCTGCCACGCTGCGCCCGCTAGGACTGACAGCCAGGCAGCGGATGAGCCCGGCGTTGGGCCCGCTGGCCAGCCGGAATTCCTGCTGCAGAGCCGAGAGGGGAGAGAGGGTGGTGGGTCACCCCCCCATGAAGACCCTCCTCAGCAAGAAAGGGGGGGGGCTCCAGTACTCCCAAGCACTACCTGCCAGCCGGGCTTCCGGTGGTCGATGAAGCGGAGCACCGAGTCCGCGCTGGCGATGCTGATGCTGCCGTAGGGGGCCGGCATGGGGCAGAGGGCTGTGATGGGTGCCTTGGAGTCCAGCGCTTCGAAGCTGCGCAGCCCACTGCCTGCAGAAGAGACCGGCTGAGGGAGGGGGGGGGCCCAGGCCTTGGGGGAGGGGCCCTTAGCCCACTCCCCAATGCCCCGGCCCACACCAAAGAGGGGCTGTGGGGCAGGCACAGTGAGAAGGGCCTCCGAGTCCCCCCCAAAGCGTCTTTCTGCAAGAATGAAAAGCCTCGGGGGCGGAGGAGTCCTGCAGGCCTGAGAGCCCCTTTGGCCGTGCAGCGGGCAGGGCCCCCCGCCAACCCCCCCTCTCCTGAGCGGGCCTCCCGGCCAGAGGGTCCAGAGGGGGCTGCTTTCCTCCGGCTCAGGAAGGAAGGGGCCCCACCGCTCAGAGGAGTCAACCCAACCAGGGCACCAGTTGCGGGCCCCAAGAGGGGGGGGCAGACCCCGCAGCCTGGAGCCTCAGGGAGACTCTCTCTGCCAGGGACAGGCCAGGAGGGTCACAGAAAGAAGCCCCCCCCCCCCCAGGCCCTGGGCCAAGCACCGCGGGGTCTTTCCAGGCCATCTGCCTACCTGTGGGGGCGTCCCAGATGTGGATGGTGCCGTCGCAGCTGACCACGTGCTGCGAGGCCTCCAGCAGGCCGACGTAGAAGACGGACTTCTTGTGCCGGTCGTAGGTCAGCCGGGGCTTGGCCTCGTGGCTACCGTCCCCCCGGTTGTAGAGGGGCCACAGGCGCACGGTCTTGTCCTTGCTGCCGCTCAGGAAGAAGTCCTCCCCGCTCAGGGGGGCCAGGCACTTGATGGCGCCACCGTGGCCCACGAAGCTCTGCAGCTTGATCTGGTGGAAGTGGAAGGGGGCCTCGTGCTGGCCAACCCCGATCTCGTACTGCCAGTAAGCCAGCCAGTTGCCCAGGAGGAGACGGGCGCTGGGCCGCAGTTCCTGCTTCAGCGTATCTCCTTCCTGGCCCCCCAGCTTGGGGCAGAGGGGCCCCCCGCCCCCGCCCGGGGGTTCCTGCTGGGCTTCAGAATTCACCTGAATCCGGTTGCCCACCAGCACCCCCCCGAAGGTGCCCGATCGCGGGTCCTCGGGCAGGGCGGAGGAGGGCTCGGCTGCCAGCGCCTCCTGCTCCGAGGGGGCCCGGCCTGGCCCAGTGGCCGCCTGCCTTTCAGACGAGGGACTGGCCTGCTCCAGGTGAAGGCTGGCCAGCTGCCTGACCGCTGCGTGGTTCAGCACAATCGTGTGAAAGGCGTCGCCTGCCGGGAGGGGAGAAAACAGCTGAGAAAGGGGAGTCCTGCTGAGTCCCCGAGCTCAGGAGCCCAAAATGGGGAGAGGGTAATTATCGCAAAAAGCCCTGAGAAGATCCCTGCACCCCAACTGACAGGAACGCCCAGCCTCCCTCTCTTGCGGGGGGTGGGGTGGCACGGGAGAGGTGAGGGGCAGGAACGGGGTGGGGTCTCACCCAGCAGGGAGGAGAAGGGCACAAAGGCAGCGTAGGCCATTTCTGGGCCGAACACTTTCTGGAACTCCGGAAGAGCCGAGGGGTCCAGAGACGGCGGCTGGCCCTGCAGACAGGCAGAAAGAAACGGCTGGCCACTTGCCCTCTCAGACCAGGGGCCCTGGGGGAGGAGCTCAAGGGCGCCCCCAGCTCATTCCAGGGGCAGCTGCCGTCCAGCCACGCCACCCAGACTGGACAGCTCCAGGAGCCCCTCCGACCCCCAGCAGAATCCCAGAGGCACACCGAAAGAAGGTCCGGCTGGGCACTGAGCATCCCTGCCCCCCATCCCAGACCCTCCCTCCCCAGGGGACTCACGGACTCCAAAGGCCGCAAGGAGAAGCTCTCGAAGAAGCCCCGGAGGGTGTTGCGCAGGTGTTGCTGCGCCATCTCGGGTCCGATCCGTGAACAAACCAGAACCATCAGGCGGATGGTTTTCAGGCACAAGACGACGCGGCCCTGGACCCCACTGGGGAAACTGGAGGGAAGAGACCCTTGGCACCCCCTTCTTTGCCCAGCAGGCCTCCCTGGTGCCCCCTCAGCTGCCACCCAGCCGCCCCTCCGAGGGGACCCCTTGCTGCGCCATCGCTGAAGGGAGACGCCGAGGTTGCTCTGGCCGCAGCCCCCTGCCCCCCTCCCGGCCAGGCGCACCTGTGGATGGGCGAGGTGAGGAAGCCCAGAAGGGGAAGCAGGACCTCCTGGCTGATCCTGGGCAGGATGTCCATCAGGGTGCTGTCTGACAGGTGGACCACAATCCTTTGGCCGAGGGTCACAGCTGCCAAGAGCCCAGCTTCCTTGCGGCTGTTCAGCCGGCTGGCTGCCGTCCCACCACCAGGAGCAACCTGGAGAGACAGAAAGGGAGGCCCCCTCACCTCACCTGCGGGGGAGGCGCCACAACAGCATCTCCAACCATGGCCCAGAGGGGTCCCTGATGAGGATGCTGACGGTTTGGGGAGGGGGCTGTGGTCCAGCCCATGGCAGCCCCCGTCTTCTCCAGGAACGGATTCCCAGAGGCAAAGCCAGGGGTCAGAAAGGGGGAGGGGGCTCCACAGACTGCACAGGCCAACACCTTCTATCCCTTCCCAGGTGGTGGGCGTGAAGCGCTCTCTCCGGACAGGCCAATGGGCAAGTCAAGTGGGGCTGGGGGGAGCTGAATGGCGCGATGGGCTGGGGCAGAACGGTCAGTTGGGTGGGGGGACGTTCCAGACAGGCCCACTTGTGACTCAGATGATGGCGGGGAAGAGTTACTGGCCGAAAATGAAGGCGACACAAAATGGGAGGAGGGGAGGAGCCGGCATTCTGCCTGCGTTAAGCGATGGGTTTGGGGGGAAAATATTGGACCTGGTGGGGAGTGGCTGCTTGATCCTTCCAGAGCCTCCCCCCTCGCTGTGCCCCTTCCAGTTGGGGGACCCAGAAACAGGAAGAAGGTCTGGGGGAGGAGACGCTCGGGTGAGACTGGCCCAGGAAGTGGGCCCTCCCACAACGGAGGGGGCACCCTGCTTCTGCCTCTGATGGAAGAGCCAAAATAAAATTGAGGAACCGCCTGAGGGAAGCGAAAGCAGAACGGCCGGCCCGCACAGCATGCGGGGGGGCTCAGCCCCTGGCCTGCAGGAGCCCTTCAGCAGGACAGAGGCTGCTGCGCAAGGAAACCCGGCTTGGCTAAGGGCAGCCCACCGTCCTCGGCTTGGAAGCAGGAACGCTCCGAGAAATGCTGCCTGCTCAGCCACCCGCCTGACCTCCACATCTGCCCCTGGGCCTCTCCTCGCAGCCCAGGCACCAAACCCGGCTGGGTGGGACTTTTAGCCAAAGGGAAGGGGGCTAAGGACCTCCCCCTCGCGCAGAAGTCCTGCCAGCACTGCCTGGGTATCCGGGGCGGGGGCAAGGGGAGTTAAGGGCAGAAGGCAGAAGACTGACCAGGTAGCTGATGTAGGGCAGGTAGAGGTAGGTGAGGACTGGCTCCCCGTAGAGGTGTGCTATGTGGACAAGGCAGGTGAGCACTGGCTCGGAGACCACATCGCCTGCCACAGGCCGCCTCTGCTCCAGATTCCCGGCGCTGTGAGGGTGAGGGCCAGCCTCTTCGGCCCCAGCCACAAACTGCTGCCTGCTTGCACCTGGGGGTGGGGGGAGCAAGAATGTTACCCAGGAGATGGGGAAACGCATCCCCAGCCTTGCCAGCTGTACCCCATTGCCACCCCCGCCCACCAGAGAAGCCTACCCAGATAGCAGGAGGCCAGCAGCCGGAGGAGGTTCCGGGCGACGTAGCGGCAGGCGGTGGTGGGGCCCAGCTTGGCCGACAGCCACCGCACCATCTTGCAAGCTGTGTCTGCAAAGAGGGCGGATGAGCCACAGCTCCACCAAAGCTCACGGCCACCCTCCCGTGCCCGTCCCTGGGACACGCCAGGACAGGCAGAGCCTCATGCTGTCATGCTGGGGCCTTGGGGCACCCCCACCCCACGGATCCCACCTCCTGGATCCGGACCCCCGCCGGGTGGGGCGCTTATGCTCTTCAAGCCAGCCGAAGGGGAACCCTGAGCGGCCCCGGAGATCAATGTGCACGCAGCCAGCTCAACCAGTCCCCACCAGGATTCTTCACAGGACGCACGTGGGCTGCGTTGAGCGAGCAACTCACCTAGGAGGATCCTCTGCTCTTTGTCCACGTCCTGGTCCAGCAGATCTTGCTGGCTTTCCCCAGCCTCTGTCTGCCCATCTTCCTCGGCCAGAGCGGGCTCCGCAGGGTGGCCAGCAGCCCCTGAGAGGACCGGCTCTTCGGCGGCCAAGGCAGCCTCCTTGCGGCCCTCTTCTCCGTCCTCCTCTTCCTCTTCCTCCTCCTCTTCCTCTTCTTCCTCCTCCTCGCTGTGCTTTGGGTCCTGGCTGCCGGCGGCTTTCTCCCGAGGGTCCTCCCCCAGCAGCCCCTCCCCGGCACCCCCCTTGTCGTTCAGCTGGCCTAGGCTAAGGGCCTCGGCCAGGTAGAGGCCGTTGGGAAGCTCCTCGCTCTCCGGCGGGTAGGCCTGGTCATGCAGGCTGATGCCGGACATGTAGTTCACCAGCTCCAGCCCGGCGTCCCCCTTGGGCTCCTCCCCAAAGGACCGAGAGGCCGGGCTGCTCCTGCCGCTCTCCTCACCGTCCTCCTCCGCTGTGTTCAGCAGCAAGGCCTTGCTCTCCTCCCGGAAGGAGCCCTCCGCGCCCCCCAGCACCTGCAGGATGTGCGGCAGCAGGTGGGTGAGAAAGGGCTGCAGGCCCAGCCGGGCCATCAGCTGGGCCACAAAGGAGTCCGTGTAGAGGTAGAAGCGGCCGGAGAGGCCCCGGGGGCTCTCGTAGGCCCCGACCAGGAGCTTGAGCAGGTACTTGTTGGTGTTCTTGGGGCCCAGGGCCCTGGCGATGGGCTCAAAGAGGTACCAGGCGGCGTGGACGGCCGTCCTCTGCTCGGACAGCAGGGCCAGGATGAAGGGCAGCAGGATCTCCAGGCCTTCAGGAGTGATGCCGCTCAGCACCCCGTCCAGCTGCTGCCACAGCTGGAAGACCAGCTCCCGGCCCTGCCCCTCGTCCCCAGCCTCCTGGGAGAGACAGGTCAGGATGAACCCGTGCAGGGCCGGGAAGTAGGCCGGGAAGGGCAGGACCCCGCTGTAGGGGCTCAGCAGCTGCGACGGGCACGGTGGAGGCAGGCCTTGCCAGACGGGCTTGTAGGCGAACAGCTGGGGGCCCCTGCGGCCCTCCCCCTCCTCTGCTCGGAGGAGCTGGGGGTCAGGAACCGTCAGCTGCAGCAACACCTCCAGCAGATGCTGAAGCGGTGGGGCACCTCCTTGGGGTGGAGCCAGCAGAGCCTCCGGACCGCCTGAAAGCGCTCCCGCAGTGAGGCCCTCGGCTTGGCGGTGCGCAGCTTGGGGGCGAAGAGGATCTCACCCACCAGCACCCCCAGCACCTGCATGTCCCTCTGGAAAAGGTCCGAGAGCGCCACCGGGAGCCGCAAGGGGGGCTGCTCCAAGCGGCCCACCGCCCCGTGCGCGGCCTTCAGCAGGAAAGCGTCGAGTTTCTCCAGCTCCTCCAAGGCCTGAAGCAGCTTGTGGCCCTCTGGCAGGACCAGCTTCTGCTCCGCCCCTTCTCCCGGGAGGAGCGGGGCAGTGGCCTTGGCCCTCCAGCCGAGAGGCCAGCTGTCCAAAGGCAAGCTGGGAGCCTGGGCCGGGGGTCAGGTGGCTCCGAGCCCCTGCCAGGCACCGGGCCAGATTCCAGGGCCTCTGCTCCCTGCTCCACCTCCTCTTCCATCCTCAGCCCCAACCTGCTTTCGCAGGTGGCTGCACTGAGGACCGGCCCACCAGCCGCCTGGCCCCCCCTGGGGATCTCCAGCACTTGTGTCTCCTGGACTGTGGGGATGAAGGGCCGGGCGGAGAGCGGGCCTCCGCAGGTAGGAGGGCGGCCCCCACCAGCCTCCTGGGGTGGGGCTGATCGAAGAGCTGCACAACTCCGTAGCTGGTGAGGTGGGTGTGGTTGTCCACCAGGTGCAGGCAGACGTTCTTCTCCTTGACCGCCTCCTTCCCCAGCAGCTTGTAGCCAAAGGTGAGGTCGATCCAGTGGTGCAGGTCCCGAGAGACCTCCGGGCTCTCCAGCAGGCCCGGTGGGCGGCAACAAACTCTTCGCAGGAGCCATACCAGGGCGGCACCTCCAGATCCGGCATGTCAGGATGGATGGACTTGAAGATGGTGGGGTCCAAGTAGAACTCGGGGATGCACTCATCCGGGGTCCAGGCCTGCATGCGCTCCAGGTTGGCCGGGTACTCGTTGGGCTCCCACTGGGACCGGACGTGGGCGCACAGCACCGCCTTGGGGGTCCGCCGGGCCGTGTAGACGTAATAGGTGATATCGGAGAGGACGTCCGAGATGTGATGGGGCACATGGGGCTGCTCCCCACTCAGGCCACTTCCCCCCACCACAAAGGCCTGCTTGGTCATCTCGTAGGTGAAGTCCAGCTGCTTGTCCCCCTTGTTTAGGCGGAACTTGGACTTCCGCAGATCCCGGAACTGGCCTCCTCGGGTTGTGAAGTCCATCACCCAAGGGAGCACCGGGTGATAGTTGGGGTCCATCGGGCGCCGCCCCGCCAGGCGGTTCAGGTGCATGAGGTAGTCCAAGTTGCTGAGGCGGCCGTGCACCCAGTCCAGCACCAGATCCCCCAGGTCTGGCAAGGCCCCTGCCCCTTCTGTAGTAGCGGGGCCCCTGGGCCCCTGGCCCTCTGAAGACCCTTGCTTTGGAGTGCTGGAGGCTGCTGCCACGGCTCCTCCCTCCCTGGCCTCCTCCTCCCTCCCCAGCTGCTCGTACCCTTGAAGTGGGACCCTGAGCCAGGCACACAGTTTCTCGTCCACAGCCACGTCCTCCAGCGAGAAGGTGCCACATGCCAGGCCCGCCTCGTGGCAGGCCTGCATGGCCAGCAAGACCTGGAAGAGGATGAACAGCAGTTTGGCGTGGCTGTTCATCAGCTTGGCGGGGCTGAAGGTGATGAGGTCGCGCAGGGAGTACTGGACGTAGGGGAAGACCAGGTAGAGCATGTCCGAGGACTCCAACAGGGCGTCTGCCTGCAGGACGCTGGAGAAGCGTGGGGGCCCGTGGCCAGCGGTGTCCTCCCCTTTAGCAGGAGAGGAGCCGGAGGGGGTCCTCCCCACGGGGACCAGCGGGCAGCAGTAGAGTTTCTGCAGGGCTGCCCGGAGCCCCTCCAGGGCCTGGACAGAGGCTGGAGCCGGGGCTGGGTAGTAGCGCTGGACGTATGAGCGGTGGGCCTGGCTCCACAGATTCCGACAGTTCTGGGAAGCCACTCTGAACATGAACTCGTGAAGGGTCTCTGGAGCCCCTGTGGGCTCTTTCTGCGCATCGGCACTTGCGGCCAGCTGGTAGTGCAGCCAACGTTTCTGCAGCCCGTGGATTTCCACTCGGGTCCAGCCCGTGGGCAGCTTTTGAACCGAGTGCTGGAGACAGGCGTGGACCTCCATCTCGCTGAGGCCTTCGGGCTGTGGGCACAGAACAGGCAGCACCCCCCGCTCCTTGAGGCTCGCCAGCCATTTCAGGGGCACGAGAGCGACAACGTGGGAGCCCCTGAGCAGCAGCTGACTGCGGGGGATGCCCAGATCTTTCTCCATCTGCTCCAGGAGGGGATCCATTCCGGCGACGGCAGCTCCCCCTCACCACTCCCTGCGGGCAGAAAGACCCCCGAGTCACACCAACCCTGGGAAGCAGAAGGAGCGCCAGTTTCCCCTCCCCTTCCGCCCCCACTGTGGCTGGCAGTGGCAGCTTGGCAGCCCCTCCCCCCGGAGCCAAGCCACCGGCTCCCCCTCCCCAGGACTGGGGGCCCCGCACTTGGCCTCCTCTGGGCCGTCCCCCCCAGAACTCTGCAAGGGGGCCGCCCCCGCCCCGCATCGTGGCGGCCTCCGCTCCCGCCTCCTCCCGCGCTCAGCCGCCTCCAAACCTGCAGTCCCGGGAACCCCGCCCTTCAGTTCGGCCACCGCCGAAACCGGCTCCGGCTGGCGGAAGGCGCGTCCGGCTGGGCCGCGGACTCTCCGGAGCGCACGAGCCGAAGGCGCCGTCCGGACAGCGGCGGCTCCCGGCACGGCTCAGCGGGCCAGGGAAGCGGGGCGAGCGCGGGCGGCCTGCAGCGGTCGGGCCGGCGGAGGGAGAGGGCGCGGGGCTTCCTTTCCCGCCGGAGCCGGGGCTCACCCGGAGCGCGCAGCAACCCCGCCTCCCGCCAGCCGGGATCAGCTGATGCGCCCGTCACGTGGCGCCGCTTCTCGGGAAGGACACAAAGTCCACGTGGCTGCCGCGTCGGGGATCAACCCCCCCCCCCCGGGCCGCTTGGGGGTTTCTCCGAGGAGACGCTGGACTGGGAAAGCGGGCAGAGACCGGGCTCGCCTGGAGCGTCTTCCCGAGTCGCGCGCCGCCTTTTCGGGGAGCCCAGGCCGGCGGGGAGGCTGGTGCGTCCCGGGACCGCGGTCCCAGCGCCTCATGGGGTCCTCCCGTCCTGGACGCTCGGCGGCCCCAAGCGACGGGCGCGGGCGCGGTCCTTGCCGGGGAGCCGAGCCGGGAAGCGTGCGGGGAGGGGCGCGTTTCCTTTGTTCGGCTTCTAGAGCGGCGGCTGACTGAGGGGCGTCCGGTGCAGCCCCCTCGGGAAGGGAGAGTCAGCCACCGGGCCGCCAGAACCCGGCAGGAGGAGGACCGCGGGGGCTGACCGGCGTCGCCTCTGGGGATCTCCGAGCCGGCCCTTCCGCGCCCCCTTTGCAGGGAATCTCGTTGGGCGGCCAGAGAGCTCACGTTGGGCCGCTGCTATTCGACCCGCTAACTGGGAGGTGGGGGGAAATAGCACGGCCGCTCGCTCGATTTGAGAGCCCCGCCGACGGGGTTAGGTTCAGCATGGCTGGGCAGGGGCCACGCGGGGCGGGTTTGCCGGGCAGATTTCCCGGAAGAAGGCCGCCGCCGCCGCCGCCGCCGCCCTGTCCTTCCTGCGCAGCCTGCCCGAACGCCCCTCCCCTACGCGCGCACACAGCCGGGCGCGCAGAATGCGCAGCTTCGCAGGGAAACGGGAGGGGCGGCTGGGAGAAAGAGTCGCGCGCGGCGGGTCCGCTTTGCCAGGGCTTCCACAGAGAAGGCTGCCTCGGCGTTTCGGGGAGCGAGGGGTGGCTGGACTCCGCCTAGGCTCCGGGTGGCCTTTCCCTGGAGGTGGCGCCGCCCCTCTTTTGGGCCCGAGGGCTGGCTGGAAGAGGCTTGCAGGTGCCCAGACGCTGCCTCGGGGTCCCGCTGCCTGCCTGCCTGCCGTAACCTCCTCCGATCCTTCCCTAGCCCCTCCCCAGGCCTTCGGAAGTGAAAGGCCCTCCTATGATTCATTCGTCAAACGTCTCTGGCCCCGGTCAGCTTGGCCACTGGGAGGTGCAGTGATGGGGAGGTGGGCGGGGGCAGCAGCTCAGCCTGGAAATTGGGCTGCGCTGCCTCCCGTGACTCACCCAGGAATGTCTGGAGGAGAGGGGATTTGCTGCTGGCCAAGGACAGGGCTCTGCCTGGCCAGCGGGCCTCCCTGACACAGACAAAAACCCCCGCTGTTGCTGCAACTGCCTTCGCCCGCCCACCCCGATTCGGAAGGCACTATGGGGGGAGGGAGGGGGAGCGGGAAGAAGCTGTTCCAACTTGGAAAAGGCCTCCTCCTCCCTGGACTGGCCAGATTGGCTGCCCAGGGCTTTGGCCAGCGGAACGCCCTCTCCAACCTCTATGGCAAAACCCTGGGGCCCAACTGGCATCTGCATCTGCCCACCTCCTCGGAGGGAGGGGGCAAGTAGGTGGCATTCTCCTGCCCTGGCTCAGCTTGGAGTCCAGAGAGAGCGGGAGAGGTGGGCAAGAAGGCTGCCGAAGTCAGCCGGCCCTTTCCCAGAGCACTTGGCCTCAGCCCCAGAACTGCATGGGCAGGGCTCAGGCCCAGTGGGGAGGAAGCCTGGGCGCGGTGCCGGTGGACCCATGGCCAACCTTGGCTTCTGCTGTGGGAATGTGGGTGGGTGGGCGGGTGGGTGGCCAGACATCGCTCTGGGCACAGAGCCTTTGGCCTCAACCAGCACCAGCTGGGAAAGGCAGCTGTCCCGGGGCTCTAGCCCAAGTCTGGGCTCCTTCCCAGCCTCCCTCACCTCGTCGTATTCCTCCAGATGGGATGTCCACTGCCCTGGGTGGCTGCGAGAGGCTCCCCCAGCACCCCCTCTCCCGCTGGCATTTCAGAGAGCCTTGAAGACCCACCGGGCCTCCTTTGGCAAGCGTGATCCAGTATGGGTTTCTCTCTGGTTGCCTGATTCGTGCCACCTTTTTTTGCTTCTTCATTGGGTTATTTTATTGCTCTGGGTGTTTTCATCTGTGAACGGCAGAGATGCTGGGCCTCGGGCCATGTTCAAATATAAGAAATAATACTTCAGTTTGGAGTCTCATAAATGCAACGGGTCAATGCTACTCAAATCTCAGCCACTTTTAAGATGTGCGGACTTCAACTCCCAGAATTTCCCACCAGTGTAGAGGTGGCTGGGGAATTCCGGGAGTTAGTCCACACACCTTAAAAGTGGCCAAGGTTGAGAAACCTGGAGTAGGTGGCACATCTATGACTTCCCATCTTTTGAATATTAATGAGGGCCGAAAGCTGGGAGCACCCCAGAGTTTGGTATAAGAGGGTCGGCTATATCAACGTTACAAATAAAACACATTTGGTTTCTTGCACCTTTTTTCTGTGTCAGATCAACACATCAAGATCGTTTTCATAAGTGACCCAGATACTCTGTGTGGCACTGCTGTGGCCCCAGGTTTTGTGACTCAACAGAAAAGCATTGCGTTTGTTTCTTTGCACACAATCCTGCTACTTTCACCCAGATCTTTTCTTCATTTCCTGCCCCTTCCAGGGCAGCTGCCACCCATCCCGGGTTGTTCATGAGATTTGTTTATTTATATTTTGTATTTCTTCACCGCCCAACTCCCTTGGGGATTACTCCATTAATGACATTGCGGAATGGAAGGTCCCTTCCAACCCCAGGACTTGGCAACCCTTCGGAGGGCAGTCCGGGGTTGTCGGTTTGTTGCGACCATGCCACGCGTGTAGCCTCACTCGCCTGTCCTTACGGTCCAGTGGACGGGCGTATTCTCCGCGTGCGCTCTGCGGAGGCCCAGACGAGCCGTGCCAGGCCAGCTCCAGAGTCCGCCACGGGCGTTAAGCGAGGCGAACCCCGCTGCTCCGCTCCAACCGAACGCCGCCCCGCTCCTTCGTCCACCCGGTCGGGGCAGGCGGGGCGCGAGGGAGGGCAAGACGCTCCTTTCCGTCCCGAGTGGCGCCCAACCAGCCGCCCGTGGCTGATTCTTGTCCGGAGGGGAGGGGGCGCTCGGCGCGCGGGATCGGGCGCAAGAGCGGCGCTGGCCCTTTAAGCAATCTGCGCAGTCATCGTCCGCACCGCTAGGACTGCCAAGTCACCGGGTTCAACTCAGTTCTCTCGGCCACGCCCCTCGGGGGCCCTGATTGGCCTGCGGCCGAGGACAGCTCCACTTCCGATTGGGTCCCGCACTTTGCAACAACTTCTCGGAATCTTCCTACGTCACCGAAGTGGAATTCTTAAAGCTGCAGTGCGCGCGAAGGGGAGTGGCGCGGGGGCGCCCGGGACCTTTCCTGGCGCGCGCAATGGGGGGCCGGCGCCTGACCCGCTTGGCTCTCTGGGCCGCGCCGTGCGACTCGGGGGGCCCCGGCAGCGCCCTGCGGGTGAGGAGGCGTCTACGAGAATCAGGGGGGATCTCGCCCCTTTAAGGCCCCTCCCGGATGGAAGAAAATGCCAACTCACAGTGACGCTGGGCATGACGGGAGGGCGCAAGGCGGGGACGAAACTACATTTCCCGGCAGTCTCCTCCACGCCGTGCCAGGGAAAGGAAAGGGCTCCCCGCCGTGGGTCGGGCCGGCGGCTCTTGCCAAGGCCCCGCCCGGAGGCCGGCGCGTCAATCGCCGCGGCCGCATTCGCGCATTGGCTGCTTTCGCGCGGCGGGGCTGGACGGAACCGCCTCCGCCTCGACCCATTGGCCGGTCTGCCCGCCAATCCGAGGGCGGAGCGGCCGGGCGGCGATTGGGTGGCAGGCGAGGCGGCCAGCTGATCAGAGGCAGCAGCGGCAGCCGGGGAGCGAGCGTGGCGGCGGCGCTGGCGGACCGAACGACCGGCCGTCCCGGCGGAGCCGCCGCCGCCGCCTCCTCCTCCTCCGGCAGAGGGGTGGCGGCAGCCGGGCAGCCCGGGGCCACGGCGGGGCGCTGAGGGGGTGGCGTCCGCGGCCGGGTCACCTTCCGCCTCTCCCGGCGGCTGACGCCGCGGAGCCCCCTGCCCGACCGGGGCGCCGAGGAGGGCGGGGCGCTCGGAGAGACCCGCGGGGCTCCCGCTTGCAGCCCGGCCGGGGCGCGGGGTCGGCGGCCCGGCCCGTCCTCCGAGGGAAGGCAGCGCGCCGCCCGCCGCCACGAAGAAACTTGCGGCCGGCCCGGCCCGGGGACTTGGCAGCCGCCGTCCGCCGCGCCTGTCGGTGGCCGCGGCCGGGACGCCCCTGCTGCTGATTCATGCCTGCTCGCGGGCGGGGCGGGGCGGGGCGCCCGCCCGTCCTTGGGCCGAAGTTCAGCGGCGCCGGAGGGGCCGTGAGGCGGCTGGAATGCGGAGCATCCGGAGCAGGCGCGCGGGGAATGCGCGTCGGGGTTGGCGGGGCTCCCCTCCCCGTTGCCCGCCGCCGCCGCCGGACGGGGCTGCGATGATGACTCAGGCGATGGCCGGCGCCTGGGGCGGAAGCGGCGCTGGGGTTCCTGCCGGGTGGGGCGGCGAGACCGGCCCTGCCCTCCGCTCTAACGGCGCCCCTCTCTTCTGGCCCCTTCCCCAGCCTGCCGCTCCGGCCTCCTTGGCTACCCGCAGCAGTTCTTCAGTGGCACGCTTTACGTCCCCTCCAGCAACTAAAGCTGCCAGTTGAAGAACTGTTGGCCGTAGCTGCACACGCCCAGGGCCCGCCGCCGCCACCGGCCGGCCTGCGGATGGATGGATGGATGGATGCAGCCCCCGGCCGGCAGTTGGACCAGGTCCCTGACAGGTAAGGCGGCCTGCTGGCCTGTCCTTCTCCGTAGCCCCTGGGAACTTCCAGGCCTCTCCTGCTGCCCAAGACGGGCCTCCCTGGACAGCTGCGAATGGTCGGCAGGGGCTGCTTTGCCCAGACCTGCCCCGCCCAGTCGGGCCTTGGCCTGCTGCCTCAGACCGTGGTTTCCCTGCAGGCCGGTCCCAGCTGGGCTCTGTGGGTCCCTATGGGGGGGGGCTGGCTGGCTGCTCTCTTCCTCCCCTCTCTGCTGCTGGGCTGAACCTGCCCCCCCAGGGGCCCCGTCTGGAGTAGGGGTGGTGGGACCCTCAGAGCCCCTTGCCCTCATGGCAGCAGCAGCAGCTGGGGCTGGAGCTGCTTCCTCTTGCTGACTGGAAGCGCAGGGTGGGGGTTGGCTGGCAAATCCCTGGCTGCACCCACGTGCTCAGTCTGATTCCCAGCAAGAGGCAGGTTTTGCTGTGTCTGGGGGGTGATCCTGTTTCCCCATCTGCCCAGCAAGGGGGGGCGGACCAAGGTGCAGGCCTGCAAGCTGCTGCGTTGTCGGGAGAGAGAAGCAACTCTGGCCCACCTGAGTCGCTCTGTCCCCAGACAACCTTTGGGGGGGAGGCAGAGGATAGGCTTCCCTGACATTCAGGAGTTGGTGCCCTCCAGCCCTGCAGAGCAATGCCAGGACGGCCACGCCCTCTGCCGGCTGAGCATGGAACTGCTGGGCTGTGGAAGCTGGTGGTCCAAGGGAGAGCTCCGCGGGGGCTGCATCAGTTGTGGGGTTCTGGCTCTGCCTGGGATTTGCGGGGAGGGTCCCTGCTTCCTTCATTCTAAGCCGGGAAGGAACGTAGCGTTCATAACCTTCCCTCCCACCCCGCTGGGGGCTCTGCTGCTCCTGGTCCATCCTGCCCCCAATTCGCCCTGCGGCGGGACTCCCTCCCCCCCCAGGACCGCAGCCCTAAATCACCGAAGCCCCCAGCAGAGGTGACCTCGTCTTCAGCGCTTTCAGTCCCTTCCTGGACAGAGGACTGGAGAAGTGGCCTCTTCCAGAGGGGAAGGAGTCAGAGGCCACCTTGAGTGGGCCATGGGTCTGAACCCCCCCCTTTCCCCCCGCCTTGAAGATGTATGGACTTCAACGTGGCTGGCTGGGAGGTTCTGGGAGTTAAAAGTCCACAGGCCTGAAGGGTTCCAGGTTGGGAGGCGCTGCCATACCGCCTGGAGGCCGGAGCAAAGCCAAAAGCCGCCTGGGGGTCAATGGCCCCCAGCTCCAGTTTCAGAAGGAAGGGGCCAAAGTCCCCATTCTCTTGTTCTCAGTTTATTGCAGCCCGGCAAAAGGATGCGGCTGCCTGTGACCCCCAAGCAGTGAGGCAGGC
Organism: Pseudonaja textilis; assembly: GCF_049901715.1. Classification (NCBI taxonomy): domain Eukaryota; kingdom Metazoa; phylum Chordata; class Lepidosauria; order Squamata; family Elapidae; genus Pseudonaja; species Pseudonaja textilis. The sequence continues at coordinate 188,536 of NC_141990.1, read as the reverse complement.
TATGGAGGGGGGGGGGCTCTCTCTTCGTCAGCTCCTTCCCCTCCATCGGGGACCAGCAAAGAGGCTGCTTGGCTCAGAGGGGGCCCCGGAGGAAGAGCTCGGGGGCTGGCAACTGGGGAAGGGGACTTACCCTGCCTCTTGCTTGGAGAAGCGTTTCCCGGAGTACAGGGTCTCGGCCACCGGGGGATCAAAGTCCAGGCTGGCCAGTGCAATCACCCAGAGGTCAGAGGGGAAGCCATCTCCCTGGGGATGGGGAGGGGTGCAGAGCACCCCAAAGGTGGTGACAAGGGCAGTTGCGTCCTCCCCAACCTCTCCCCATCTTGCTGACTGAAGCCGGGTTCCCTCTCTGCCCCCCTTGGGCACAACTGTGGCAAACAGATGGAGGAGGGGTCACCATCTCCCCAGTAGGAAGGAGGATTCAAATGGGAGACTTCCAGCTCCCTCCAAGATCCCTTGCATAGAACCTGCTTATCTCGCTCCTGAAAGCCAGGTAGGTGGTTTGCCTCTCTGGGTCCTGCTCACCTGAGGTAGAAAAGGAGGAACCTCTCTGAGCCAGTTCACCTTTGGGCATCACCGTCTCCGCCTGGCCCGGCCCGTAGCCTGAGAAAGAGCGGGGAGAGGTCCAGCTCCCAAAGGCCCCCCTGACCGCTGGGCTTCCACCTTGCACATCTCACTGCCCTGGCCAGACGGCCCCCCCCGCCTGCCCTCCAGGCTGTACCTGCGCAGTGGATGCTCTTCGACTGCAGCTTGGCCCAGAAGGCACCGTGTGGAGCGGCTTCTGCCTGTGCAGGGATGTGTTCAGGGCCGCCATATGTCCTGGGCAGGAAAGAGACAGGCCGTCTGCCCCTCTTGTGGGACACTGGCTGTCCCTAGCGCTCAGGAGGCCGGGGGGGCCGGGGTCAGGGACCCAGCGGGGCCCATGCAGAAGGGCTGGCAGGTGGGTGCAGCCCTGGGCTCAGCCGAGACCCCTGTGCCACACACGGGGGAACCAGCCCAGACTCCCTCTGGACAGCAGGGGCCAAAGGGCTCCCGGCTGTCCCCCGCTCTCCTGCACATGAGCCAAGGTTGCCCCCGAGAGGGTCGGGGCAGGCTGAGTGCCCCGCTTGGACAATCCCCCCCCCTCCCCAGGAGCTTCGTCCAGCCCTGGCCAAGAGGCACCCAGAGCTTCTCCTGGGGCTGGTTCAGGGCCAGCCAGACCCAGCTCCTCCTCTGCCGCCCTTTTCACCCTGGGGTGGGGTTGGCTCCTGCCAGTTGTGTGCCCCCCCGGCCCACAGCCAAGATCTAGCTGGAAAGGGGGGCGGGTACCGTGGGCTTGGGCGATCTGCCAGTGGTAGATGGAGGCGGACTTCCCACCAGACCGAGCTACAGGGAAGGAGGCCACGTCCCCAGCAGCCAAGACGGACGGCGCTGGCCTGCCTGAACTGGAAGGGAGCAGAGAGACTGTCAGCGTGTGGAGGGCAGGGGGTCCCTCAGGGTGCCCCCCGCTTACCAGGTCCTCCAGGACGGCACCTCCTCGGTCAAGCCTGATGGAGCTCCCCTGGGGGAAGCGGGTGTTTGGAGTGACGCCTGTGGAGCTGAAGCAGAGCCTCCGGGCAGGGCAGTCTCACCATGGGGATGGGGGGGAAGCCCCACTCCCCCCAAGGACATGGGGGCATCCTTGCTAACAAGGCAGCTGCAAGAAAAACCCTGCTCCTCCAGATGTGGCCGGCTGCAGCCCCTCTGGGTGCCCCAGAGGCAGGAGCAGAGCCCCCCCCCGGCCTTTGCTGCTCCCCCTGGCGGCCAGAGGAGGAAATTCTGGCCCTGTTCCGTCCTGGTCACAGGCCATTGGAAATCTGGAAGTGGCTCCTCCTGCCTTGTGCCCGTCCCCCCCCTCCCCCTCTGCTTTCCCCGCCTCTTTGTGTGAAAATGGTGCCAAAGCGCTGGCTACTCACCGATGCCCACCACCACCGCCAAGTCTGCAGGGAGAACAGAACCGTTGCCAAGAAGGACGCTGGTCGCCTGGGAGGGAATAAGAGGCGGAGATGCAGCAGCCCCTGTCGCCTTCTCGAACTCCCGGCCTGCCAGCCTCTGGGCCGCTTCCGTCCCTGCACCTGGGCCACCTCTGTCTTCACGTGGAAAGGAGGAGCTCCTGGGCTTGGCGCATCTGGGAGGGAGGGAAGAAAGAGGAAGGCAGGCACGGTTCTTGCTGCCCCCGGTCATGTCCCCTCGGGGCTGCCCGGAGAAGGCCCGCTCGTTTGCAGGTGAGGGAGACCCGGAAGGGGCCGTGCTCAGCCTTGGAAGCGCTGGAGCCAAATGGGGGCTTGTGCCCAGCAAAGAAAGGGAAATGTTTGCGCTGTTCCGGCACGCTTTCTGTGAGGGCTACAATAAAGGAAAGTGAGCTGCGGAGGGTTTTCCAGCAAAACATCCGAGATTTGCTGCCTAAACTCAGCTACAAGGAGCGGCCTGTGTGGAGGTGCCCCTGCCCGCCCCCGGAGAGCAGCCCTCGTCACTGTTGGATTGCTCGCCCTTCCCTACCTGCAGGGCCACGGTGCCCACCTGACCCACCAGGGTCAGCAGGTAAGGCAGCTCTTCTCTCTCCACCACCTGGAGCTGGGCTGCTTTGCCGACGAGGCTGGCTGCTACCTCCACCCCTGCAGGGGAGGAAGGCCGGGAGGCTGGGGAGGAGGAGGCTGGCCTGAAGGGTCCTGGGGCTGGGGGAGGGATGGGTAGCCCCCACCCCTTCCAGTTCATAGCTACGGGTGCAAAGGAATCCCATGCCAATGAAAGAGGCCCCCACAATCACCACGGGCTTGGCCAGGGCCAAGGCCAGGATCCGGTTGGCATCTTCAGGGGTGAGGAGCATGCAGATGTTCTCCAGGCCGGGCACGGGAGCTTCCGAGGGGTGGCCACAGAGGAGAGAAGTCCCTCGGACCCTCGCCTGGTACCCTCAGTGAGACCTGGCTTGACCTCTGCTTCCCCACCCCCCCAAACCCCCGGGGCCAAAACTTCAGGTGGAATCATTTACCTGCTGCTGTGGCGATCAGCAGGTTGCTATACGCCTGGGGTGCCCCATCCTGGAAGTGGGCCGTTTTGCCTGCTGGATCCAGAGAGGAGACCACCTGCAGACAGGTGAAAGCTCTGCTGGATTCCCAGGGGTGGGGCAGGTGATGATCCTGCCAGGGACGCCCTCTTGCCGAAGGGTTTCTGCACAGGTCAGGGCTGCCAGGCCTGGTGGGGGGTCGGGGGGGCGAGGAAGAGGTGCAGTCCGGCTTTGCCTGTCCCTGGATCTCGGCCTGGCTCTGCCCCCCCCCCCCCGCCCCGACCAAGGCTCACCGGCTCCCAGCAGCAGAACTGTCTGGGGGTGCAGCTGGCACTCTCCGGCCATGGGCTTCACTCTGCGGCTGCTCCCCAGATCCTGTCAGGGAGGGAAGCAGGGCTGAGCCTGGGTGGGGGGGGGAGATGCCCTGCAGGCCGCTATGTGTCAGGTGCAGAGACCCCCTACCTTCATCCTGGCTGAAATATGCGCCTGCCCCTCCTGCGCGGTTACCTGCCCCAACAGGGGAGGGTTTGCCCTGAGAGGCTGTGCCAGACTGGCAGGGGGGCCTTGCCCCTCCCTTGGCAGTCTGGAAGCAGCTCTTTTGCCCAGCGGCCCTTCTGAGACCCCCCCACACCTCCAAGCAGTGACCCCCCTTTCAGCAGGAGCCCAAGAGTGCCCTCCCTGCTGCCCAGGACAGGAAGGTGGGGGGTCTCCCCACCGGCCCCCCTCCCACCAAGCTGCCTTGCTAATCCCTGAGCTGGCCAGTCCCAGCCCTCCCCGTGACGAAGCCCCTCCCACAAGGGTGGGATTGGCTCCAGCACCCTTGTTCTGCAAGCGCTTTGCCCACCAGCTTGGCCAAGGAGTTCCGTTTCGCTTGAACTGGAAAGCAGCTGCGCCCACAGCCAGTTGGCCTAGAGGTTAAAGTATCTGGTTAGAAAACTGGAGTCCAGGAGTTCTAGTCCTGCCTTAGGCATGAAAGCCGGCTGGGTGGCTTCGGGCCAGTCCCTCTCTTGGGCCGGCCCACCTCACAAGGTGGTTGCGGTGGGGAAAATAGGAGGGAGGAGCACTGGATATGTTTTCTACCTTGGGTTATTTGTAAAAATAATAAAGGTGGGATATCAAATAAAATCTGCTCTTGAGTTATTATAAAGGTGGGATATCAATAAATAAAGTCTGCCTGCACCCTGGCCACCCCAGCAAGGTCCTTTTATTCTGCCCAGGATGCAGAGCGGGTGCCAGCTGGGACTGCCGTGCCAAAGGGATGAAAGAAAAGCAGTGGGGTGGCCCCACAGCCTGGGAAGAGGGGCAACCTCAGCCAACGGTTGCACCTGGCCGGGATGGCCTACAAGCCCGGTGGGCCTCGGCCTGTGGGGCCCACTCCAGAGGGCAGGCGGCTTTGGCAGGAGCGGCAGTGCCGCTCAGATCCTCATAGATCAGCAGCGGACAATCTGTGGGCTCCTTCCCCACCGTCAGGGGCTCCAGAAGCCTCTATTGCCCCCAATTAAAAGAGACTCGGAGAGGCTGCTGTAGAAGACGCCCCCCCGCCCCGCAAGGCAGTGGATGAAAGCCTCTGGCAGCCGGGACCATACATTCCCCTTGGGGTGGTGGGGCGGGGGAGGCAGAGTTGAAGCTTACTTGGAAAACAGGCAGACAGTCCAGGGTGGGATATTCCTCAATGTCACCTGTCTCGGTGCTGAAGCAGGCACCATGCCAGGAGCAGCGCAACCGGCCCTTTGCCAAGTAGCCTGAAACCCAGAAAAAGAGACCCACGAGGGAGGCAGAGCCCGCTGAGAAACCGGAGCACAGGAGGCCCCTGGAGGCAGCTGCGGGCACCAGCCCTTGGCAGCGAGGGGCAGAGGGCCTCAGCGGGTGCCAGAGGGGCAGGGCGGAAAGGGAGCAGCCCCCCACCAGGAGCAGAGCCCGGATCCAGGACACCCAAAAGCCGGGCCTTTGCTCAGTATGACAAGGGACCCACCAGGCCCCTCCCTTGTTCCCAGCCTGGAGGAGGCTGCATGGTGGTGATGGGGGGGCTCACCTCTGCAGAGGGCGGCTCCGGCATGTGGGCATCGGCCACCCAGCGCTCGGATGTTCAGGCCTTCCCTCGCCAGCAGCACTGGGTATCCAGCCCCCTCGGCTTCCAGCATCCTGCACCAAGGAGGCGCAGAAGAGCCTTGGCTCAAGGAGGCTAGGCTAGGAGGTGCCCCCCCCCATTGGAATTGGAGGAAGTGCTGGTGATAACAGCAGAGCCCCTCTGCACCTGGTTGGAAGCCTCTCCCCACTCCCCGCCTTCCCTGCGAAAGCAAGAACGGGCCCTCTTGGGAATGGGCCGAAGGACACGCATTTCACACATGGCTAGGAAATAGCGGTCCTCCCCCCACACACACACCTTAACCAAGAGGAAGCCCTGGCTGAGACCCCCCCCTCCTCCCACAAGGCCCAACAGGGCTGCCTTGGGAGCTCAGAGGTTGCAGAAGAGACTCCACAGTTCTGGGGCTGGCCCGGATCGTCCATTCAGAAACCCTTGTCAGCTGCCCCGCAGGGTGGGAGGGAGGGAGGGAAGCCCCCTTCGAGCTCCCAAGGGAGGCTCTGAAGGACAACCAGGCCCTGGTCAAGGGCCAGGCAGCCTTGCAGGCATTCAGTGGCCTCTTGAGGCGACGGGCTGAGCCCAGCCGGCCTGGGGACTGACGGAGGCCTTGGCTTCGGCCCCAGGGGGATAGCCCCCTTTTTCCTTCAGAAGCCCCACCAGCCAGACCCACCCAGGAAGCAGGAAGGGCAGGTCCCAGGGCAGGGCCAGAGTGAGCCCTAAGGGCAGCCTGGGCCTCTCTCTGAGACCTGGGAAAGGCTGCCCTCAACTGGCCAGGCGGCTGGGCTCAGCTCCCGCATAAGAGGCGACCCAAGCAGAGGGGTCAGCCCTGTTCTGACCTCAGAGAGGCTGACTCACTCTCCGTCGGGGAGCTCGTCTTCACGGCAGGTTATGCTGGGTGACCAGGCTGTCTGCTCCATCCTTCTTCTGGGCTGAGACTGGAAAGAGAGGGGGCAGGAGGAGGAGATGGGGGTGGCCCTCTAACACCCGCCTCCCTTCCCAGGGGACCCTCCGCTGCAGCTGCCTTGGAAGGACTGCAGAGGCTCTGGCCAAGGAGGGGCTCCTCAGAAAACCCAGCCACCCTTTCTGCCCCTGGGGCTGGCACCCAAAGGCTGAGAAGCAGCTGCTGGGCACTGGGGCAGCTGCCAAGCGCTCCTCCGCTGGGAACCTCCTTGGCTGCCAAGGGAGGCCCTGGGCTTTGCTTGGGGCAGCTGCAGGAGCTGCCTTGCAAGCGCAGCAAGAGACCGAGAGTTCAGGCCCAGCTGTGCCACCTGGGCAACCCTGCTTCCTGGGCGGGTTGGTGGGTCTGGCTGGTGGGGCTTCTGAAGGAAAAAGGGGGCTATCCCCCTGGGGCCGCAGCCAAGGCCTCCGTCAGTCCCCAGGCCGGCTGGGCTCAGCCCGTCACCTCAAGAGGCAACCGAATGCCTGCAAGGCTGCCTGGACCTTGACGAGGGCCAGGCAAAATCTTTCAGCCACACACTGCCAGAGGCACGCGCACGCACACACACACACACACACACACACACACACACACACACACACGCCATTGCTTGAATCCCTATCATGCTCACTCCCCTGCCCTGCCCCCACTTTGAGAAATGAGGGAAGAGTTTGGGGGTCTGGCTTGTCTTTTGATGTGTCCCCCCACCCCACCTTCCCCAGGGATGAGAGAGAAGGACTGGCCCATGTCTGGCTTCCTGAGAGCAGAATTCACGGCCTCCTGGCTCTCTGTGGTGATGAGACGATCTCAGCAGGTGCCTTACGGGAAACCTGAACTGAAATCAAACTGAAATGCAAAGCGAATAAACTCAGATGTGTTTGGAGTCTCCCCCACCCCACCCCGCGAAAGTGCTCCTGGCCCTGGGAAAAGGTGCGCGTCCTTCTGCAAAGTAGCCTCATTTTCCCAGCCCCGCCCAAGTCGCCAGCCTCTCCCCTCTGGTTGCCCCTTTACTGGCTACAACCCGCGACGTCCCCCGCGGGGAAGAATTACCCGCTTCACTTCAAGCAAACGCAAGAAGATCCGGACCAGCCTCCCCAAGCCCGACGCGTCCTCCCGTAATTCCCAGCCAGACAAGTTTTCCAGGCTGGGAATTCGGGGTGGGTGTCACAGTGCAACCGAGCTGGGGGGGGGGAGGGGTGACGCCTTTGCGAGTCCAGGATCTGGCAGGACGGAACCGAAGGAGGGTGGCTGCTTTCTCTTGCCAAAGGCAGGAGGGTGAGCCGGGGGTGTGTGACTTGGTGGGTCCACCTAGGGCGGCCCCTCGTGCAGGGTTCATGGCTGCCCCAGTGGTTGGACGGAGCCCCGAACGAAAGCGAAAGCGGGCGGGACAGAGCAGAGAGCAAGGCGGCAGGCGATCCCGCTCCGTGCTGTGTCCCCTTTCCCCGAAGCCCGCGAGGAGTCAGGCAACGAGCCTTCCGGAACTGGACCCCTGACCCTTTCTCACAGGGTGGTCGCCAAGCGGGTTGGGGAAAATTCGCCCCCTTGGAGCCCAAGGAAGAATGAGGTAAAAGCCCGGCGCCGAGTCACGACCTCCGGGGAGGGGGCTTTCAGCCTCGAAAGCCGGGGGCTTCTGCTTCCGCGTCCTGGCCCGCCCGGCGTCCGCCCCCCCCCCCCAGCCAAGGCTGACCTGTGCGCCGGCAGCCCCCGCCGCCAGCCCCTGGCCCCCTCCTCAGAGCAGCCGCCCCCCAGGAGCCCAGACTCACCGGGGCTCGGCGGTGCTGCCATCAGATACAGAGCGGCGGCGGCGTCTCGGAAGAAAAGACTGGACAGGAGGCGCCTGCCAAGCGGCCCGGCCATTCATCGCCCACCCAACTTGCCCGAAGTGGGCGGCATGCATTTCTTTAGGCGTTGATAAGCCGCCCGACTCCGTAGGCGAGAATCCTGGTGACTCGCAGCCGAGGGGGGGCAGCGCTGGGGTTCTGCCCACCCCGCGAACCAGAGATTGCAGGGGCTGCACCGCAGAAACAGGCGAGGAGAGGACCTGGCGCTGCGCCCGAGCGAAGCTCGGAGGATCTCCGTCCGGGCCCCGCCACCTCCTTTCGGGGGGGGCCAGGCCCCTTCGGGCAGCGCTTCCCCCTTTTCTGGGCTTCTGCGCCGGCCAGATTCGCACGAGCCTCCGAGCGGGGAAGAGCAACCAGGACTGAGGCCAACAAGTGAAGCTCTACCGGATTCCAAGCGGCAGCCGAAAGGCGTCGGGCGGCCGCGCGGGCTGGAGCGGCGCTCACGGCCCGGCGCTCCCCGGAGAGCCCGGGGGGCGGCAACACCCGCTTGCTCTGGGCTGAGTCGCCGCCTGCAGTCCCGGGGCCCCTTTGGGGTAGAGCTCCCGCTAAGTAGGCGGATGCCCAGCCGCGCCAAGCGCGTCTCCTCCTGGAATCCCGAAAGTGGCGCTTCCAGCAGAGGCGGTCCCGTCCCTGCCGGCTCCGGTGTCTTCGCGCCCCGAAGGCCGGCCGCCTACCCCGCAGGTCCGGCACTGCCCGCCCCGCAACGTCACGAGGGTTGCCAAGCGGCGGTGCCTGAGGCCGGGTCGGGCTTTCGGAAGGGCCGCTGAAGTCCAGGCCGCCGCCGCCCCCGCCGCCCTCCGTGACTTCGCGGCTGCCGGAGCTCCTCAGGCGGCGCTGCGGGAGGGGCTGGGCGGCCTCTCGGGGCACCAGGGCCGAGCCGGGCTCTCTGTCCGAGCAGGGGGGGCGTCGCCTTGGAGACGGGGCGGCAGCGGAGCCAACGGCGGCCGCCGCCAGGGGACGGTTTGTCTGCCGTCACAGCCCGCGGCTCCCCCCGCTCCGCGGTTGCCCCTTTCCCGCCCGGCCCTCCGCGCTCTTGGCTCCCGGCTGCCCTCGAGCTTGCTGCGCTTCGCCCGGGCGACGGCGAGTGGCGGGGCCGGAGCTCAGGCAGCCCCGCGATGGACTTGCTGCTGCTGCCGGGGGCTCGGGGGCGCCTTTGGCTGCTCAACACCGTCCTGGAGCGCCTGGTGCCGCCGCCCTCCCCGGAGCCTCCTTTCCGCTGGAAGTGGCGCAACATTTGGACGTCGCTTGCCCACAGCCTGCTGAGCGGCTCCTGGGCCCTCCTCGGGTGGGTGGGTGGGTGGGGGTCGAGGTCTGGGCGGGCAGACGGAGCCGCGCCGGGCGAGCATTCACCGAGCCCCCTTTGCCCGCCCGCAGGTTCTACTTCTACCCCGCGATGGGCGAGGATCTCATCGACCGGTTCTCGCCCTCGGCGCACTGCCTCCTGGGGATCTCCATCGGTAAGTGCTCTCCTGTCCCAGACCCTTCCCCGACCAGCCGCCCCCGCCCCCGCCGGCCCGGGAAGAGCCGCCGTTTAGCTTCGGGCTGCTTGAAAGGGCTCCTGCGATGCAGGGACAGAACTAACGCTGGGAAGCGCCCCGGGCTCTGTGGCAAGTCGCACCCCTCTTTTCTCCCGCTGGATGGGGGGCGGTGGGGGCAGCCCAGCTGCATGTTGCCTGCCCTGGAGAGCAGCCTCCTCCACGTTTCTGTGCCGGCATCCGGCTGAGGGACCTGGTGCCAGGCGAGCCCCTCGCCGTTCCCTTCTTTGCATGTGACCACTGGGGCACACAATCGCTCTATTTTCCTGCTCCGTGGCAGCCGCTGCTGCCTGGAGGGCCCCTTCCCCTTCCCCCGGGAGTCTCCCCTTCGTTCCTCTGGGCTCCCTAATGCCCCACCCAAAGGAAAGCGGCAAAGAAACGACCGAAAGGGATCGCCGTTCCGTAAAGTCTACTCCTTCAGGCCGGTTGGACGGCAGTTCCGGGGAGTTCTAGATAACACCTGGGGGGGCAGGTGGGGAAAGACTCCTCCAGAACAGCAGGTAGGGGGTGCGGGTGCGGCTAAGCCCCCAATTGCTCTTCCCGGTTGGAGGCTGGATCTGGGTCTGGTGAGTGTGGAGGGATAGCCAGAGCGGTGACTTCAGTCTCTGGTGCTGCACACGAATTCCAAGGGAGTCAGTCCCACCTGTCGCTCAGACTCCGCTGGCCCCCAGATGCTGAAGGTGGTGCTCAAAAGGACAACTGGCCAGCATGGGAAGAGTTGTGAACACACACACACACACACACACACACACACACACCAATCAGCTGAGCCAGACATGGCTCAAGAGTGCTGGCAGTAGTGGGGTGGGTGGGTGGGAAGAGGCCCCCTGAAGAGCCGGGTTTTCCTGCTGTTCAAAGCAGAGGCGATTCACCCCAGGAGGTTTGCTGAGAGCCTCTTTTGCTGTTTAAAAGTTTTTGGCGCAGCCTTTGCCACACCTCCCTTTCCTTAGCCCAATGGCAACACCTTTGCGTTCTTTAAGCCGGTAAAATGACCACCTACTAATGGACATTTCTAGCAGTAAAGCCAGAATCTGCCTCTGGCATGTCCAACAAGCTGTTGGGGGCCTGGTGCTGGGTTGGTGGCTGCTTGTGTATATTTGGTTCCTAATTAAACTTTCCTGGCTTTTGTTGGAGCCAGGTGGAATGAAACTTCATTAAGGTGATGTTTCAAAATGTTTACAAACTGACAAATATATTTGTGCTAATGCAAACTTGTCTAGTTTCAAGTTAAAATTTGCATGTCTTTAACTGTTACAAAAGGTATTTGAATCCCTATAGGATTACGTTTGGGGTTAGGATTAAGTTAATCGCTCTGAGGCTGCTAGGTTTAAAAACGGGTGGGTTTTTTTTTTCGTTCCAAGGAATGATTTAAAACTGCATAGAAATAAAACGCTTTAGAAAAGGGGGGAAATGCAGGGTGTTGCTACATTTCAGGGGCTTCTTTTCCTGAATTCAAGGTGATGATTTTAAAAGTCCACAAAAGTTAAGCATCATGAGGCTATGGTTTATTTCACAATGCGCCAAATAGGATTGTCTTCCAGGGCTCGTGAACCTGCTGCAGGCTGATGGGACGCCTCTTCTTCTCCCACAGGGTATTTTGTGCAGGACTTCTTGGACATGATATGTAACCAGAAGCTTCAGAAATGTTGGGAGCTGCTCTTCCATCACTTTGTGGTGAGCTGGCGATGTGGCTCACGTAGCTGTTCCGGGCAGGGGCGAGTTCGGAGGAGCAGCCAAGCTCTGAGGGGGCAGGATGCCTGTGACCGGGTGGGCTGGCCGAGGGGCCTCTTCTGGCTTGGCCTGGGCTCCTCCGGGGGCAGAAGAGGGATTTGTCCTCTCCCTGAACAAGGAGGAGCGTGGGACTCGGGGCCCCAGCAAGGGTGACCCTGTAGGGGTCTCCAACACCCCGGGCCCTGGCCTGGTCTGCTAGCCCAAAAGGCAAGAGGCCAAGCCCTGGCCAGGCCACGGGGGTCCAGGCTGAGTTTCAGCTGCCAAGGGGCCTTTTCTGACCAGGCAGGCTGGGCTCTAGCAAGGAGGAAGGAATCCTGCTGGCTGGGGTGTCAACCCTCGGTCTCTGTTCAGGAGAGGGGACAGGAAGGCTGAAGGGCCCCTGGGCCTGTGGAGGGGGTGCCTTGATGGCACCTGGCCCAGGGCCACCTGGGACTCCTCCAGGAAGGGAGCCGGTGTGCCTTTGAAAACCAGCCTCGGGTGGGAGTTGCCGTCTCTCTCCTGATCTCTGGGGTGACCACATCAGAATTAACTTTAGCAGAGGCCGACATTGGCTTCCAACTGAGGCAGCTGACCTCCTTACAACCCGCCTTAAGCCCATCTTGCAAGGGGGGAGGGGGAACGGCCTAATTCTGCAGCAGCTGTTCAAGGAGAGTCCAGTCCTAAGCCTGCCCCCTCCTGCAAGGAGCTGCCTCTCGGGGGCGGGGAGGGGGCTAAGAGGTGGGGGTGCATGGGGACCTGGGGGTGCTTCCCATCAGTTACAGAAATTGGGCAGAGGTCTCGGCCGAAGAGGAGGGGGAGGGGCCGTGGACATGAAGCCTTGACTGCAGCCTCATCGGTCCGCCATGGAGCCCATTTCCTGAGGCCTGTGGGGGGCAGAACAGAAGCCTGGGGCCTGGCCTGGTCCGTGGATCAGGAGGTGGGTCAGGCCGTGATCGGAACAGCTGGGGGGCAGGCAATGGCAGCAGGAGCCCCCCCCAAGAGCTGCAGGCTGCTTTTAGCGGGGATGAGCAGGAGGCGGCTCCTGCCTGCTGCAGCTGGATTCCTGCCACTTCCGTGGGGAGGGGGGACCAAGGGCAGGACGCACAAGGGGAAGAGCCAGCTCAGCCTTGCTCTCTTCCAGGTGATTGTTTGCTTCGGCTTTGCCTTCCTGGTCCGTCGCTTTGTGGGTTTCGCTATGGTGGCTCTGCTGGTAGAGATCAACTCCATCTTCCTACACCTGCGGACGATCCTGAGGATGGCTGGCTTGGTCAACACGGCCTCCTTCCGCCTTGCCAGCCTCGTCAACCTCGGTACCTACCTGGTGTTCCGCATCCTGATCTTGGCCTGGATGAGCCGCTGGCTGGCCCTAAACGGGGAGAACGTCCCGGCAGTCCCCTATGCCATGGGGACAGCGGGCATGGCCGTCATGCTGCCCATCAACATTGTCCTCTTCTACCGCCTGCTGCGCAGCGACTTCCTCCCGCCCCACAAGTAGCAGCCCCCGGCCAGCACCAAGGGAAGGGAGAGCGGCCAAGCAGGCAGAGGGAGGGGGGGTCCCCCAGCTCCTCAGGAGCCCCCCTGCTGCTGAGCGATGCAGAGACGGGAGCAGGGCCAGCCTTTCCGGAGAGCCCCGTGGAACAGGGTCATGGTGCTGTTTGGCGGGAAGGCTGGGAGCAATGATCAGACAGCACGGTGGGCTTCGCTTTGCCTTCCGTGAGGGAGCGGGCTTATTGAAATGACTTCGCCTGGTGCCTCTGTGTCCTGATGTTTCCTTCTGGTACGTTTAGCTGAGCAAGGTGAGCCCCCTGGGAACAGGTGCTCTTAGCCTCACCCCTTCCCTTCCACCCCTGTCCCGTGGCAATACCTGAGACGCTGCCAGGCCGTGGAAGGGCATGGCAGAGAGGCGGTCTCCCCTGCCCCTCCCTGATGCCCGTGGCAGAGGCTCTCTGGAGAAGAGCACCTCCTAAGAAACCTCCCTGGGAGCTGCTACCCTTCAGCTTGGCCGGGTTTTGACTGCTAATGCTCTGTAGGTAGATTTCACCAGCGCTGGTACAAAAGGGACCCAAACAGACCCGGGCCTTGGGAGTCGGCATGAAAAAGGAGCACACAGCTCACGGCCTCTGGGGTTTTGCTGGAAGTTATCCCGTCACACTGCAATTCCTCCTCTCTTCCCTCAAGCGGCCCCTGCAGCCCCTACCCCACCTTCCCTCTGAGCCAAGGAAAGCAGCACCCCAGGGCCATTCAGGCTTGTTTGCTGCTGTCAGCCTCTGCTCCTCCTTCTGGCTTCCCCCATGGGGCCAGGGGCTAAATTCCTGGCCCCGTCCCTGGAACTGCCGCCCTGATGACAACTGCCTTTCGCCCACTGAGTGCCGAGTAATTATGTCTAAACCTGAGATTACAAAACAGTTATGTGGTTTGTTTTCTTTGTGTAACAAGATGTTACTAGATGTGTGTGCACAATAATAAAGAAACTTTAGTGAATGCTAATTTTTTGGCCCTGCTTGGCAGGCAGGCAGGCAGAGCTGCTGAGGTTTGCAGAGGGGAAGTCTTTGATCCGGAAAGCCAGGAGTCAGAAGGCAAAGCGGCTGCCCAGGGTGGGAACCTTATGGAGTTTGCACCATCCATACGAACAGAAGGGGCGATGTGCACGGATGATACAGCTCCCAAAGGAGAGGTGGTAGATGTCCCCAGGTGGACATTAGGATGTTCTGCCAGGAGAAAACCAAACCTCCCCCAACACTGGCAGGGCCAGCTGCCATATATACACAGTGATCAGACCCCACACTCATTCATGCGGACGATGTTATGTCTGCAAGCGACACTTAAACTCAAAGGCACCAAGTGTTCAACAACTGAGCTACAAATAGTTTCCTTTATTGGCCGGATACTTTTTACAATGAAACTGTTGGTAGTTTTCTGGCTGTCCAGCAGGGGTGGGATCCAACAGGGTTAACTACCAGTTCGATGATTTACAACGTGCTTCCTTGCACGCTGCTGGCGTGAGCCTGTAAATCGTCATCAGCACACTGTGTGCAGAGAAGCAGCCTTTGAACAAGCCCTTTTTTCCTGCTTTTTTAACTGCAGCGGTGCGTCACACAGCAGCTGAAGTTGAAAAAATCAGGCAATAAAGTCAGGTAAGAGCCCAGATGGGCAAAACCAGTTCTATGTCTGCTGCTCTTCAGAGCTAACGGTTCTACAGAGGCGCTGGAGAGAACCGGTAGAAACCCACCCCTGCGGTCCAGTCTCTTCTTAACAGCTCCAGTGACGAAGCATCCACTTCTGAAAGCAAGCTGCTCCACTGGTTTCATTGTTAGGAAGTTTCTCAATTCAGGTTGCTTCTCTCCTTAATTAGTTTCAGTCCATTGCTTGTCCTGCCCTCTGGTGCTTTGAAGAATTTGACCCCCTCTTCTTCTTTGTGGCAGCCCTTCAAACACTGGAAGACTGCTACCACGTCACCCCTAATTCTTCTTTTCTTTAGACTAGCCAAACCCAAATTCTGCAGCCGTTCTTCATATGTTTTCATCTCCAGGCCTTTGGTCATCTTAGTTGCTCTTCTCTGAACTTTTCCCAAACTCTCAATCCTTTTTGGTAGTGGTGACCAAAATTGGCTGCAGTATTCCAGGAGTGACCTTACTAATGCTTTTATAAAGCAGCACTAACACTTCACGTGATTTTCTCTATGTTGAATTTCATTTTGTTAAACGAAACCCAGTGTTCAAGTCTGTTGAGATCCATCTGGATCCTGAGCCTATCATCTTCTAGGGTGTTGGCTATTCCTGCCAGCTTAGTGTCATCTGCAAATTTGATGAGTTCCCCTTCTATTCCCTCATCTAAGTTAATTGATCTGTAATTATGAAAATCTTTGAAAGGCTTGTGCTGCCCCACCTGAAAATCATCACTGATCCGCTGTTAGATCCCATGCAGTTTGCATACCGAGCAAATAGATTGACAGATGATGCTGTTAATATGGCTCTGCATTACATCCGACACCACCTTGAATCTCCAAATACCTACGCAAGAGTCCTCTTTATAGACTTCAGTTCAGCATTCAACACCATCATTCCAGGCACTCTTCTAACTAAACTAAACCAGCTAGCGGTAGCTGAACATACTTTTAAGTGGATCACAAGCTTCCTAACAGACAGGAAGCAGCAGGTGAAGCTAGGCAGAATGGCATCCGATACCTGTACAATCAGCACAGCCCCCCCCCAAGGCTGTGTGCTTTCTCCACTTCTCTTCTCCCTATATACCAATGACTGCACCTCAAACGATCCATCTGTTAAAATATTGAAGTTTGCTGATGACACAACAGTGACTGGCCTCATTCGAGACAATGACAAATCCGCATACACAGGTGGTTATACAACTTGCCTCGTGGTGTAATCGGAACAATCTGGAACTGAACACACTCAAAACTGTAGAAATGGTGGTAGACTTTAGAAGAAACCCTCCCATGCTACCACCTCTTACAATACTAGACAACACTGTATCAACAGTAGAGATCTTCAAATTTCTAGGTTCTACTATATCACATGACCTAAAATGGACACCTAACATCAAAAACGTCATCAAAAAAGCACAACAAAGAATGTTCTTTCTGCGCCAACTCAGAAAGCTCAAACTGCCCAAGGAGCTGCTGATCCAGTTCTACAGAGGAATTGAGTATCATCATGGTGTAGGGTCTCCCACTTGGGCAGGGGGTTGGACTAGATGACCTACAAGGTCCCTTCCAACTCTGATTATCTGTTATCTGCACCTCTATAACTGTCTGGTTTAGTTCCGCAACCCAACAGGACAGATACAGACTTCAGAGGATAATTAGGACTGCAGAAAAAACAATTGCTACCAATCTGCCTTCCATCAAGGACCTGTATCCTGCACAAGTCAAAAGAGGGCTGTGAAAATATTTACAGACCCTCACATCCCAGACACAAACTCTTTCAACCCCTCAAAACGACGCTATAGAGCCCTGCACACCAGAAAAACTAGACACAAGGACATTTTTTCCCCCAAAGCCATCACTCTGCTAAACAAATAATTCCCTCAACACTGTCCCAACTATTTACAAGGTCTGCATTACTATTACTGTTAGTCTTCTCATCACTCTATTGCCCATCCCCTCCCACTTGTGACTGTATGACTATGTCACTTGAATCCTTACAATTTATATTGTTTCTTAGTATGATTTGATTGCTTATTGTACTCTATGACTATTACTAAGTGTTGCACCTGATGATTCTTCACTCTTGTCGAATGTATCTTTTATGTACGTCAGGAGCATTTACACCAAGACAAATTCCTTGTATGTCCAATCACACTTGGCCAATAAATAATTCTATTCTACTCTTCATTCCAATATCTATTCTCTTCTATATCCCGTCCCACCCCATTCTATTTAAATAGTATTCCTATATTCTTCTATTCTATTCTGTTGTATTCAATGACTATCATTACGTGTTGTACCTGATGATTCTTGAATCTTGACGAATGTATCTTTTATGTACACTGAGAGCCTTTGCACCAAAGACAAATGCCTTGTGTGTCCAACCACACTGGGCCAATGAAGAACTCTATTCTATTCTATTTATTCTATTCTATATTCCAGCATCCTATTTGAGTGTTTCCTAGTATGAGTTGATTGCTTATTGTACTCTATGCCTATTATTAAGTGTTTTACCTGATGATTCTTGACCAATGTGTCTTTTCTTTTATGTACACTGAGAGCCTTTGCACCAAAGACAAATGCCTTGTGTGTCCAACCACACTGGGCCAATGCGGAAGAGTCCTGGGGCTAAGAGAGAACCTTCTGGCATCCCACTGCTCCCTTCCCTCCACGTGGACGTAGTAGCGTTAAGGACTACTACTCGTTGAGTATGGCTGGTCAGCCAGCTGCGAAGCCACCTGCGGGTGATGCTGTCCGTCCCACGTGTCTCTACCTTCCCAAGAAGCAGGCTGGGGTCTCCTTCGTGGAGTGCCTTGCTGAAGGCTCACGCGGGCTTGACGTCCACAGCATTTCGCTGGCCTCCTAATTGAGCCGCTTCGTCAAAGGGCCCCCAAAGGGGCTTTTTCTTCGGAGACGTTTCGCTTCTCCTCCAAGAAGCTTCTTCAGCTCTGACTGCGGGGTGGGGAAGGGAAACCTCTCCAAAGGAAAAAGCACCTTCGGGACAGCCGGGACACGGAGGACGGGAGGATCCCCACCGGCTTCTAGTGCCGGCGCCCCCCTGCTAGGACGCCGCTCGTGGGAAGCCCGTTCGAAGCGGCGACGGCAGGAACGGAGGCCCCGGACGGTCCCGCGCGAGGAGCCCGGGCCGAAAGACGGGGGTGGGGGCGGGGGCTAACGGATCCACGGACCTGCCCCTGGCAACCGACACCGGAAGAGCTCCAATCATTTCCGAGGCGAACAGAGAAAAACCGTCCTTCGGAGCCGGCGCCGATTGGTCAGAGGCAGTAATGGCCCCGCCTTCGCATCCGGTTCCGGAGTCCTGCGCCTGCGTGCTCTCGGCGGGGATCGTGCAAAGCGGGGCTCGTCGCCGCCATTAGCGGAGTTGGTCGCGGAGGAAGACCCTGGTCTGAGCCGGCGGGGCTGCGGGGCCCGGAGCCCTCGCGAGGGGAAGGCAGGTGCGAGACTTCCCTTCCCTCTCTCGGCCAGGCCCGCCCCCACCCCCCGCGCGTCCACTCTGCCGGGGGAGCGGGGGGTGCGCGCCCGCAGGCTGGAAGGGCCGCCGCCTCTCCGCCTGCTCCGTGCGGGGCCCCGGGAGAGACCCCGGCCCCGCCCCCCCTTCCCTTCGACACCCCCCCCCCTCCCGCCTGCCCTTGGCAAGGCGGCCGCTACTTCGGCCGCCCCCGGAGAGGCCACGGATTCGGCCCAGCCGCCCCCCCCGCCCCCCGGCTGCCTGGGCGATGCTCCTGGGGGAGGCTGGGTGGTCTCTCGTGGAGTCCTCCCTCCTCCGGGGAGAGGGAGAGGGACGTGGGGAGAAGCAGGCCAAGAGCCCCCCCTCCCTGGTCCCCCGGCCTTGTTCTGGGCGGGAAGGGAGAGGCCGCTGCCGCGATCCCCACGCCGATTCCTGGCAGGAAGGGTCCCGGGGAAGGAAGGGGAAAAAAGGGTCCCGGGGAAGGAAGGGGAAAAAAGGGTCCCGGGGAAAACTGGTAGGAAGAGCGGGGGCGGGGGCAGCTGTGGAGAAGCCCCTGCCTGCCTTCTGGGGGGGCCCTGTTGGGGCTGCAGGGTCTCCAGGCGCCTCTCGCCTTAGCGGCTGTTCTGCACTTTTGTAGGATGTTATTCCTCCCCCTGCAGACATTTTCTGGGTGAAGCCCCCAAAGCGCCGCTGCCGCCGCCGCATCTTCCCCGCCGTTCCACGTGACTTGCTTGTGCTGCTTCTCTGGGAGTTGCCTCAGGAGGCTGGGCGGGTGGGTTGGGGTCGTTTCGCCCGGGCGGGAACACGGCGCTCTTAGAGCAAGGGGCCTGCCTGTGCCTCTCCCCCAGTCAGAGGTGGTCTCTGTCCTTTTTCCCAGGCTACGTTCCTCACCATGGCTGGAGTCTTCCCCTTCCGGGGCCCTTGCCCGCCCATGCCTACCCCCTTGACTCCATTGCCTGACTACATGTCGGAGGAGAAACTGCAGGAGAAAGGTACGGTCCCGGGACGAGGCTCCGTCCCCACTGCTCCCATGCTGGCGGTTGAGTGAGGGGGATTCCGGGGGCTGAGTGAAGAGGCTTTCATGCCGGGGTCCCCCCCCCTCCCCCCGCTTTTTTTAGCCCGCAAATGGCAGCAGCTGCAGGCAAAGCGCTACGCTGAGAAGAGGAAATTTGGCTTTGTGGACGCCCAGAAGGAGGACATGCCGCCTGAGCACGTGAGGAAGATCATCCGTGATCACGGAGACATGACCAACAGGAAATTCCGTCACGACAAGCGAGTGTATTTGGGGTGAGACTTGGGGAACATGCCGGGGCTCGCTTGGGCTGGGATGTTCGGCTGTTGGCCCAAGGAAGAGCCAGGCGGGAGGCTTGGCTGAGTGGTGCTTCCACTGAGGAGATCTCCAGGTGAAGAACGTGGGGGGAGGGGGCTGCTTGGCGCTGCCCAGTAGATGCTGGGTGGGGGTGGGGGTGGGTGGGTCAGGGGTCGAGTGCTACGGTTCAGCTTGCAGCAGTTTGAGCCCTAGGAGATGCCCTGGGCTTCCTGTCTTGGGCATTTTGCTCAATCTCTTGAAAGGCGCGGACGGAGCCCTCGGCAGGCCTCAAGGAGGAAGAGGGCAGCCCTGCTCGCCACACCCTGTCAGGTTCTTCTCTGGGAGTGAGCCTGAGGAGGGGGCTTGCAGGTGCCCCTGGGCAGAGTCTCAGCAGGTCCCACGTGGGAGGGTCTTAAGGCTTCCCTTGGAGCCCTCACCCCCAGGAGTCTCCTGCTGCAACGGCCAGCTTTTCCTTGGCCTCTTCAGGCAGGGCATCACGGTGGGTGGATGGCTGGACAAGAAGCGGAAGCAGCACAGGCTCTGGGAATGGGCCGTATGGGCTGCAGGCTAGAACAGCAGAACCTGGGAAACCAGAGTTCCCTTACAGCAGGCAAAATTGAGACCAGGTTATTCTGAGGGTTTTTTTCCCCCACAACGGAGTTGGTTGCTCCCGTAACAGTTCACTGCTCTCTTCCCACCTTCCAAAGCCAAGACTGCCTTCTGCCCCACCCGGGTAGGCGGAAGGGGGTTGTAGGTCCCCGGGCTAGTACCTTGCAGTCAGAGTCCTACGTATTTCAAGAATTGCACTCCAGTGGCTGAGCCAATCTTTCTTTCTGCCAACACCCTCCCCCCCGCCCCGCGCGCACTGCAACGGCTGTGCTGGCCAACCAGAATCCGGCAGTGGCTGGTCCGTTGCCAGGGTGAGTACCGTGTGCTTCTCCTCCCCTCTCCCCCCGGCCCCAGGGCCCTGAAGTACATGCCGCACGCAGTTCTGAAGCTGCTGGAGAACATGCCGATGCCCTGGGAGCAGATCCGGGACGTGCCGGTCCTCTACCATATCACCGGGGCCATTTCCTTCGTGAACGAGATCCCGTGGGTGATCGAGCCGGTGTACATCGCCCAGTGGGGGTAAGGGGGCCTCCCCAGCTGGCCCATGGAGGGCGGGGGGGGCGGGGGGAGATTGGCCAGGACCGGCCTTGCACCCGTAGCTGATTCTTGGGAATCGGATGCATCCCAAGGTCCATGTGGATCATGATGAGGCGGGAGAAGAGGGACCGGCGGCATTTCAAGCGAATGCGCTTCCCGCCCTTTGATGACGAAGAGCCCCCCCTCGACTACGCGGACAACATCCTGGATGTGGAGCCCCTGGAGGCCATCCAGCTGGAGCTGGACCCAGAGGAAGACGCTCCCGTCTTGGACTGGTTCTACGACCACCAGCCCCTGAAGGATAGCCGCAAGTGTGTACCCCTACTCGCTCCCTTCCGGGGGAGGCCGGATGGGGTTCCAGCTCCCAGACCTGGGGGGCGCTTGAACCCAGAGCAGGGCGTGCCTCTCTCTTGCTGAGCTGCTTCAAGGAGAGACGGCCCCTTAGGGGCCCCTTCTCTCTGGCGCGTTTCATGCTCTGACCTCGTGGAGGGTCCAGAAAACCCTGCCCCCGAGGCCCCCTTGTGTGTGGAACAAAGGGTTCGTGGGGGAGGGCAGTTGCTAAAGCTGCCCCCCCGTCCAACCCCTGCCTCTTCTGGGCTGCAGGTACGTCAACGGCTCCACCTACCAGCGATGGCAGTTCACCCTCCCCATGATGTCCACCCTCTACCGCCTGGCCAACCAGCTCCTCACGGATCTCGTGGGACGACAACTACTTCTACCTGTTCGACCTGAAGGCCTTCTTCACCTCCAAGGCCCTCAACATGGCCATCCCGGGGGGGCCCAAGTTTGAGCCCCTGGTTCGAGACATCAACCTGCAGTGAGTGGCGGAGGCTTTGCCTTGCAGGCTTTGGGGGGGGAGGGGCTGTGGGTGGGGCTTGTTTGTGGGACCTTCTCACCTTGCGTCTGAGTGACGGTCAGTACGGGGCAAAGTCCGGTGGGTGGGTGGGTTTGGGGGAAAGAGCTTCAGGAGTGTGTGTGTGTGTGTGTGTGTGTGTGTGTGTGTGTGAGAGAGAGAGAGAGAGAGAGAGAGGGGATATTTTGACCTCTCCTGGGATGTGGGGGGAGGCAGGCTCTGCCTGGGAGCCCCTCCGAGCAGCCCCCTCTTCCTCTTCCCCCTCAAAGGGACGAGGACTGGAACGAGTTCAATGACATCAACAAGATCATCATCCGGCAGCCCATCCGGACCGAGTACAAGATCGCCTTCCCCTACCTCTACAACAACCTGCCCCACCACGTCCACCTCACCTGGTGAGATCGGCCGAGTGGAGCTGCTGAGGCTGGGGGGGAGGGTGGGGGGAGAGAAGAGGGAGGGGAGAGGTGGGCTGGGATGACCATTGGCAGGCCGGATGCTGTGCCCCATCCTGGGGGTGGGTGGGCCAGGAGGCTCAGCTGGCCTTAAAGCCAGTTCAGGCGATGACAGCTCCGGGGAGGGGCTCCTTGTCCTAACAGCCTCTCCTCCTCTGCAGGTATCACACCCCCAACGTGGTCTTCATCAAAACGGAGGATCCAGACCTGCCAGCTTTCTACTTTGATCCTCTCATTAACCCCATTTCGCACAGGCATTCGGTTAAGGTGAGGCCAGTGGGGTGTGTGTGTGTGTGTGTGTCCAAAAGCCTGCATTTCTGTCACATCTCCGGAAGGAGCCCGGAGGGTCTTCCAGGTAGGAACGGAAGCAACATCCAAGCAGCAGTGGCTTCAGGAAGGAGTTCCCGCCATAGGAGGGCCACCGCGAGGGAGCAAAGGGAATGAATCGCGGGCGGAAATGAGTGGGAGACGCCCGTCTTGCAGAAGGGTGGGGCCAGGGCTTGCCCCTCTTCCTCTCCCCCCCCCATCTGCAGCTTTCACCGGGCCACCTGGAGGGACGTCTGAAGGGGACACGGGGGTTTTGTTATTGGGCTCCTCCGGGCCTCCTTTCTCGCGGGGCCCTCCGTGACCGCCTCTCCTCCTCCCAGAGCCAGGAGCCGCTGCCTGATGACGATGAGGAGTTTGAGCTGCCGGAGTTTGTGGAGCCCTTCCTCAAGGAGACCCCGCTCTACACGGACAACACGGCCAACGGCATCGCCCTGCTCTGGGCACCGCGGCCCTTTAACCTGCGCTCTGGCCGGACCCGGCGGGCCCTGGACATCCCTCTGGTCAAGAACTGGTGAGCGTAGCCGAAGTGGCCCAGTGGGCCTCCCGAAAGGGCTTGCAAGCCGAACCTGGGCTCTCCCTCGGGGGCTCTGCTCTAATTTTGGGCGGGGCTGAGAACTCAGAGCTTTTCCTCCCCCGGCTGCCAGGTACCGAGAGCACTGCCCCGCCGGGCAGCCCGTGAAGGTGCGCGTCTCCTATCAGAAGCTCCTGAAGTACTACGTCCTGAACGCACTCAAGCACAGGCCCCCCAAGGCACAGAAGAAGAGGTGAGGGGGGGGCTGTTGGTCCCCTGCCCGGTTTATTCTTGGGGTCTCTCCCCCCTTGGAAGGAGGGGCAGCTCAGAAGCGAGAGCGGGGGCCTGGCGAGGCGGGGGCCGTGTCAGCATGCCCACCCAGGCCTCCCCACCCCTCCCGGGTCTTCCGCCCGCAGGTACCTCTTCCGCTCCTTCAAGGCCACCAAGTTCTTCCAGTCCACCAAGCTGGACTGGGTGGAGGTGGGGCTGCAGGTCTGCCGCCAGGGCTACAACATGCTCAACCTTCTCATCCACCGCAAGAACCTCAACTACCTCCACCTGGACTACAACTTCAACCTGAAGCCGGTCAAGACCCTCACCACCAAGGTGCCTCCCCCTTCCTTTGCCCCAGAGCAGGGAGCTGTCAGGCCCAGTGCTGCTCTCTGTCTGCCCTGAGTCGCGCCAGGCGGGGGAGCCGTCCGGCAACCAGGTTGCGATAACGGCAGCCTTCCCATGACATGTTGGAGGGAGGGCACTGCGGCTGCCGAATGGCACCCAACCTGGAACTGTGGGGCGAACAGCTGGGAGGCGCTGGGTCTGGGAGAGCTGGTCCCTTATTACGGGCGTTTCCCTTCACCCGCGTGGTGGATGCAGGGGGGGTTTGCGTGGGTTTAAACAGTGGCGGGAGCGCCAGGCAAGCCGTCCTAACTATTTCCACATTATGCGCTGGTCGGCTCCAGCAGGAGGTAAACTCTTTAATGAAGCCAAGCGCGTTTGTGGTTTATCCTCTCTCATTTGCAGCGGAACCTGACGCTTTGAGGCAACTGGGGGGGGGAGGGGCAGAGGAACATGCTGGGACTGTCCCTGCTGGTCTGCCCTCCCCTCCTCCTCCTCAGGGTCCCCCGGTTCCTACGCTGCTCAGGGTCTCCCCTTGCTCGGTAGGAAAGGAAGAAGTCTCGCTTCGGCAACGCCTTCCACCTGTGCCGGGAGGTGCTGCGTCTCACCAAGCTGGTGGTGGACAGCCACGTCCAGTACAGGCTAGGAAACGTGGACGCCTTCCAGGTGGGTGGCACCCCCCTGCTGTTGAACGCCGGGGATCTGGGAGGCCCAGTGGCACACTGCAAAGCCCCCCCCCCCCCCCCAGCCGAACCCTGGGGTGGGTGGGTGTCTCCCCTCTCAGCCCTGCTGCTTCCCCCCACAGCTGGCCGATGGGCTCCAGTACATCTTCGCTCACGTGGGGCAGCTGACTGGGATGTACCGGTACAAGTACAAACTCATGAGGCAGATCCGGATGTGCAAAGACCTCAAGCACCTCATTTATTACCGCTTCAACACAGTGAGTGCAGCTGAGCCCGGGGGGAGGGGGAGCCTTGCCTGCAAAGCCCAAGACCAGGAGGGCTGCTGGTTTACGGGAAATAGCGATATTCTCTAAAAAAAAAAAAGAAAAAGAATGAAGCGGCTCGTGTGCTGAACCGTTATCCTGTAGTTCAGTCGTGTCTCTGGAACCGCAGGAGTTTCCAGCAGGTCCACTGGATTCCGGGGGCGGCTTTCCTGACCCATGGGCCCTGCGGCCGGGGAATCTTGTGGTCCGGCCTGGGACCCACAAGTCAGGTGGGCAGTTGTGAGGGTCCTTGGGTGCCTGGCTGTCCCCGTGAAACCGACCCGGCGTTTCCTTCCCTTGCCTAGGGGCCAGTCGGGAAGGGCCCCGGCTGTGGCTTCTGGGCCCCGGGCTGGCGGGTGTGGCTCTTCTTCATGAGAGGGATTACCCCTCTGCTGGAGCGCTGGCTCGGGAACCTCCTGGCCAGGCAGTTTGAAGGTAAGCCGAGCCTTTCTCCCGGCTGGGTTGAGCCAGGTCGTTCCTTGAGCAGCCCGATCTTTTGGGAGGTGGGGGGCAACGAGATGCTGGTCAGCAAAATGTCCCCCTTGTGAATCCTCAAATAGTTTTGGGTCATCCATGATCCTGTGGGTTCTTTTCTTTCCTGGGAAGGTTCCCTGAAGTTCCGTTAATCCTTCAGAAACCCCACAGGAACTACGTTGGTTAGGAGAAGCAGCTGGCTTCCAAATCCGCACCTCCCCCAGCCAGCTCCTCATAGCTCCTGGGCACCGAGCCCCCTGCTCCACCGGCTCTCCTGCCTGGTGTAGAGATCTGGGGCTGAGCCGTGGCACCCCAAGGCAGCGGGTGGCCTACCCTGGTGGCTTTCAGGCGCTCCGCAAGAGGAGAGAGGAGAAGCCCCAAGGCACTTGGCCTCCTCTAGAGCAGGCCCCGTGGGCCGGGCCTCTCCCCTCCCACTGCTCTGGACTGGAGCTGGCCGCCCTCGGGAGCAGTGGCCCCACCTTCCCGCCTGGCCCAGACGGGTAGCAACTCGGGGGGAATCCCAGCTGGATCACCCTCTGCAGCTCCAGGACAAGGCAAAGTCTGTCGCGGCTGGACAGGTTGGATCCCTTCCCCTCCAGAAGGCAAAGCCCTTCCGCACCAGCCTTGAAAGCTGGAAAAGCTGCCAGCTTTTCTGTTGTCCTGGGGAGAAACCGTGGGGCCCTGGGAGACCCCTGGAGCGACCACGCAGGGAACCCGTTTCCCTCCCTCCCTTCCAGGCCGCCACTCAAAGGGGGTGGCCAAGACGGTCACCAAGCAGCGGGTGGAGTCCCACTTCGACCTGGAGCTGCGGGCAGCGGTGATGCATGACATCCTGGACATGATGCCCGAGGGGATCAAGCAGAACAAGGCCCGGACCATCCTGCAGCACCTTAGCGAAGCCTGGCGGTGCTGGAAGGCCAACATCCCTTGGAAGGCAAGTCCGTCTCCCTCCCTCCACCTGGGGCCGGCCGGCCAGGCGGGGCAGCTTCCGACCTTTTCCTCCTGTCCCACTGCAGGTCCCGGGGCTGCCAACTCCCATCGAGAATATGATCTTGCGGTACGTGAAGGCCAAAGCGGACTGGTGGACCAACACGGCGCATTACAACCGGGAGCGCATCCGCCGCGGGGCCACTGTGGACAAGACAGTCTGCAAGAAGAACCTGGGCCGCCTGACTCGTCTCTACCTGAAGGCCGAGCAGGAGAGGCAGCACAACTACCTGAAGGTGGGCGGCCCCTTGTGCCTCTCCCTGGGGGAGGCCGGTGTGTGGCGTGTGGCGTGCAGGCCATGACCCTGCTGTGGTTCATCTGCAGGATGGCCCGTACATCACTGCGGAGGAGGCTGTGGCCGTTTACACCACCACAGTGCACTGGCTGGAGAGCCGGCGCTTCTCCCCCATCCCTTTTCCTCCGCTCTCCTACAAGCACGACACCAAGCTCCTCATCTTGGCCCTGGAGAGGCTGAAGGAGGCCTACAGGTACCCTGCGGCGGGAGAGGCTGCAGTTGCGGGGGGGGGTGTCTGATGCTGGGGGGGGGGGCTCTGCGCCACACAACGCAGCAGCCAAGCGCACTCTTGTGAACAGGCCTTACCTGGTTTTTACCCCAACTCTTCCCACGCTGAGCCTATCGGCCACGAGTGCCGCCTTTTATGCCTGGGAGGTCATGTGGCAGGAAGTCCCACCGGCTTCGCCTGCCTCCTTGCTCACCTGCCTCAGAGCTCTCGGAAGGGGCCTGTGCTGCTCTCCCCAACCGCACTTCCTCCCTCCCTCCAGTGTGAAGTCCCGCCTGAACCAGTCGCAGCGGGAGGAGCTGGGCCTGATCGAGCAGGCCTACGACAACCCCCACGAGGCCCTTTCACGCATCAAGCGGCATTTGCTGACCCAGCGAGCCTTCAAGGAGGTGAGCCTCGGCGAGAGACGGGCAGCCTGGGACTCAAGGGTTCCGGAACAGTGCACAGCCGCTTAGGGGGGCCCTGAGGCATGAGGGCCCTGACCGGTGTTCTCCTTGGCCAGGTGGGCATCGAGTTTATGGACCTCTACAGCCACCTGGTCCCTGTCTACGACGTGGAGCCCCTGGAGAAGATTACAGATGCCTACCTGGACCAGTACCTGTGGTACGAGGCGGACAAGAGGCGTCTCTTCCCTCCATGGATCAAGCCGGCTGACACAGAGCCCCCTCCGCTGCTGGTGTACAAGTGGTGCCAGGGTGAGTCTGGGCGCAGGGCCTCACTGGTAACGCCACCCGTCCCTCCCTCAGACCTCAGGGTGGCCTGAACTGGGAGGCAGCGGTGGCTGGTTCTGGAGGGAGGTCCAGACTGGGAGGGCCCATCGTTACTCCAGGATGGCTGAGAAGGGTGTGATTGGCCAGCCAGGCTTCTGGCCCCGATTGCTGGAGGGTGCAGAGGGGCCCTTCCTCCTTCGCAATCTCCCCACGTGTTTCTGGGGGGGTTCCAGGCATTAACAACCTGCAGGACGTGTGGGAGACCAGCGAAGGGGAGTGCAACGTGATGCTCGAGTCCCGCTTTGAGAAGATGTACGAGAAGATTGATTTGACGCTGCTGAACAGGCTGCTGCGCCTCATTGTCGACCACAACATCGCCGACTACATGACAGCCAAGAACAACGTGGTCATCAACTACAAGGTGGACTGAGCAGCTGCGGGGCTCCCGGCACAGGCCTGGCCCCGGGGCGCCCAGGCCTGACCCTCCTCTCCTGCCCCCCAGGACATGAACCACACCAACTCCTACGGGATTATCCGGGGCCTGCAGTTCGCCTCCTTCATTGTCCAGTACTACGGGCTGGTGATGGACCTGCTGGTGCTCGGCCTGCACCGGGCCAGTGAGATGGCCGGCCCCCCGCAGATGCCCAATGACTTCCTCAGCTTCCAAGACCTGGCCACAGAGGTGGCCCACCCGATACGCTTGTTCTGCAGATACATCGACCGCATCCACATCTTCTTCAGGTACCAGGGGGTGGGGGCACTTGGCATGCCTGGCAGGGATGGCCCTGCTGTGATTTGAGACATTCCCCCCCCGACACACACACACACACGCACTGCGCATTTCCCACCCCTTGGGTGTGGGTGGCCCTCGCAGGGAGGGAGCTGGGTCCTGGCAGGGGCCAGGGATCATGGACTCCAAGGGATGTTGCAGTCCTGTACTCTCTGCCTTGATCCTCAGTGGCCAGTCAGGCTGCTTCGTCTGTCCAACAAGCTGGAAGCAGCCTGCCTGTTGTCCCGGGGCTGGGCTGGGCTACTTGCTCAGCCTGGGGTCTCGCAGACAGATCAGTGGCGGCGGTGCTCCTGTCCTGGGCCTCCTCACCCTCGTCCCCCTCTCCAGGGAGAGCGCATGGGGAGCGTTGACACCCTTGGGCTGCCACTCTGCAGGTTCACTGCGGATGAAGCCAGGGACCTGATCCAGCGCTACCTGACCGAGCACCCGGATCCAAACAACGAGAACATTGTGGGCTACAACAACAAGAAGTGCTGGCCTCGTGATGCCCGCATGCGCCTCATGAAGCACGATGTTAACCTGTGAGCATGTGGCCGGTGGGATGGCTGCCCTCCGGAGGGGCGGAGGCCGGAGGGCAGCCCTTAAGCCCGGGGCTTCTCCCTTGCAGGGGCCGGGCCGTCTTCTGGGACATCAAGAACCGGCTGCCGCGCTCCGTCACCACCGTGCAGTGGGAGAACAGCTTTGTCTCCGTGTACAGCAAGGACAACCCGAACCTTCTCTTCAACATGTGCGGCTTTGAGTGCCGCATCCTCCCCAAGTGCCGGACAAGCTACGAAGAGTTCACCCACAAGGACGGCGTGTGGAACTTGCAGAATGAGGTGGGTGGCCTCCGGGGGGGGGAGGGGCTGACAAAGTGCCCTCCCCCCACACACAAACCACCCTCACTGTTCTCTGCTGTGTTAGGTGACCAAGGAGCGCACCGCACAGTGTTTCTTGAGAGTGGATGATGAGTCCATGCAGCGGTTCCACAACCGGGTCAGGCAGATACTGATGGCCTCGGGCTCCACCACCTTCACCAAGGTAGGTAGGCTGGGAGGCGGGAAGGAGGCCTCAATTCAGGCACAGCCAGTGGAGCGCCTGAGATTCCCTCTCCTCCCCTCTCCTGCTGGCAGATTGTGAACAAGTGGAACACGGCCCTGATCGGCCTGATGACCTACTTCCGGGAGGCCGTGGTGAACACCCAGGAGCTGCTGGACCTGCTGGTGAAGTGTGAGAACAAGATCCAGACTCGGATCAAGATCGGCCTGAACTCCAAGATGCCCAGCCGCTTCCCACCCGTGGTCTTCTACACCCCCAAGGAGCTTGGGGGGCTGGGCATGCTGTCCATGGGCCACGTCCTGATCCCGCAGTCTGACCTCAGGTGAGGAGGCGGCTGCCCCGTCTGCTGGGGAGGGTCAGCCGGCCGGTCTCAGCCCCTTCCCCTCCCTCCTGGGTTGAGCAAACCGGCTCTGCTCCTTAGGTGGTCCAAGCAGACGGACGTGGGCATCACTCACTTCCGGTCCGGGATGAGCCACGAGGAGGACCAGCTGATCCCCAATCTGTACCGCTACATCCAGCCGTGGGAGAGCGAGTTCATCGACTCCCAGCGGGTGTGGGCCGAATATGCCCTCAAGCGGCAGGAGGCCATTGCCCAGAACAGGTGGGTTGCTGGGAGTGGGGGGAGGTGGGCCCCCTTGGCCGGACTTGCTGGGAGGAGGATGTTGAGGTATTCCCCGTTCGGAGGATGAGTGCACTCAGGGAAACGTAGTGAGAGTGGTGTTGAATAACACACAACCAGCATACAGATACACTGAATAGTAAAATGTAGGTTTTACTTCCAGGAAACGGGTAAACAAAGTCCAACGAACAGTCCAAATCATACATGGTTAAAGCAGTTAGTATTCAGAACAATTAGTCCAGGGATAATCAAAGAACAAAGTCCTGTATCATAAACAAAGTTCAGTAAACGGAGTTTGCTAACAGTTTGCAAGACTCACAGCAATTCCAGCAGAACGACGATCAGGCAAAAGGCAATAGGGAAAAGGTTTCTGTCTCCATCTTATGGCCATCGGAGGAACCTCAGCCAATCACAATTACAGCATTCTCTTAAAGATACAACAGTATTAAATAACTATCCTGGTTTCTATATTGCCAATCCAACTGTTAGGTGACTATCATTCCTAACAGAGGAGGAGGAGGAGGAAGCCCGCCGGAGGGAGAGATCTGGCCGGGGGATCGCCCCCTGGGATGGCTTTGGGGCCCTTGACACCCCCCGATGCAGAGGTGCTGCCTTCAAGGGAGCTCTCGGATTCATCCGTGTTCTGGATCAGCACAGTAACCAGAAGCGAACCGAACAGCTGGTTCTGTAGATGGGGGCAGGCCCAGAAGAAGTTAGCCCAGGCTTAAAAGGGACTGAACGTAGCGTTCCGTGTGGATGCAGCCACTGGGCCTGGCGAGGCCCGGGGTTTAGCCAGCCTTGGCTGCTCTTTCTCCCTGTCGCAGGCGCCTGACCCTGGAGGACCTGGAGGACTCGTGGGACAGAGGCATCCCGCGGATCAACACCCTCTTCCAGAAGGACCGGCACACGCTGGCCTACGACAAAGGCTGGAGAGTCAGGACGGATTTCAAGCAGTACCAGGTTTGCCCCCCCCCCCGCACTCCCCCTCCCAAAGCATGCCCCCTCCTGATAGTGGGGGCTGTGGAAGGTCCCGGGGGCGGCCAGCTCTGCGGCCCTTCCCAGTCTCCCTTCTCTTCCCCCTCCAGGTGCTGAAGCAGAACCCCTTCTGGTGGACCCACCAGCGGCACGATGGGAAGCTCTGGAACCTGAACAACTACCGCACGGACATGATCCAGGCGCTGGGCGGGGTGGAGGGCATCCTGGAGCACACGCTCTTCAAGGGCACCTACTTCCCCACCTGGGAGGGGCTCTTCTGGTGAGGAGCGCCCCGTGCCATGGCCTTTCGGGAGGGGGGGGGCTGCGGGCACCTACTGGCGTGACGCGTCCTGCTCTCCTGTCCACCCAGGGAAAAAGCCAGCGGCTTCGAGGAGTCCATGAAGTGGAAGAAGCTGACCAATGCCCAGCGCTCGGGTCTCAACCAGATCCCTAACCGGAGGTTCACCCTCTGGTGGTCTCCCACCATCAACCGGGCCAACGTGAGTGGCGGGGCTGCCCTTCGGGATGGGTCTGGCAGGTCTGTGGGGGTCAGCAGGAAGAGGGCCTCACCCCCCCTCGCCCTCCCCTCCGCCGGCAGGTGTACGTGGGCTTCCAGGTGCAGCTGGACCTGACGGGCATCTTCATGCACGGCAAGATCCCCACGCTGAAGATCTCCCTGATCCAGATCTTCCGAGCTCACCTGTGGCAGAAGATCCACGAAAGCATCGTCATGGACCTCTGCCAGGTGAGGGTCCTTTGGCTCCCCCGCAGCCCAGCTCCTTGGAGGCCCCCAACCAGCAGCCCTCGGGGGCCAGGGGCTCGGGTCCCCCTCCCCACTCCCAACCCCGCTTCCTCCCTCTCCACCGGCCCCAGGTGTTTGACCAGGAGCTGGACGCCTTGGAGATTGAGACGGTGCAGAAGGAGACCATCCACCCCAGGAAGTCTTACAAGATGAACTCCTCCTGCGCGGACATCCTCCTCTTCGCCTCCTACAAGTGGAACGTCTCCCGGCCCTCCCTGCTGGCAGACTCCAAGTGAGCCCCCCACGGGGGTTTGGGTGGGGAGGTGGGGGGCTCCTCACCAGCCCCGCCCGGCCTGCTTTCCCCATGCCGATGGCCTCCCGCCCTTCCTCCTCCTCCTCCTCAGGGACGTGATGGACAGCACCACCACCCAGAAGTACTGGATCGACATCCAGCTGCGTTGGGGGGACTACGACTCACACGACATCGAGCGCTACGCCCGGGCCAAGTTCCTGGACTACACGACGGACAACATGAGCATTTACCCCTCCCCCACCGGGGTCCTCATTGCCATTGACCTGGCCTACAACCTGCACAGGTGAGCTGGGGCTGGGGTGGGGGCGGCAGGGGATCCGGGGATCAGCCAGAGCGGCTGCAGAATGCAGGGTGTGGCCCAGTTGGACTTTTGCCCCCGGGTGAGCCGGGTTCTCTTGGGGGTGGCCACGGGTGGCGGGGGGTGAGGCCTGCCCTGAGGGAGCCCCTCTCTTCCCCAGCGCCTACGGGAACTGGTTCCCCGGAAGCAAGCCGCTGATCCAGCAGGCCATGGCCAAGATCATGAAGGCCAACCCCGCCCTGTACGTGCTGAGGGAGCGGATCCGCAAGGGCCTGCAGCTTTACTCCTCGGAGCCCACCGAGCCCTACCTCTCCTCGCAGAACTACGGGGAGCTCTTCTCCAACCAGATCATCTGGTTTGTGGACGACACCAACGTCTACAGGGTCACCATCCACAAGGTGAGGAGGGGCTCTGGGGACCCCCCTCCTCCCTAGCGGGCGGGGGAGGGGAGGGCGCCCCCTGACCGGCAGCCGCTTCTCTCAGACCTTTGAAGGAAACTTGACCACGAAGCCGATCAACGGGGCCATCTTCATCTTCAACCCTCGGACCGGGCAGCTCTTCCTGAAGATCATCCACACGTCCGTCTGGGCTGGGCAAAAGCGTTTGGGCCAGGTGAGGCCTCGGCCCAGCCCCCTTGCCCTCTCTCCCCCTGGGGCGGGGCGGGAGGGAGGGAAGCCTCCGGGGCCCCGCTCATGCGCCTTCTGCCCCCCTTGCTAGCTGGCCAAGTGGAAGACGGCGGAGGAGGTGGCGGCTCTGATCCGCTCCCTGCCGGTGGAGGAGCAGCCCAAGCAGATCATCGTCACCCGGAAGGGCATGTTGGACCCCTTGGAGGTAGGCCGAGCAGCAGGAGAGGAAGAGGAGGGAGGAGGGCTGGGGGGGCAGTCCTATGCTGGAGCTCTGGACCGTGACCCCTGACCTCCCCCGACAGGTGCACCTGCTGGACTTCCCCAACATCGTCATCAAGGGCTCGGAGCTGCAGCTGCCCTTCCAGGCCTGCCTGAAGGTGGAGAAGTTTGGAGATCTCATCCTGAAGGCGACCGAGCCCCAGATGGTCCTCTTCAACCTCTACGATGACTGGCTGAAGACCATCTCCTCCTACACGGTGAGCCCCCGGCCGTTCCCACCCGGCACCTTTGCAGGGCCCAGGGCGCCTGGACGCCAAGCAGCCTCCGAGCCCCACCGCACCCCGCCCAACCGCCTTTCCCTGCTCCCAGGCCTTTTCCCGCCTGATCCTCATCCTGCGGGCGCTGCATGTGAACAACGATCGGGCCAAAGTCATCCTGAAGCCGGACAAGACCACCATCACCGAGCCTCACCACATCTGGCCCACCTTGACCGACGAGGAGTGGATCAAGGTGGAGGTGCAGCTGAAGGACCTGATCTTGGCCGACTATGGCAAGAAGAACAAGTAGGTGGACAGGTGGCTCCCTCTCGACTTCCCCCGGGGGGGGGCGTCCTGCCCCGCCCCTTAGGTTGAAGCTCTGGGGGGGGGGATCTTTGCCAGCGCCGCAGGGAGGAGCCCTGGCCGTGGTGCCCGGGAGGCTTCGATCTGACCCCCCGGCCCTGTCCTCGCTCTTGGCCAGTGTGAACGTGGCTTCCTTGACCCAGTCCGAGATCCGGGACATCATCCTCGGCATGGAGATCTCGGCCCCCTCCCAGCAGCGGCAGCAGATCGCGGAGATCGAGAAGCAGACCAAGGAGCAAAGCCAGCTGACGGCCACCCAGACGCGGACCGTCAACAAGCACGGCGACGAGATCATCACCTCCACCACCAGCAACTACGAGACCCAGACCTTCTCCTCCAAGACCGAGTGGCGGGTCAGGTGGGTGCCGGGAGCCCCGAGAGGGGAGGGAGGGAGGGGGGCCGGCTCCCCACCCTCCCCCTCAGGGGCTGCTTGGCGCAGGTGGTCACGCCCTTCGCGTCCTCCCCCAGGGCCATCTCTGCAGCCAACCTGCACTTGCGCACCAACCACATCTACGTCTCCTCGGACGACATCAAAGAGACCGGCTACACCTACATCCTGCCCAAGAACGTCCTGAAGAAATTCATCTGCATCTCCGACCTGCGGGCTCAGGTGTGCCCCCGCCACGCTTCGGCCTTTGGGGACCCCTCTTAGCCCAGAGTCCCACCCGTCTCCGTTTCCGCATCACGGTCTCGACTAGAGTGGGCTCTTAGAGAGGGAGGACAAAGCGGCCACCGGACCTTTGCCCGGCGCCTCCCGGCTGAGCGGTGCCCAAGGGTGCCACAGCCCGGATGCCTGTGTGCCTCCACACTGCCAAGCTGCTTGGCTGCCGGTGCCCGGGTGACCCGGCCTCTCTGTGCCCCCAGATTGCAGGGTACCTGTATGGGGTGAGTCCCCCAGACAACCCCCAGGTGAAGGAGATCCGGTGTATTGTGATGGTGCCCCAGTGGGGAACCCACCAGACCGTCCACCTCCCCGGCCAGCTGCCCCAGCACGACTACCTCAAGGCAAGTGGTCTCCCTGGGGTGCCCCGGGGGAGGCAGGCGGGGAGGAGCAGGTGTGGACACCGCTCGACCCCGGATCCTCCCGCAAACGTAGGAGATGGAGCCCCTGGGGTGGATTCACACCCAGCCCAACGAGTCTCCGCAGCTCTCCCCGCAAGACGTCACCACCCACGCCAAGGTCATGGCCGAGAACCCCTCCTGGGACGGGGAGAAGACCATCATCATCACCTGCAGGTCTGTCCGTCCGTCCGTCTGGTCACTCTGCGGCGGGGGGCGAGCCCCAGAGCCAATGGGCCCCCTCCGCTGACCGGCCCCTCCCCTCCCTCCCGCCGCAGCTTCACCCGGGCTCCTGCACCTTGACGGCCTACAAGCTGACCCCCAGCGGCTACGAGTGGGGCCGGCAGAACACGGACAAGGGCAACAACCCCAAGGGCTACCTGCCCTCCCACTACGAGCGGGTGCAGATGCTGCTCTCGGACCGCTTCCTGGGCTTCTTCATGGTGCCGGCCCAGGGCTCCTGGAACTACAACTTCATGGGTGAGTGGGAGAGGCCGGGGTCCTGAGCCCCCACCCCACCCCACCATCCTGGGGCCCTTGGGGGGCAAGAAGCGGCAGGAGTGGGCGGGGGCACCACTTCCACTGCCCGCTCGGCTCAGAAGGCAGGGCTGCCCTCCGTGACCCCCAGGGTCCCTGGCCGTTTCGGGCTCTGGAACCAGGACTCCGCCCCCCTTGCAGGTGTCCGGCACGACCCCAACATGAAGTACGAGCTGCAGCTGGCCAACCCGAAGGAGTTCTACCACGAGGTCCATCGCCCCTCCCACTTCCTCAACTTCGCCCTCCTGCAGGAGGGGAGGTCTACTCAGCGGACCGGGAGGATCTCTACGCCTAGCCTGGCAGCCCCCCCGCCGCCTGATCCCCCCCATCCCCATCCCATCCCATCGGGCTTGTGTGAAGTTTCTGTCTAATGCCATGTGACGTTTCAGTTGTTTAATAAAGTTTTGTATACCGGAAAGGAGTCTCTCGTGCATCCTCTCGGCCCCTCCCACAAGACTCGTTGGGGTGGGGGGCGACCAGAGCGGGGCTCTCGGTTGAAGCTCCCTCCCCACCGCAAGGCCGTTGGGACCCGTCCGAGCGGGCGGGCCAGCGTGGGCAAGGAATGGGCTCCGTTGCCAGCGGCGGGGCTGGCGGAAGAGGCCGCTTTCGGTTCCCCTCGAAAGGGAAAGCGGTCACGCCCCGAGCCCCTCCCGCTGCGTCTGGCGCGGGGATCCGGGCGCCTCGGCCCCTGGGAGGCCCCGGTTAGGCTTCCCCGCCCCCGCGCGCCTGGGCCGGCGCTGGGCCGAGTCCCGGCGGGGCGGGGCAGGCGGGGCGGCGCCTCCTCTTCGCCCGCCCGAGCGCAGTCAGTCGCCCTTGGGCCGAGCTGGGGCAGCGCCGCCGTCGCCTGGCCGTGGCCGGAGCGCGGTGATCGGCCGGATGGAGGCGGCCTACGTTTACCGCCTGGCGGCCGCGCTGGGCTCGGAACTGCAGCGGCTCTCGGATCGCTTCGGGGCGGCCGCCCTGGCCGGGCTGGTCCCGCAGGTGGTGCGCCTCCTCGAGCTGCTGGAGACGCTGGCCGCGGACGGCGCGGCGG
Source organism: Pseudonaja textilis (assembly GCF_049901715.1). Lineage (NCBI taxonomy): Eukaryota > Metazoa > Chordata > Lepidosauria > Squamata > Elapidae > Pseudonaja > Pseudonaja textilis. The sequence goes on along the minus strand of NC_141990.1, from coordinate 153,020 downwards.
GCGGGCTCGGCGGGGCGGCCGACCTGCGGCTGCCGGGCGCGCCGTCGGACGGGAAGCGCCCGGCGCCGCCGCCGCGGTCCAGCGCTCGCGGCAGGTGCGGAGGCCCGCGCGCTCCCCGGCCTTTCCCCGCGCTGGGCACCGGCGGCCCGGCTCTGCCGCGGGTCAGGAGCGCCTCCTCCTCCTCCTCCGGAGGCCGCTGGGGCGGCGGGAGGGCGGGAGATCGGGGCGGGCGAGGGGAGCCGGAGCGCTTGACGGCGGTCGAAGCGGCCGGTGCGCTTCTTCCCCTGGCAGGTGGCGGAGCAGCAGCTGGCCGAAGCCCGGGAGCGGGAGCGGCGCCTCCAGAGCCGGCTGGCCCAGCTGGAAGAGGAGCAGCAGCGAGCCTTGAGCCGCCTGGCCGGGGGCCAAGCCCAGGAAGGTGAGGCCGGGCCGGGCCGGGCAAGAGGGACTTTCCTCGAGGGCGAAGCCCCGGCCGTTGCTTTGGGCCACGGAGGAGGAGGAGGAGGGGGCAGGAGGAGGAGGGAGCCGCTTCTGCCAGAGTCCCTCCGCATCCACCTGCTGCGTCCTCTTCGCTTGAACTTTGAGCTGGGGGAATCCAGCAGCCCTTTGGCCGACTTCCTGGTTTTGATGCTGTGAAGTGTAGGCTGCCTCCTGCCGCCCTAGGGGTGCCCCGACCAGAGGGTGGGGGTGGGGGGTGGTGGGGTGCAGAGGGCATCCTTTCACAGACCCCCACTTAGCTTGGGAGGCTGCAGTGGGCGATTGCACCCCTCGGGTGGGCTTGTGACGCAGAGGGAGCAGCTGCATTGGCCCAACAGGCTTAGGGGGAGGGGGGGGGTGTTCCGGAAATCTTGCCTGGTTGCTTAAGTCATTAGCCCAGGTGTGTCCTGCCTGGGGAGAGCGGCAGCCTCCCGGCCTCCCACATGCGGTTCTGCTCCCGGCTTCTTGGCTGGACGGGCCAGGAGGGAATCTGGAATCAAGCTGGACTGGAAAGAAGGAGAGGGAGGCTCCCGTCCCCAGAAATTTCCAGTTGTGCATCAGGAGTTGCAGCTCAGCCAGAAATAAAATCCGAGCATCCAGGGGGGCATTGCCTTTGTGGGGTGCCCAACACCCACTGGCGCTGCCTTAGAGGGTGCCACTCCCTGGCGGGGAGGAGAGAGGGGCCTCTGCAGCAGACTCTTCCCCAGGGAGGGCGTTGGACTCGCCCCAGCCAGCTGCAGGGCTGAAGGCGCTCAGAGACTGTCAGGCGGTTTGCTTGGTTTGGGTTTAGCAAGTCATGTGGTTGTGAGTTTACCATTCGTGCAGACCTGGTCAGCTGGGTGTCAGGGCTCCCATTTAAATCATGAGCCTCTAGCCAGATTTTCAAACTAAAGAAGATTTATCAGGTGTAAACATGCTGGCGCTGCAGGTGCAGCCGACTCTGAGGCACATCCTACACTGTCACCCTTGTCCTTGGTTTTCACACACACCCCCTCGTACCACGTATTGTGATGCATATGCTCCAGTGGGACACGCCCAGAGCCCAGAGTCCTCCGTCAGGCTCCTCCGATAGAATTTTGCATGGCAGAAGCTTCAGTCGCCTAGAAACTATCTTTGAAACCATTTATGGACTGCAAGCTGCCCGCTGCTTCCCCCTCCCTTTCTGTGGGCAGCTCTAAAAGACCACAGAAATATTGTATGAGTTGACATTGGGTTTATTTAACAAACAGTGGTTTCCCACTAACAGAACTTTGGGGAGAGAGGAGATCCTTGCAGCGTCATTGGGAGCTTATGGGTCTGAAGAACAAACAAGCAAACATAAACAAATAAATAAACGCACCCCAGGAATGCTGTAGGGCATGGGTGTCAAATTCGCGGCGTCATGTGGCTGTAGCATGACGTTTTCCCCCTTCACAGAACTGGGGTGGGCGTGGTCTGCCCGTGGCGCATCCGGCCAGTGGGCCGCCAGTTTGACCCCCCTGAACTCTTGACTGGGAAAGTGGCTGAAGAGGGGGGGGGTGTCCCTGGCATCATCCCCCAGAGCCCCCTTGGGCCAGAGGAGCAGGAGGGACCGCCAGGGCAGCCGATGTCCTGCCTGCTGCAGCCGGGTTGAGGAGCAGCTGTGGGGGAGGGGAGCTGGCCCCTCCTCTGCTGCTCCCTCTCCTGCCCTCGGGTGCCGCCAAGAGGAGCCAGTGTCACCAGGGTCCTTCGCTCCAAGCTGAGCCAAAGCATCGCTCTCTGTGCTTCCCCAGACGGCCCTGGCCACCCGAGAGCGGGTGCTGATGCTGCAGCTGAAGGAGGTGGTGGACCGCCAGCGGGACAAGATCCGCGCTCAGGACCACGAGATCCAGCGCAAGGCCTGGGACACAGAGGCGGTGAGTGCCGCGGGGCCCGGGGGGGCTGGGGGGCTCCCCCAGTTGCTGAGGGTGGTTGTGGCTCTGTCTCCACAGCTGCAGGAGCAGCTCAACCGCTTCATGACCATGAACGAGAACCTGCGCCGGAAGCTGGCCGTGGTGCAGGCCCAGCTCAGGAGCGCCCTGGAGAGGAAGGGCGAGGCGGAGGCCCTCTGGGAAGCAGCAGAGCCTGCCAGGACTGGCACCCCCACGGTGAGAGGGGCAGAGCAGGCGCCTGGAGGGAGGGCAAAGGGGGCTCGCGGCCAGCGCAACCTAGAGGGGCCCTGGCCTCCCAGGCCCCTCCTCCTCCTCCCCCGTCTGCCTGAACAAGAGCCCCGTGGACAACTACGGCGGGCACTGCCAGCCTTAGGAGGTAGACCAGATCAGAAGCCAGCTCCCTAGGAAGACCCCAGGGAGTTGGGGAGGGCCAGTCTGGGCCTTTTCCTAAGGCTTCCCCACCTGCCTGGCCTTGTTGAGTTTCTGCCCCGCTTGAGGAGGGCTTCCGGACGGCTTCTCCAAGGTAAATCGTAGTCGGTGCCTCCCCACAGCACCTTTTGTCCTTCTCAGTTGGGCTCCAAGGAGTCTTGGGATGAGGGGGAGCGCTGGGGGGGGAGGGTCCCACTGAGGAGCACGGGGCTAATGGAACCCCGAGTGCAGCCTGGGCACTTTCCAGCCGGAAGGGGTTGCCCACAAGGAGGTGCCCATTGACCGGCTTCATTTTACGAACCATTTGATTCACGGCTTCGGCCTGACCCGGGTGGCTCACAGAGCAAGGCAATGAACACGATCCGATCCCCATCTTTCCTTAGGAGCAGGAGGAGGGGATGGGGGTGGGGCTGCAGCCCCCCCAGAACACTCGCCTGACCAGCGCACCTTCTCGAAGGAAGAGCTGCAGCAGATCCTGCAAGAACGCAACGAGCTCAAGACCAGCCTCTTCTTGGTGGAGGAGGAGTTGGCCTATTACCAGCGGTCAGTCAGTCTCCCCGGGTACTTTGAGGAGGGGGGAGGGAGAGCTGCTCTCCTGATGGACCCATTGCAGCGCCACAACTGCCTCTGCTCCAGGAGAGCTGGACTGATTCTGGCAGGGAGGCCCAAGTTGGTCTTACGACAGGCAGTAGCTGCTGCAGGGTCCTCTATGGGGGGTGGGGGCGGGGGATTCAGCCCTGCTGAAATACGGGGTGTTACCAACCCTGGGACCACCCCTCTTCTTCGGTGCCTCCTGCCAAGAGTTGGCTTCTTTCCCTGCCAGAAAGCTTTTGGCTATCAAGACTGGGGCTTGTTGGGTTGGGTGGCTATTAAAAGCGAAGGAATAATAAGTTCTTCTTAAGACAAAGTCTGTACCCGTTTTCAGCCTCACCCTACAGTGCTGCTGTAATCTTACTTTTCGCCCATTTGAGAAGCAGGAGGGGTTTTTGCCTTCCTTCAGAAGACCGAGCCCCCAGCCCGCCCAAAGGAAGGGGCTGGTCCCTCGGAGACCCTCCAGGGCAGGAATCCTCCACTGCCCCTCCCCAAGAGACCCCTGTCCAGCCTCCACGAAAACACCTACCCCCAAGGCCCCCAGCCCCCAAGCCAGTTAGAGCGCTCCGTGTCCGGAAACACTTCCCACCAAAACACTCCCAATTGAAATGCCTCGTTTCTCGCCTTCTGGAACCTGCTTGGAAAATCCCACCTGGTCATCCGCTTGGTGGCCCTTTGGGACAGATGGCTGCCACATCTCCTTGCGCTTTTCTTTTCTCCAGGAAGCTCCAGTTGGCCAAGCTCTGTCCTAGCCCCGACCCCTTTGCCTCCTCTTCCCCATGAGGCCTGGCCTTGCTCACCTGCCCAGGGAGCCAGCCCACCTGGAGCTAGAATGATCCGGAATGGCAGAGTTGGGAGGCACCTGGGATGCCTTCAGTCCAACCTCCTGCTGCCCTCGGTCATTTCAGGCTCCTCTTAGAAGCCTCCAGGGTTGGAGCCGCCAGAGTTTCCGGGGGGGGGGGGGCAAACCCTTCCGCTAGTTAATTGTCCTCATGCGTTAGGAAATTCCTCCTAGGTTGCTTCTCTCCTTGATTAGTTTCCCTCCGGTGCTTCTCGTCCTGCCTGCAGGGCTTTGGAGAAGAGGTTGAAGCCCCCCGCGCTCCTTTGGGCAGCCCCTTTGACATTGGAAGACTGCTGTCCTGTCACCCTGGTTTAAGATGGTCCCCAAAACCACGTTTGTTTTAAGCTAGAGGAAACAGTGAAAGAAGCTGGGTCCCTGGGCTGGGAAAAAGGAGAGAATTAACTTAGTTCTCCTGAGCCTTTAGTATAAGAAGCTTTTAAAAAGTTCAGGAAACAAGCAAGTGACATTTCCTTTAGGAATCTGATTATCTTTAAAAATGGGGTTAAAATGTTTAGCCAGAAAACTGCATTTGAATTTTGAACACTGGCGTATGTTAAGTCTTGTATGTCTCTACAGGTAGAAAATTCTGTGTAATCAACTTTTTTTAATTCCAAACTTTTTGTATTCCCAGAAAACTACTTTTCATTAACTTCTTTTGAGCTGAAATATAATTTACAAGCAGTTTCGTTGCTGAGCTCACTAATTGGATCATTGGATTTTTTTTAATCTCATACAGAAACATCATTTTATCATGATCGGGTTATCCTAATCCCCACTGGGAATGTTTACATTTTAATATAAAAAGAGTTACTGCGCTTTCTCTTTTATAAAATAACGTTTGATTTTATTTATTGATGGTGAGATTTGTCTGTCTCCCAAGGAATTTGCAGAACAGCAGAAACCGCTAATTGCAGGGTTTGATCCTCTCTAGTCACGAGGTTGCTGTATATAAGTTATTGTTGGTCGCACCGTCAGCCGCTGCGTCTGACCTTTTTATCCACCTGTCTGGTCCTTCCCCAAGACCTGGGATGGGCAGGTGGGGTTGTTTGATGGTCTTAAAGGTATGCGCTGTTCCCAGGAAAGCTGCCTTTTGCAATTGACCGATGCTGATCAGGTGATGGTCCAGACGTTCTGGGATTGCACCCAAAGCACCTATGCCGATTGGTGCCACCTTTGCTTTCTTTTGCCCCAGTTGTTTTCCTCCTATCTGCCGGGCTTTGTGTTTTGTATCTTCTCCAGTTCTTCCTCTTCTCTTCTGCTGTCTCCAGGTACTGCAATGTCCACTGAACAAACTTTTTTGCTTTTCTTACCGACAATTGTTAACTCTGGAGTGTTAACTCTGGAGTCTCTGGAGGGGCAGGCGCCTGTCTGTTTGAATTCTAAAATCCCAGAGCAAGTTGGTTTCTTCATTTTCTGTGACTTTCTCTATTTTATGGTTCCACCAGTTCTTGCTTGCAGGCAAGTGATATTTCTTGCAGTTCTTCCCATGCCCAGTGTTGCTACTTTGTCGTGCTGTTGCTTGCAGTCTGTTTGATCTTCTTGCGGCAGCTAACCAGGTCATCCACTGTTTCTTCAGTTTCTTTGCCAAGGCGGCATTTGCTGTCTGTCGCTGCCTATTAACGGCATGAGAAGTGAACCAAGAAGCTGCACCAGATCCAGAGGCAGGACCAGGGTGTTGGTAGAGCCAGAGGCTTGTGAGGGACGGAGGGAGGTTGGGCCAAGACCTTTGGGGTGAGCCAGCTTAAGAAACAAACTTCCCGGGAAGACTGGGAACCCTACTTCAGAGAGAGAAGACCATAGTAAGAGAGTCATTAGGCAGCTTAATCGCTGCTCCTTCTTATGTCTCAGACAGAAGTTTGCCTGGGTTGCTTTGAATACGATCTTGCTTTCCAGGAGTTAAGGAATATTTCAGCCCTCTTTTCTTGCCTGCTTTCTTATATACTTAAACTGTTAAGTTTATGTAGCCATCCAACTGAAATAGTCACCCAGTCGCCTTACTGGTGAGATGGGGGGGGGGGGGATAAATTTAATAAATAAATGTAAAAATAAAATATATGACTTTGAGAAGCTCACAGTAATTAAAATATAAAAAACTAAATCCACACTAAATCTACCATTGTATAATATAAAGATAGTATAAAAAATACCCGCCTAACATTGTCCAAAGTGCAGTAAACCAGCATCTATCCGCAATCATCTCCAAGGCACCGCAGAGGCTCTGCCACCCATCGGAACCGCCCCCTGCAATGGCAAAACGCCTGTTTCCCACCCAGGGATGTTCCTGGAACGTCCAGCCGAACGTCCCCCCACCCAGCCGTTCAGTTCATCCGACCGATTCCCTGGCGTTGACTCTTAGCGACCACCCTAGGATCTGACACGCGGTGCAGACATTCCGGTGGCCATTCTGTCATTTCCCTTTATTGTCTTTGTATTTATCTTACTGCATTTGTATTTTGTTTTTTATATAGTGAGTCAGTCCAGGTGACCGTGGAGTTGGGCAGGGCCAAAATAAATAGATAAATGCCAGTCAATCTGTCCTCAGCCCTTCGGACCTCCCAGTGGTCCCCAATGGCCTCTCTAGTCAAGTCCATCCCGTTTGCTGGAGGCTTTAAGAAAGAGACTGACATGGTCTCTCCTGCTTGAAGGCGGTTGGACTAGAAGATCTCCAAGGTCCCGTCACGGGATCTGTCACTCTGCTACTGTTTGCTGTCTTTTTCCTCCCACCTTCCTAAAATGTGGTGCCCAAGCTGACCGGGCCAGAACGGAGGGGACAGCAGGGGCTTCTTTCGCAGCGGCCTCCCACTCGGGGCTCATCTTTAGCCTGGGACCCCAGCGGAATGCGAGGTTCCAGGCGTAGCTCCTGCCGAGGCCTGATAAGGCAGGACTTGACCTTGAGCTGATCCCCCTGTGGAGGCAGCCTAGGACTGCGCTGGCTTTGGGGGCAGCTGCCACGCACGGCTGGCTCCTATTTAAAGGGCTGCCCACCGGGACCCCTGGATCCTCTCGCAGCTATTACAGGAGAGGTAGATTGCCTCCTCCCCCCACCGCCACATGCCCCACCCCCACCCCCCGTACCGGTCCTGAGACTGAGACTGAGCTGCTTCTGCCTCCAGGGAGCTGCTTAATGGGGAGCGAGTCCCTGCCCTCCTGCTACATGCGGTGAAATCTGCCATCAGGAAGCAGCGCAAGAAAATCTGGGCCAAGATGCTGGGCACAGAAGAGGAGACGGCGGGCAGGTGGGTCTCCCCAGGTATCCCCCTCCCTCCCTCCCTCCCTTCCTTTCCTCTCTCCCTCTTTCCCTCCCACTCTCTCCCTCTCTTTCCTCTCCCTCCCTCTCCCCCTCTCCCTCCTATCTCCTCTCTTTCCTCTCCCTCCCTCTCCCCCTCCCTTTCCTCTCTCCCTCTTTCCCTCCCTTTCTCTCCCTCTCTTTCCTCTCCCTCCCCCTCCTCCCCCTCCCCTCCTATCTCTCCCTCCCCTCCCTCCCCTATCTTTCTCCCTCTCTTTCCTCTCCCTCCCCCTCTCTCTCTTTCCTCTCCCTCCCTCTCCTCTCCCTCCCCTCCTATCTCTTTCCTCTCCCTCCCTTTCTCCCTCTTTCCCTCCCTCTCCCTCCCTCTTTCCTCTCCCTCCCCCTCCTCCCTCCCTTCCCCTATCTCTCCCTCCCACTCTCCCCCTCCTCCCTCCCTCTCCTTTCTACCCTCCCCTCCTCTCCCTCCCCTCCTATCTTTCTCCCTCTCTTTCCTCTCCCTCCCTCTCCCGCCTCCCTTCCTTTCCTCTCTCCCTCTTTCCCTTCCTCTCTCTCCCCTCCCTCTCTCCTTTCTACCCCCTTCTCTCCCTCCCCTCCTATCTCTCTCCCTCTCTTTCCCTGCCTCTCCTCCCTCTCTCCCCTCCTCCCCCTCCCCTCTCCCTCTCCTCCCTCTCTCTTTCCTCTCACTCCCTCTCCCACAATCCTCCCTCCCTCTCTCTTCTACCCCTCCCTCCCCTCCTATCTCTCTCCCACTCTTTCCTCTCCCTCTCTCCCTCCTCCCCCTCCCTCTTTCTTCTTGCTTCCTCTCCCTTCTACCCCTCCCTCCCCTCTCCCTCCCCTCCTATCTCTCTTCCTCTTTCCTCTCCCTCCCTCTCTCCCTCCTCCCTCTTTCTCCCCCTCCCCTCCTCTCTCCCGCTCTTTCTCTCCCTCTCTCCCTCCCTCTCTTTCCCTCCCTCCCTCCCTCTCTGGCAAATGTGTGGTCTCCAGCAAACTCACTAGCTACAAAGAATCTGGCAGTCCCGCTCCCCTTGGCCCAGCCAGATCAGAAGCAAATAGGACCTGGCCTCTTGCACACCTGGAGTTGGGGAGAAGAAAGGGGATTTTCTTAATTTGGCCCACTCGGGGTGAGGAGGGGGCATTTGGCCTGAGAAAGAACGAACAATGGCTGCCCCTGACATTTTGCCAGACTAGACGGTGCTGACTCACCTGTATAAATCCATCTCTTTGTGATCAACTCCAGACTCTGGGCAGGTACGGAGGTGAGGCTGGTGCTCTGTAGCTCCCTGCATTGACTGGAAGGTGGAGCCCCCCAAGGCCGGTTCTCCCAAAGAGGAAGGATGAAACTAAGCTGAAGTGTGTATCCTCAGATAGTTTCTCCAAGTTGGTTCTGTCTCAGAAATACCACCTTGGCGTGGTAATATACTTTCAGGGAAAGTGGCTGTTTGGTCAGACGTGTGAATCCTTCAATAGTTTGTAAGTGCCATCGTTTCATCTCCTGCGGTTCGGGAAGGAGTGAACTCGAAGAAAACCGGCCTGGTTTAGGAAGAGGTTCATTCAGGAGGGTGCAACATTAAAAAGGGAGAAAGATACACGAAGTGCAGCCGTTCATCTAATCGGATGGTCCAGAGGCTCCAGCGGTGGCAGCACTCCAGGGAAATGCCCCCGCAATTCCAGCACATGCATGCAGTCCCACAGCTCACTGAGGTGTCTGCAATGCCTGCTCTATTTCAGGGAGGAAGAGGAAGAGGAAGAGGAAGGCGAGGGGTGGCCGATAGGCTTCCCTGGCTCCGACTGCACCGATGGCCACCTGCCCGAGTCCAGGATCAAGAGCTTGTGAGTCTCGGGTGGACAGAAGGGGGCTGTTGCTGGGCTGGGAGGGAATCTTACCAGGGTCCAGAGTGTCTCTCTGGGGACAAAGGGAAGGAGGCAGACCACCAGGGCGGGGCGGGGGGGGGGGCGGGGGTTGTTCTGGGAACCCCTCCTGGGAAGGTGTAGCTTTTGCCTTAATAGAGGAAGCAGCCTCTGGTCTCCTGGCCGGAGCAGGGAAGTCAGGCGGCGTTTCTTTCCCAGTCCAGCCACAAAGCCTCAAACGCCTGGTGGAGTTCGAGGCCCACCTCCTCTCATCAGCCAGACTCCAGGGGGAGGGGGGCATTTGGGACTCCTAAATTCCTCACGGCACCCCAGAAATGCCAGGCACCTCCTCTGCCCTCATAGCCTCAGGAACTCCGGATGGAGAGCAAAGGAGCTCCAAGTTCCACGAGGGAGAGAATCACTCTTGCATTTATGTTTGTTTGTTTCTTATCTCCCGTCTTTATTGTTCCTATAAGTAACTCAAAGTGGTGACTACTGTACTCCTCCCTCCTCTTATTCCCAACCACCCTGTGAGGCGGGTTGGGCTGAGAGACAGAGATTGGCCCAAAGTCCCCCAGCTGCCTTTCACGCCCAAGGCGGGACTAGAACGGCCCATCTCCTGACAGCAACCTCCCCACTGGGCCAAGCACCCTAGGTTGGCTTGGGACGCCGAGGGGCCTGGGGTGGCGCTGACCGTATCCCTATTCACGTGCAGCTCTCCCCATGGCAAGGCCAGTCCCTGCCGAGAACCCCGGGGGGCCCAGGGACAAAGGCATTTCCTTGCTCTCGGTTCTCAGGGGTCTCTTCTGTGTCTCCCCCTCCCAGTTTCAACCAGTGGTATCGCAGAACCTCCCAGCCCAGCCCCACGGAAAGCAGGCCAGGAACCTGGGAGATCATCAACGCAGAAGATGTGGGTCCAGGAGGAGCGGAGAAGGAAGAAATGCCCCCCGGTGGCTCCTCTTCCCCACTTCCTTGAGTCGGGACACTCATTGCTGACACTTTGGGAAGCACAGAGAGCAGCCCAGTGGGGGTTGCCCCCCCAGACCCCTCACCTCTCCAGAAGGCAGTCAGGACCTGCCCAGCGGGGGCTGTGCCCAGAACCGGCTGCCTGGTTTCCATCCTGGGCACCCTGCGCCTGACCCAGGGGTGGGATTCTACCAGTTCACACCTATTCGCTAGAACTGGTTGTTAACCTTCTAAGCAGTTTGGAGAATCAGTTGTTAGAAGAAGTTCCTGGGCTAATCCTGTAAGGAAGGCAGGAAGGAAACATTCTGGGGTTGCTTACAGAAACTGCCTCTCTGTTAACCCTTATTACATTCTTGGCAGGACTAGACTTCCTGTCTCAGAAACTTCTCTGGAGTTTTTTTCCCCTCCTTTGCTGGTACTTTACTTGTGTGGAGTGACCATTCAAAGTTACAATGGCTCTGAAAAAAGTGACTTATGACTATTTTTCACACTTACGACTGTTGCAGCATCCCCACAGTCAGCAGAGGCCAGGCAAGGAGATGCGTGCCTCGATGTGAGTGATATTGAGTTGGCCACGCCCAGCCAATAACACGACCACCAAGCCATGTCCACCCAGTCACATGTCCACCAAGCCACGACCACCAACTAAGCCACTCCCACAGAACCGGTTGTTAAAACATTTGAATCCCACCTCTGACCTGACCCTCCCTCCACACAAAGTTGCGCCTTCTGGGAACCGCTTGGAACAAGAGTTGTCCATTGTCCTGCACCTGCAGTCTTCCCGGATAGCCAGCTAGTGTGCAGCCTTAATACCAAAACCACAAGGACAATAAAAGGAAAATGTGCAAGTGGGAATGAAAAGCCTCCTTGGGCGGAAGTGGAAATCACCCTCCGCCCCCACCTGTTACTGAAGTGGAGGGAGGAGGCAGGGCCAGGTAGGAGGATGCCCTACCCCGCCAAGATGCCCCCCTCCCACCAGTCTCCCCAGGGCACTCAAAACAAGCCTCACATCTGCTCCAGGAAAGGGGGAGACAAGAATGCTCCCCCCCCTCCAGGAAGGTCTCAGGAGGAAACTGATGCTTAGACAGAGACTGGGGGGGGCGGGGGGGAGCTGGCAGGGGAAGTGAAAGTCAGTCGTGGGGCGGGGGAGGCTCCTGCTCGGCCTCACTGTGGAAGGGGCAGCTGATCTGGTCCCAGACAAGAACAGGCGCACAAGGCTCTCGTTTCTTTCGTTTAGCTCCTCTAGCTTGGAACAAAACAAAGTCCTGCTTGGGGTTCTGACCGCTGCTGCTGCTGCTCCTGCGCGGACTTCAGGCGGTCTGACCAATCCGGGTTCCGTGGGGCCCCTTCGTTGACCCTCCGCCTGAAAGCCTTTGGGGCCCGTGGATACGGCGGGCGGGTCCCAGCCTGGAGTTCTGCCAGAATCCATGAGACAAAACGTCCGTCCGTCTGTCCCGGCCCCACCCCACCCTCGTGGGCTCCGCTGGGCGGGCGGGCGGCTGCCTTGTGCGGGGCCTCCCAGAGGCCTCCTGCAGAATCCGGGAGGGGCCCGGCCAGAGACCACCCTGCCAAGCCTCTCGGGCGACGATGCTCCCGGGCCCCTTTCCTCTGCTGCCCGGCCGGCTTCCTCAGGAAGACCCGCAGGAAACGAGCGGGAGGCGCTTCTGCGCGGAGGGTCGCGGCCGCCCGAGTTCTCCCAGCGGGGCCTCCGGGACGATGGAGCGCCGCTGGGTTCTGCCGCTGCTGCTGCTGCTGCTGCCGCTCGGCCTGCCGGACCCCGGGCGCGGCTCCCCGAAGCTGGAGCTCGGGGGAAGGCACGTGTGCGCGGCGGAAGATAGGTAGGGAACGGGGGGGGGAGCCGGCGGTCCCGCTTTTCGCCGACGGCCTTCGGGGCGCTCCGCTCTGCCGGGCAGGGCAACCCCGACGGGGGCGGGGCGATTCCGCTCCCGGGGCCGAAGGGCGCCGGCGGGGCTTCGCCTGCCGTCTGCGGCTCTCCCCGGCCCTCGCCGGCGCCTTCCCTTTCCGCCCGGTCTCCGCTAAGGTCCGCCCGAGGCCCAGCGGACTTCCCGTGCTCGGACCGGGCGGGAAAGCCGGGAGCCGTGGGGGCAGCCCGGCGGAGGCGCCCGGTGCTTGTTGGGGCTGTGGGAGCCTCGCCAAGAATCCTGGAGCAGCGCCGCTTCTTGCTCGCCCGGCGGGCCCGGCAGCGCTTAAGGCTCCCGGTTCCTCGGCCTCTGAAGGGAGGGGGCGGGTGGCTCAGCCGAGGGGGGCCGAGCAGCTATGGCCAAGGTGGGGCCCCGCGCTCTCTGGCTCAGGGCGGTCTCTCTCCCGCCAGTCTGCCGCCCGCCCTCGTCTGCTGCCCGGGATGGAAGCAAGTGGGGCCCGAGTGCCCCCTCGGTAGTTGCTCTCCGCGCGAGAGGCTTCCTGCTTGCACACCCACCGGGTTCGGGAAGGCGGAGGGGCAAAGGCCAGGCAGGGACCCAGGCCCGACGCGGTTCCTTCTGCCCCGGGGAAGGCCGAAGGGCGGGGCAGAGCTGCAGGGTGTCCCCCTCCCGACTGACAACGGCGGCGGCTGCGCTGATGCTTTGGGGGGGGGGGGAGACGGTGCCCTCGCCTCGCCCCCCTCCCCGCTTTCCCCGCAGCCCTCTGCTTGGGCGCCGACGCCTGCCAGGAGCGGGAGATCTGCGTTCGCCCGGCAGTCTGCCGCTGCCGGCCGGGCTTCTTCGGGGCCAACTGCAACGCCCGTGAGTACCGCCCAGTGGGGGCGAGCCAAGAACCCGCTCCCGCAATTCCGAGGGGGTCGGTAGGCAACTCCGGATTCCTCCCTTTGACTCTGGCTTTCCTTGCCTGTTGGAGAACCCCTCCCCCCAACTCTGTGCTGGGACCATCAGCCGAGGGCGACCCCTGCACCTTCCTGCCCTGGCTGTGGGCTGACTTCCCTCCTGACCCCCTTGGCCTGGCTGGGCAGGAAAGCGCAGGGCACCAGGGCCCCTGACCCTTGGGCTCCTCAGACAGACCGGGCTTCCGCCCCCCCCGCCCCCCATAGCGGGGGGAGGGCCCGGTCCAGGGTTTGAGTAGACCTGGGCTTCTCTTTCAGGCTGCCCGGAGCAGTTCTGGGGCCCAGACTGCAAGCAGAGCTGCCGCTGCCACCCCCAAGGCAGGTGCCACCCAGCCAGCGGAGAGTGCAGCTGCCACCTGGGTTGGTGGGGGCCACTCTGCCAGTCGGCCTGCCTGTGTGGGGAGCGAGGCCACTGCCACCCTGTCACAGGCACCTGCCGGTGTGATCCAGGCTGGTGGGCCCCTGATTGTCGGAGGCAGTGCCAGTGCAATCGCTTGGGCTCCCGCTGTGACCCAGCCACCGGACGCTGCCTCTGCCATCGGGGCTGGTGGGGCAGGCGGTGCGCCTCTCTCTGCAGCTGCAATGGATCGCCTTGCGCCCAGGAGTCCGGGCGGTGCGAGTGCACGGCGGGGTGGTGGGGGGCAGCCTGCCAGCACCTCTGCCAGTGTGTGCACGGCCTGTGCGCCCCTCAGGATGGACGCTGTACCTGTGATGCTGGCTACAGGGGCCTCAGCTGCACAGAGGCCTGCCCTGAGGGGACCTATGGACTCCAGTGTGCCCAGAGGTGAGGAGCCTTGGGGGAGACCGGGGTGCCCTTTGCCCACCCAGAGAGGCCAGGGGAAGAGCAGAGAAGCCGAGCACTGGGCTGACAGGGTGCCCACTTGCCACCTGCACCCTTTCTCTCCTGCAGCTGTGGCCACTGCAGAAACCGAGAGCCCTGTTCCCCCACGCAGGGGGCCTGCCTGGCCTGCGACCCTGGCTGGAACGGGACCCACTGCAGGCAGCCATGCCCTCCGGGGCTGTACGGGGAGAACTGCAGCCAGCCGTGCCCCCGCCACTGTCTCCAAGGAGAGGCTTGCCAACCGCAGACGGGACGATGCTGGAACTGCGAGGCAGGATTCATGGGGACCAGGTGGGGCTGTGAGCCTCAGCCCTTTGCACCAGCAGCAGCAGCTGCCGCCGCCGTCGGGGTCTTTCTGGCTGCCGGAAACAGGGAGAAAAGCAAGCAAGGAGAAGCCTTGCAGGGCCGTGGGAGGGAAGGGGCCAGTGGGGGGCCTGCTCCTGCCCCAGAGCAGGCCTGTGCTCTCCTCGCTTCCGCCCCTCAAGCCCTCCATGGCTTTGCTGCAGGTGTGAGGCCCCTTGTCCCCCCGGCTTCTTTGGGGAGGGCTGCCGGTCCCCTTGCCCCGACTGCTTCCATGGGAGCTGTGATCCTGGCTCTGGGACCTGCCTCTGCCAGCCTGGCTACTGGGGCACCAGGTAACGAGGGGTGGGGGTGGGGGGTTGTGGCTGCAGGGATGTCCTGCACTCCCCCCCCACCAGCCGTGCGCCCCATTTTCTCTCTGCCTGCCTCCTTTGCAGCTGCAACCAGACCTGCCCGGAAGCCTCCCACGGCCCCAACTGTTCTGCGGCCTGTCCCTGTGCAGGGGGAGCCTGCCAGCCCGTCTCCGGAGCCTGCCCCCGGGGTGAGCCTGAGGCCTATCTAGAAGGTGCCCCTTGGGGAGGGGGCTTCCTCACGGCTCTGACTTCTTCTTCCTCTCCCAGAAGCCCAAGGGCGGGGGCTCCTCCTTGCAGGCATCCTGGGGCCGCTCCTGCTCCTGCTCCTGCTGGGCCTCCTCTGCTGCTGCCAGCGCTGCCGTGGGGCGGCCTCTGTGGTCAGGTGAGAGCCCCCCCACACACACCCACAGCCAGAAGAGCCCGAATGGACCCTCTTTGGCTGGGTCCACCGCAAGGGGGTGTATGGGGGGGTTGTCCTTCCTGGGACTGGGTGGAGTCGCATCCCAGATAGGCTTGAGCAGAACAACCCGGGGTCCGTGGGGAAGACGGTTCGGTCTAGTCCAACCTTGGGAGGGGGCTGAGAAGCTCCATTTACACCTCCTGCCTCAAGCCACCCTGTGACTCCAGTGAAATGAGCCCCTGCCCGGCCAGAGGAGGCCTGGGCAGGGAAAACGGGGCCCCTCTCTTTCCTAGGGCACCGAGGGGGGCCGAGCAAGATCTCTTCCCTCCAGTGAAGCACCGCCTGATGGCCGGGCTGCCCAGCCTCCCTTCCAGCTGGCCCTGCTTCTCACAAGGCGGCTCGAAGCTTCCACGGGTGACAGGTGGGGATCTATCCCCAAGGAGCGCCAGCACCAAGGGGCCTGCCTGCCTGGGCCCCCTCCCTCCGCTTGCCTGCTGTCCCAGGAGCTCAGGGGGGTTGGGGGGCAGTGCCTGGGGCGGGAAGGGCTGGGCCCGATAGCCGTGCTCTGACGCTTCTCCTCCCTCCCCCAGTCGCCCACCGAGACCCGGAGGTCCCCTTCAACCCCAGTTTCATCGAACCAACATCCACTGCCTGGCCCTGGGACAGCTCCTTCGGCTCCTCCTCCGAGGGAGCCAACGAGGAAATGGGGGGCCGCCAAGAAGGGCCGCAGTCTGCTCCCCCTCCCAGGGAAGGTAGGAGTGTATGGGCGGGGGAGAGGCAGGGTCCCCTCCCTAGTAAGCCTAAATCTATCTTCTTGTCACCGCCTGGCAAAGGGTCGTAGTGCCAAACCGGGGAGAAGGACCCTCCGGCCCCAAAGCCAGTTTTGGCAATCCCCGAGGGCCCCGCCCTGATTTCACGTCTGACCCTTTGGGAGGAAGGGAGAATGCAGACAGAATAACAGGAAGGGACCTTGAAGGTCTTCTAGTCTAGCCCCCTGCACTATTTCGTACAAGTGGCTGTCCCGTCTCCTACCCAAAGCCTCCAGTGTCGGAGGGAAGCGGCTCCACTGACTGATTGTTGTAACCGACAGGAAATTCCTCCTGATTTCTAGGTCGGATCTCTGTTTTATTATTTTCCATCCGTTGCTCCTTGTCCTGCCTACTGGCACTTTGGAGAACAGGTGGAGCCTCCGCTTCCTCCTCCCCGGGGCAGGGGTGGCGGGGATGTGGGGAGGCTGTGGCCCTGCTGCCTTGGCTCAGCCCTGGAGGGGAGGAGATGCTTGTGGCCTGATGTGCAGGTGAGGCTCAGCTGCAGGTGTGCCATGACCGCCAAGTGCGGTGGGATGAGGCCCCTGAGCAGGGGGACTGCTCAGCTGTACCCCTTGCCCCACCACACCTGGTTGGGGTGCAGAGAGACTGCCCTGGCCGGATAAGCCCAGTGCAGCCTTTCTTCTTCTCTGCTCTTTCAGCCTTGCCAGAGGGCAGCCTTCTCCCCGGGGCGGCAGCGTTGCACCCCTCGCCCTTCGCCATCCCTCGCACCTCCAGCCTCGCCAAGGGCAAGCGGCCCTCCGTCTCCTTTGCAGAAGGGACCCACTTTGGCCCTCAAACCCCCAGGGGCCCCCCAGAGGCCCTCAACCCCACCCGGAAGCCCCGCCCGGCCTCCGAGAGCTCAGTCCAAGGAGCTCTTCCTCTGCAGGTCAACCGCCCCACGGGGGCCTCATGCCACTCCCCGGGCAGGAGCTGCTACGAGAACGTGGCACCAACTCCCTGGGAGGACAGTGGCTGGGCCCCTGCAGGCCACCATCCTGGCAGCTCCCAGCACCTGGCACAGAGAGCGGGGGCCCCGGATGCAGCCACTGTGGAAGCTTGCGTCCATGAGCCCGGCATCACCACCATTTATGTGACCGTGGGCCAAGCCGGAAGGGGCGGCGAAGAACCCCCTCCGGCTGCCCAACAGCATCAGGGGAGTGGGCAGGAGGCGGCTGCCCAGCCAAGAAGCCTGCAGAAGTTGCCTCGGAAGGCACTGGATGCTGCAAAGGGCACCTCAAGGAAGCTGGCCCCAGAGAAGGACCCCAGCACGGTGGAAGCTCAAGGCCTGCTGGCTCCTGATGAGCAGGTGGAGGCGGGAGGGAGCGGTGGCAGCCTGGAGCCGTGACCCCCCCGCCCTCCAGAGGGGCACAGCCAGGGGAGCAGATGTGCCCTGCCTCTGGGCTGGCCCCAGGAGCCCAGGTGGGGGCGAGCAAAGCTTCCAGGGGTCCTGTGTGGAGGCGGCCAATCCTGCCGTGTCATAGGAGGGAGCGGGCCCCTAACCTTCAGTCCTTTACGAGGCGTCCCTCGCCACTGAAGACGCTGAACCCGGAGCCTGCCTGGAGTGGCCTGATGTCCACGGAGTCCTTCCTTTCTCTTTCGCTCAGAAAAGTCCTTGGCAACAGTCTGGCATCTGGATCGGTGCTGCTTTGGGTATCCTTCAGTCGCCGCATTGCCCTGATAAAGCAAGTGGCCTGGAACTGCGGGCACCCGCCACCCCTGCTGCCAACAGTTGGACTCTTTCTCTTGTGGATACCCAACCTTGATAGGGCCTGGGGAGCTGCCAGTGGTGACCAGCAGGGGGCGGTGGCCCTTGGCAGAACACAGCAGGAGTCTTGGGCAGACGCTTTTATCTGTAGAGGCGGAAGGGGCAGCCTTTGCCTCCCCCGCCCAACCTTACTGGACCCCTGAGCAGAAACGCTGGCCAAACCGAGACCCGGAAGAGCCGGGGCAACCTAAACAAAACATTCATCAAAAGGATGAACGAGAGTTAAGACTGTATGGACTGTATGGATTCGATCTGGATTGGGATTAAAGTGATTCTAGATTTACTAAACCCCAGTTACTTCTTCCTGGCCTGTCCCCTTGTTGGGCCGTGGCAGCCAACAGTGGTTTATTGGTTCACTAAGCCTTGGGGTACTTAGTGGGGTGCTCTGCTGAACTGTGACTGAAGCAAGCCAGTTACTTCTGCCCAGAGCACCAAGGAAAGTATCAGGATGCGGCCCGGGACCTGCATTTCAGGGGGCTCCCCTGGCCCTGATTGAAAAGCCAGATCTGAGCTGTGTTCAGACCAGCCTTCGCACCCTCGCCCTCTCTCTGGTGGAAAGTGCTGGGTTCTCCCAAGAGGGGTGGGGGCTGTTTTTGGCTCTGAGTGTTTTCACAACTTCTTGTGGGTTCTGTCCTCCTTTCAGGGCGGTCTGAATCAACCCGCCAGACCAGAGTTGTAATTTGTTGCCTGGCTTCGCAATCACAACTACCCCACTACTCCAGGGTCAGATGGAGCAGAGACCTCATCAGGTTGCCCCCACCTCCCCCGAAGAATGAATGACTTCCAAAGCTTTGGGCTCCATCAGGCCCCTGTCAGGTGCAAGTCCCAAATGGGGGTCAGGGTGTCCCTTCTCGGGAGGGGCGTGAGATTGCACAAGAAGCGGGAAAGAATCCCAGAACAGCTCCTGGGGGGTCGGCAGGCCTCTCCCGTCCTGCGTAGTCAAGTGTTCCCATTTCCCCACCCTGGTGCTCCTCTCAGGTTTGCTAAAAACAAAACCGCCCGGGTGACCCTCCTGCCTTCTGGAGGGCGCAGGCGCCGGCAGAGTCCAGAGGGGACCGCGGCGACCGTCCGGCTCGCAGGTGGGATCGCGAGCATTGGGGGGGACTTGGCTGCCTCGGGACCCGCATCCCCCCTGCTCTCCTCGAGGGAAGCGCGCCTTTCGCTCTGTGGCGGAGGAACCAGCCGGCGAGGCAACCAGGGGCGCCTCAGGCGTATCAGCGAGAGGGACAAATTCACGGCTTCGGAAGGCCGGACTGGAGCCCCCCCAACCAGCCCCTCCGGGCAGAGGGGCCGGCCTCCCGGGACCAGCCGCTCCGGCGGAGAGAATGGCTGAGCCGAAGGTGCCCTGCGAAGCCCCGTTCAGCAGCCCAGCCGGGAAAGAGGAGCAGCCGCTGCTACGGGAACAGTTTCCTGCCATCGCCCTCAAAAGTGGGGGCAACCGGGCAGGGAATCCGAGGGCAGCGCTCGTTGCGTGCCGGAGGCGACAAGCCCCGCTCGGGTGGACGTGTTTGCCCAGAGACCCCGGACGAAGCAGCGGCAAAGCTCCGCTGACATCCGCGGGCAGACAGGCGAACGCGGGCCCTCCTCCTCCAAGGGTGCCCGGCGCCTTTCTACCCACCCCCGGCCCGTCTCTTTCAGGCGGCGGCGACTGCGGGGCGGGGGTCGTCCTGCGGGGACACCGGTGGGCGCGGAAACAGGGGCGGGCGGGAGAAGCTCCTCTCCCTGCCCCGCCCCGGGCGGGGGTGTCTTCCCTTCTCCCGGTACAGGGAGCTCCGCGGCGCTGGGCGGGCGCCAAAGACGACGCTCGGGGCTCGGTCGGAACCGTCCGGCGCGCCCGATCCGATGCTAGCGCAGCGGCTGCGCGCAGCTTCGCTCCAGCGGCGGCCTTCCGAGCCGTGGCCTCCCGAGCGAGGCCCGGCGCTGGCCGCGATCGGGGGCGAATATCGAGGCGGGGACTCGAGAGTTACGCCTGGCGAAAAGAAGCGGCGCCGGCCGGCTGAGGGTCGCCGAGGGAGCCCCGCCTGGCCAGCCGATCCGCTCGACGCCCGCTTGCCCACCTCGCCACCTTGGCTTGGCGGCGCGCTGCCCGATTGGGCGAGACGCGGCGGCTGGCAAGGCGCCGGGGCCAATCAGTGCCGCCTCGCTCCCCCTCCCCGCCCCGAGGTATAAAAGACGCGGCGGTGCGCCGGGCACGGAGCAAGAGAAGCGTCGCCACCGCCGCCGCAGCCGCAGCCGCGCAGCACCGGCCGGATCCAGCTGGGCAGCCAGGTGAGCGCACGGGGCTTGGCTTCCCTCCGCGGGGAAGAGCGGATCTCTGCAGGGCCTCTGCTCCTCCCACATATCCCAGCCGGCCTCCGGGACTCCCGTTGCCGCCGCCGCCGCCTCCCGCTTGCGCCCGTGTGGGAGGCTCGGAGAGAGCCCCCTGCCCGAACTTCGGCCTCTTATCCTCCGCCCCACCGTCCCGGGGCAAGCAGAGATCCAAAGCGGCTGGAGACCCGCTCTCCCCCCCGCCCTCCTGCCCCAACTGGCCTGGCCTTTGGCGAGGGGCTCAGCGCACTGTCCCAGCCCGTCCAGGGCGAGTGGGGCGAGGTCCTTGCTAGCCACTTCCATCCTAAGTGGCCTTCTGAAGCCCCCTGCGCCCCCACCCCAGGCGTTTCCAGGCGTTGGGTATTTAGGAACAAGGCCTCTACATCGGGAGGGTCGGTTGACCTGTTGTGGCCAGATTCCTTCCCCTTCTGCCCTCCTCCCTGTGCCCAGCTGGAGCGCCCCTTCTTCAGCCACTGTCCGGGCTTCGTCCCCCCTGTGAGACCGTTGCAGGGCAAGGGGGCTTTGCAATTTCCAGCTCAAGCTGCCCTCCGGCAAGAGGTTCAGATCAGTTAATTCTCGGTTCCTTTCCTGCTTCCCGGTTTCGGGTCCCTCTGACTCCACCCCACCCCGCTTTTCTCCTGAGTCTAAGCAGTTGGGCCAGGCAGATAGTTGAGGGGTACTTCGCCCGTTCCCAGACACCCCTCCCCCATTTAATTCTTTCCCCCAAAGCTGCTGCTGGCTGTGAAGAGAAGGAGCAGGCCAGCCCATGGCGGCATTTGCCACCACCACCCCTGCTCAGGCGCACAACCCCCCAGTAGATCTAGGGGCACTTTGGGGGCTGCCCAGGGGCTTCCCCCTTGGGCCCAGGTGGCACTCCGGGCCTTTTTCATTTTGCTCTCTTGAATGCCTTGGCACCACTAAGGCCCCGGGTGGGTGGCCGGCCGGCCATTGGCTGCCTCTCTGTATCATTCAGACTTCCCTCCGCTGTCCGGGCACGTGCCCCCTTCCTCCGGTTGAGCCACGTTACTGACCTCTCATGCTGACCTCATCCTCTTATCCCAAGGCTGATAAGTTTATCCAGCGCTTTGGAGGAGTCCCGATAAAATAAACCAAGAGTTTGTGCCCTTATCTAGCTGCTGCTTGATCCAATCTCTGCCCGCGGAGTTTCCCTCCCCCCAGCACGCGCTGGGCCCCCTAAAGATCCCTCGGCAGGGACCTTCCGCTGGCAGAGGGCTGCCTGCATCGGCTATCTCTTCCCTCCCCAATCCCCCCTGGGGCTCTTAGCGGGGGAAGGGGGGGTTAGGCAGCAGGGCAGTCAGTCTCAGTGGACGCCCGGACAGGACCTCCTAGCAGAGGCGTCCAAGAACGGGTGGCTGGATGACCACCTGCTGGGGGACCTGTAGGAGCGACTAGGTGAGTTCCTCCGTTTCTGCCCTGTGGCTTCTTTTGTCCTTTTTAAGCGGCGTCTTCTGAGAACGTTAGGGGAGGAACGGGGTGGGGTGGGGTGGGGGGCTGGAGGAAGCATCAGTCCCTGAAAGGGGCTCAAGAAAAAAGCCTTCTGTGCCAACAGATCGGAAGACCCCTCTGGTGAAGAAGAGCCCCCGCCTGCTGCCGCCCACCATCATGGCTCCCACTCTCGCCACGGCCCACCGGCGTCGCTGGTGGATGGCCTGCACGGCTGTCGTGGAGAACCTCTTCTTCTCCGCCGTCCTCCTGGGCTGGGGATCCCTCCTGATCATGCTCAAGTCGGAGGGCTTCTACTCCTACCTGTGCCCCCTCCCAGGTAAGAAGCACCTTGGCCCGGCTCTCCTGGGCACCAGGCCTTTGCCACCCGGGCTCTACTAGTGGCCTCCTGGGCAAGCCAGCCCACCCACCCCCGGCCACCACAATCTGGCCTGTGTGTGCCCCCTCTGGCTGCTTAGTGGGGAAGGGGCTCTGTGAGGAGGGGCATCTCTTGCAGCCACAAGGGCAGGGGTCTGCTCTTTTGGGGAGGGGGCCTGGAGCCTGTCTCCTCTTCCTGCCCGCCACGGTCTTGGCCGCTTCTAGGTGAGCCCGGCTACTTGGCTTCTGGACTGGGAAGGGCCAGGACAGCCTTTGGACTCCTCCCCCATAAATCCTTTTCCTTCTTGGGAGTCTGTGCGGTCTTTGGAACAAGGATATCAGCCACACTGGAGGGGTGGGCAGGACGCTCTTGCTTCTGTCTCCACTCCTCCTCGCTGCCCCCCAATCAGCCTTGCCCTTTGGACCCGGGTCAATCTTTGACAGGGTCTGAACGGGCGGAGACCTTGATAAAAAGCTGCCGTGGCAGAGATTTTATCCAAGAGGGAAGACGATAAGATCTTGCAGAACCAGCTGATTCTAGGCTGGCAGGAGAGGGCGGGTGGGGACGCAGTCCGGGGAGGGCCCCGGGATGGGGAAAGAGCTGGCCCTGCAGCCTCGGGGCTGCCGGGAGAGGGAACCCGCAGGGGGGAGTCAAAGGCAGGTGCCCTCCGTGCCATCCATGGGCCCTTGTGAATTCCCACTGCGCAGGGCAGCGTAACCCGGGGTGCAGCCCAGGGAAAGTCCACTGACTCCACGGCTCAATCCAGCCATGCAACAAAGTGGCCCCCACCTTCTCCGGCCTGTCCAGGAAGGAGGCGCTGAACTCCTGTCATCTTCCTCCTTCCTCTCTGGAGCAGCCCTGGGCTCTCCCGTCTGTCTGGTCGTCTCGTCTTTCTGAGGACTTCCTTCTGTTGTTCACAAGCAAAACAGCTTCCACCCGCCACCCCCCCATCTTATGGAGGGGGGCCCTTAGCGGGAGGGGTCTCCTTCTCAGCTGGGGGCTCTCTGGCAGGGACCTGACCAGGGAACTTTGGGGGGGGGGGAGGCTCTGCTTCTCCACTGCACTTTGCTGATCCCGCTCTTCCTCATCGGAGGGGCAGGGTGGGTGTCTGTGTGTATGTGCGCGCGCGCGTGCATGTTCCCTTGTGTGTGTGTGTGTGTGAGAGAGAGAGAGAGAGAGACCAGGGTGTGTCCTGTGGCCGGCTGCAGCCGGATCAGGGGCTCCGTGCAGCAACTTTGTGCCACTCCGACTCGGCAGCCCTGCCTGTTGAGCTGGTGTTTTCCGGCTGAAGTGCTGAGTTGCCTCCCCACATCCGCTCAGGGTCCCTGCAGCTGCCGGCAATGACGGTTCCCCATTCCTCATGAGGCGGCAAGCGGCTGAAGGCTGTTGGGCTGTCGGGGGGACAGGACCTGCCTCCTCCCTCCCTTTCCTTCCTGGACTGCCAAAGCTAGCCAGAGCAGCAGGGCTGCAGGGCTCGGCCGACCTGACCTCGCCTTGGGGCAGCCATCTTGTAAGGGGGGGGGGAACGGCCATGGCTGAAGGGAGCCCCTTTGGGTCATGCTGGGGCTCTGGGGCTTAGCCCCAGGTATGGTCTGTCTGTGGCTCTGTGCCCCCTCGCAACGAGGGGGGTCGTTCGTGGCACTGAGCAACTGATGCTGTGGCTGGCGGGGCCCCCGACTTGGTTCCTCCTGGGAGGAAATGGTGGTTTTGCCTGAAGAGGGATGAGAAATGGGGCAATGGGATTTGGGCTGCCCTCCCAACGGAGAATCTAGGGTGGACACCAATTGGTGAAGTGAGATCGGAAGGGGGAGCTGGAGCAGCAGGTCTGGCTGAGCTCAGGGGTTCCCCTTGTTTTAACCTCCCTCCTCTTCAGGTGACACTAAGGCAGCATCTTGCGCCTGGCCCCGCTCGGGCTCCACAAAGCGCCTCAAGGCACTTTCTGTGGCTTTTCTGCAGAGCTCAGGCCCTGGACCCTGCCCCCCCCATGTGTCGTCCCCCCCCCCCGTGTGAGCAGGCTGTGCTCCGCAGGCCCTGGAGGGACGTTGGGGCAAGGGACGGGCACGGCCAAGGGCACCATCCGTGAATCATTCCAGGCTTCCTTGTGAATGGTTTCTGCCATTCCCAGCATGGTTCGGATCAAGCCGGCCCCTTGGGGGGGGGGGCCTACCCTTAGGCCGAGGTTGCATTGGGGGAGGGAAGAATCAGCCCCCGGCAGCTCCCCCTCTTCTCCAGGGCCTTAGAAGAAGGAAGCCAGGACCACCTCAGCTCTCCTGGGATCTTGGGGCCAACTGCACTTTGGAGGCTGACTGACTGGGGGGGCTACGGGTCGGGCCCCACGTTGGCCCAAGGCCCACGGAGTCTCCAGTGCAGGGCACCACCCTATGCCCTTCCTCCTCCAAGGATGGCAGCTGGCAGGCCCCAGCGCCTCAAGGGCAGCCAGAGATTGGTGTCCCTGCCAGCCAAAGTGTGTTTTCACCACAAACAGCCTTGTTTATGGTAAAGCCGCTGCTGGGGTTTAAAACTTTGGGCAGGGAGGGGGCAGCCCAGCAGGTGGTTAGAGCAGGCGCCTGCCCGTGAAGAGGCTTCCCTCTTGCCAGACCCCAACGCAGGGGTGCCCTCCCGCTGCCCGGGGCTCTCCTGGGCTCACCCACTGTGGCTACCGTCCTTTCGCCTGGCTCCTCTGCCGGTCTCCCCCGCTTGCCCCCCCCTGGCCTCTGCCGATTCCTCCCATGTCTACGGCAGGTTAGTTAATGTTTCTCCAGAGCCACCTGGGAAAGTGGTCTCCCGGTTGGGGGCGGGGGAGCCTCCAGCATCAACCAGCCGCAGCTGGCGTGAGCTTCCTCTGGCACAGGGCAGGCGAGGGGTAACCAAGGAAGCTGCCGAGGGCTGAGCCGGCTGCCCAGGGCTGCCCAGCACTTCTCTCTTGGGTCCCCATCCTTGCTGGGGGGGGGGCTCCAGGCACGCGCTTGGCTGCTTCAGTCGCTTGGCCTGTCTGAAGCCAGCCCCCTCGGGGAGGAGAGCGAAGCCAAGGGGGGGCTGAGGAGGACTCCGTCTTCCGACCCACTGCCTCCTATTGCCAGCGGGATGCCCACCCCTCCTTCTCCCTGCCTCTGGCGCCCTGTGGGACGGCCAGCCTTCCCCTGGGCGGGGGCTCCTCTGACCGGCTTTCTGCAGATATTAGCTCCTGCTGACGGATCTCCTTGGCCCTCCGCCCCATTCCCTGCCTCCCCTTTCGACTCTTGGCACGGTCAGAGGCCCCGTGCGCACCCACAGCTCTCCTGATACAAGCAGGTGGCAGCTTGGAGGCCGGATCTTTTGCGGCTGAATGTGCCTGCACTGCCTTGAGCCCCAGCCCAACCTGTGCCCGCTCCCTCCCAAATTCCCCACCGTTTCCCCCTCTGCAACCGGCATTCTCCACGGCTGGCCTCTCGTCTCCCTTGGGCGTCTCCATCCCTAGAAGGGGAAACAGCCACAGAGCACCCAGAGGAGGCGGTTGTGCCGCAGGCGTCCCTCCCCAGGAGGTGCTGACCTCTGGGCCCAATCGAGGTCTCGGCTGGAGCTGGCCACCTCTTAGCAGAAAGGCAGGGCAGAAGGACGCTGGCTTTGGGCAGGACAGGGCACCCCAGACCCTGGATCCAGCACCCCCGTGGGCCTCCCTCCCACAAAACGGCCCCGCTTTCCCCCCTTGGCCTCGTCCTCTCCTCGGAAGCCGTTGGGTCTTGTGGTCCAGCCTGGGGTTTAGGCCCAGGCGCCTCCCTCCCCGGCTCTCCCAGCAGGCCTCTTTCGCCCTGAACGGCTTGAAAGCCCGCCCGGGTCCCCTCCTCTGGGGGGGCTCCGTCCCCTGGGCCCTGGCGGGATCCTTCTGACCTTGTGGGGAGTTGGAGATTCTCCTCCGCCCCCAAGGGCCTCTCGGAGGTTCCCCTGGAAGGGAGGAGCCTCGGCTGGGATGCGGGGGGCATCTTGGGGGGTTCCAATGCAGGGACTTTCCGCTGATGGCGAGGACATCGTGTACCCAATTTTGCAGTGTTGAACTTAAAACCCCTTCCTATCAATCGGCCTCCCCTTCTTAATGGCGGTTTTATATTACTCACACACGATGGCTGTTCCGATAACACGGTTTTATGGTTTTATCATTATTTATTGCCTGTTTTTATTCTCTTAAATTGATGGGCGCATTGTTCAAATTGATGTTGTAAACCAGTGTGGGCTGGTCAGCTGGGAGCGTGCGGTCACACAGTGCACTCTAACTGGAGAGCAGGAACCCCGGGAGACCTTGCCCTCTTCCTCCATGGCCCCCGAGGGTGAGGGGTCCCAGGCTCTGGAGCCCGGAGGTTGAGAGGGGGGGGCACTATTGCATACCTAGCGGGGGGGGGTTGCACACGTCCTGGCCCCCCTGACAGCGGGGCCTTTGCTCTGGGTCTCATTCTCTAGGCCCCACCCTATGGGGTGCAACGGTCCCCACGCTGGGAAAACTGGGCCACCTGGGTCCCTTTGGACTAAAGGCGGAGTCTCAGCTTGGAAACGTGGACTCGACTCCCTTGTTTCACACTGAGACGATCTTAAAAGTTTTCTAAAAGTCCGTCCGATGAGGAGAGCAGTGCCGGCCCGTGCAGGGCAGAGCTGGCGTGGGTGGGGAGGTCAGGCCTCCTGAATGCCGCCTCTTGCATTGCCCCTCTTTTTCCTGCAGAGAATTCCACGGGGGGGCCCTTGGGGCCCGGGAACGGGACGGCAGCCCCGGAGCCAGAAGTGGCCCGAATGAACGGCTGGCTGATCTGCAAGGAGCAGGACGAGATGTTGAACCTGGCCTTCACCGTGGGCTCCTTCCTCCTGAGCGCCATCACGTTGCCCCTGGGCATCGTCATGGACAAGTATGGGCCGCGCAAGCTGAGGCTGCTGGGCAGGTAGGCCGGGGCGGGGATTCTCGGGGCCGAAGCACAGCCGCCCACAGCCCTCCACACCAAGGAGAGCTTCCCTTCCCTCCCACGAGAGAGGGAGAGCCACTGGATCCACATGCCAGGGAGGGAGAGCCACCCAGCCTTCCCTCCTGAGCCCAGGGCCAGAGGTCAGCGTGGCTGGGGGGGAACGACCTTTGCTTTGCCTCCCGTTGGAGGGCTCTTGGCCTATTCGGGCTGCCTGGGAGAAGACCGCTTGCTTTCTGCGCCCTGTTCGTTGGGCAGAGAATCCCCCCAAACTCCGGGGCAGAGGGAAAGGGAGCCTGGAGAGAGGGCTCGGGCCCTTGGCTGGTGGCTTCGTCTCTTGGGCCCCGGCTCAGAGCCCCCGTTGAGAGGAGCCTTTCAAAGGCAGAGCGGGCTGGGCAAGGGGAGGCCTGTTGCGGGTTTGAGAGGCCTGGGCGTGCGATCCAGGGGACTGACAGGCCTCCCCGTGTGCCTTTGCAGCGCCTGCTTTGCCGTCTCTTGCGTGATGATCGCCTATGGGGCCAGCAACCCGGACTGTGAGTGTGACCTCGGGGGCTCTGGGGGGAGGCTGGAGCAGGGCTTCGCTGCGGGGGGAGGGGCAGCCAGGGAGCCTTGCCCAGTGGGGGGCTGGGGGACGGGCACCACGCCAGCCATCCCCCATGTGCGCCCCCGGGCTTCTGGCCTGGCAGGGGGTGTTCAAGCGCTTTCTCCCTCTGCCCAGCCCTCTCGGTGCTGATCTTCATCTCGCTGTCGCTGAACGGCTTCGGAGGGATGTGCCTGACCTTCACGTCTCTCACAGTAAGTGCCAACTTCCCTGCTGGGCGGGGCGAGCCCTTGCGCCACCTTCCATGGCACCGCCCTCGCCCCGGATTGGCGTTGTGTCTGCCCCCGCAGCACCCATGCCGCAGGGGATTCGGGGAGGGGCTCCTTTGCCAGACAGAGGCTTTGTGCGCTTAGTGAAGGCCTAAGGAAGGGGGGGGGAGTGCCTGCTGTGACCGGGCTCTTGGCGCCCCTGTGCGCTTCCGCCTGGGCTGAGAGGGGCGCAGAGAGTCTGCCCTTGCTCTGCCCTTAGTGGCACCTCAGGTCATTTGGGGGAGCTGAGGAGAGGCTGTTTTTGAAGCCTTCGGGGTCAGATCTCAAAGCTGCCCCCTTCCCCGGGTGGGTGCTCGCCCTCCCCTTCCCCTTTTCCTCCCAAATTGTGGCTCTAGCCAGCCTTTTTTGCCCTTACACCCTCCCTCTCTCCCTCCCTTCCCAGCTGCCCAACATGTTCGGGGATCTCCGCTCCACCTTCATTGCCCTCATGATCGGCTCCTACGCCTCCTCGGCGGTGACGTTTCCCGGGATCAAGGTAAGTGCGGGGGGAGGAAACAGCAAGAGGGGGGCAGTGCAGGCTGGGAATGGGAACACCCAGTTCCACTCCTTCCGCTTGGGGACCAGAAAACGTCCCCCAACTCCCCCAGGGGTCACAAACCACCTGTGGGACTGGGGTTTAGGCATTTCTTTGTCCAGCTGAGATGGGGCCAGAGTCCAGTCACAGCACAGGGATCAAGCCCCCCAGGAGCCCTTAAGAGGAACGGGGTGGCCAAGGAGAAAGCAGGGCAGACGCCCACCAAGGGAGCCCCCCCAAAGGATTTACAGGATGCCCCTCAGGGTGGGAGCCGCCCGATCTCGGGGGGGGGGTCATTCCAGAGGGCAGGGCCTGTACCAGGGAAGGCGTCCCAAAGATGGAACCCAAAGCAAGTCCAAGGTGGCCAGGCAGGTGCCACTGGAGATAGGCAGCACCTCAGGTAACCAGGCCCCGTGTCGCCCCCCTCCAGTTGGGCCAGACCGAGGGTCAGCTCCGTAGGAAGGCTGCAGCGGGTCTCTAACCCTAGCCTCCCGTTTTCCTCCTGCTTGACCGGGCCTCTCTCCGTCTTCCCTGCTCTCTGCGTGAGGTCATAATCGGCTCCTTAAATCCCACCCAGAAGCAAACTGGGAACCAGTGCAGCTCACCTACCGCTCGCTGCTCTGCCCCAAGCTTCCGAGGGGTCTTCAGGGCAGCTCCCTGCAGAGTGCATTGCAGTAGTCAGGCTATTAGGCGGCCAGGGCAAGACTCCCCAAAGGCCCCCCCCCAATCTAGGAATGGATGCAGCTGGCACCCCAGGTGAAGCCGTGCAAAGCTTCATCCACCTGAGCCCTGAGCCCTCCAGAAGTGATGCCCCATCTGAGGCCAGAGGTGGCGCGTGCCCAGATCTAGCTGGCCCCGAGATCGGCACCTTCTCTGGAGACAGGCTGCGTGTCAAGCGGCAGGAAGGAGTCCAGGACGGCACCTGGACAGGTGAAAGCCAAAGGCCTGACGGAATTTAATGTACACCTGCGCACCCACCCCCCACCCCCACCCCCCTCCTCTTGCATGCTCACCGGATGCTGCGCAGTGACTGGCAACCCATTTCTGCCCTGTTTGGTGGTCTTTTCAGGAAAGGGAGACTGTCCTTGCAGCCGGAGAAGCTGGCCCTGGGCACAGACTGCCCCAGGGATGGGGGCGGGGGAGGAGGCGGGGGTGCTTGGCTGGGAGGGTTTGGGGGAGGTGGCCAGGCGGCAGCAGCCCAGGTCCACCAGGAGCTGAGAAGAGCATTGGGTGTGGGGGTTGCTTTGGGCACAGGGCCTGGCTCTGAGCTGAGGTCCTCGGCCTGGTTTATGGGCTGGGCAGATCTCACTTGGCTCAGGCAAGGCAGCTCAGTGGGCAGCCGGTCTGCAGGGCATCTTGGAGGGTGGCTGACCAAAGGGCCGCCCCCTTGCGTTCATGGGGGTCGTGTTGCAGTGTTCCGGCTGGCGGTTGGAGCACAAGGGAGGGTGGGATCAAGGCCCGTCTCCATTTCTCCTCCTACCTCAAGAGCGTCAGGATGCCAGAGGAATGGGCTACCCCCAAAATGAACCCCAACCCTGTCCCCGATCTGAAGGCCGGGACCTTCCCAGCGGGAGGTGGTGCCTTGCCCTGGAGAAGTGGCCAAGGCGGCCTGACCCCTAAGGGCCCCCCTCTCCCCACTAACGCCCACCCGCCCTTAAGGCCGACTTCGCCTCAGCCTGAGCTGGGCCAGGTGCTTCTTCCCAGGTGCTCCTCTTGCCCCCCAGGTGATCTACGACCTGGGCGTCTCCTTCATCCTCATCCTGCTGGTTTGGGCAGGCTGTGCGGGCCTTGTCTTCTTCAACTGCTTCTTCAACTGGCCCCTGGAGCCCTTCCCGGGCCCCGAGGACATGGACTACACGTGAGTGGGGCTTGGGAAAAGGGTGGCCCAGCTGGGGGGGGCGAGGAAAGGGCCCTGCGTGGCCCGCCTGTCTCAGATCCTCAAGTGGTGGACATGGGCGGAGCTGTGCCAGGCAGCCCCCTTTTGCCCATCCGCCCAGGACCCCACGGTCCAGCTGGCCCTCCTGCTGAATGGCTACCAGAGCTGGTTTCCCCGTGCCGGCCGCTGCTCTTTGCAGCCAAAGCTTCCCCCCCCGCCCCCCCAGGCTGTGGCCTCCCTCGCCTTTCACAGCTGGGGGTGCCCCTTAAGAGGGAGGGTCCCTGGCAAAGCCACATGTACCCCCCTGGCTCCCAGGAGGTATTGGGTCTGGGGGCCAAGAGCCAGCAGGACTGACCTCCCTGCCGCCCAGGGTGAAGATTAAGTTCAGCTGGCTGGGCTTCGACCACAAGATCACCGGGAAGCAGTTCTACAAGCAGGTGACCACGGTCGGCCGCCGCCTCAGTGTGGGCAGCTCCATGAAGGGCAATAAGGAGGCCATGGCGCTTCAGGATGGCAACAAGCTCTGCTTCTCCACGGTCGACCTGGAGGTGAAGTGCGAGCCGGACAGTGCCGGTGAGGATCACGAGTGGCGGGCATGGCCCGGCCCTCCCTCTGCCGGGGGCTGCTGCCATGGCAGTCGGATGGGCAGGTTGGCAGGCTCCCGCGGTGGCATAGCTTTTGCAGAGGGGTCTCTCCGTTGGCTAGCTTCCCCCCCCCCCCCCCCCCGGAAGGCAGTCGAGGAGCCAGCGCTGCCCGTTTCTCCTGCTGGCAAGAACTGGGGTGCCTTGGGAGCCCCTCTGCCCGCTAGGCCCTGTGGGTCTGGCCTGGTCCTGCGGGCCAAAGGGCGAGAGGTCCTTCCCTGCCCTCCGTGAGCCAAGAAGGAAGGGCTGCAAGGAGACGTTTCCCTTCTGGTTCTATGCATTAAAAGACTTTTGGGTTGAAAACGCTGCACCGGGGTGGGAGTTCCCTGCACGAAGGGGGCGGGGGCCCCTGAAAGGATGCGGCCAGAGCCTTTGCTGAAGCGGGGGGAGGGGGCCCCTCGGACATACCGCCCCCTCAGCCCGTGTGGAGGCTTTGGACCGGGCAGCCATCTTGCGGGGGGGGGGGTGAGCTGGCTCTCTGGGCCCAGGACCAAGGGCCGGCTGGCTGACCGGCTGGTGTTGGGATTCCGGACTGCGCAGAGCTGCCCTCTGTTTGCGGGGCCTCCTGGGGAAAGCCTGACGGGTTTTCCTTTCCCCGCCAGCTTCCCCGTCCTTCATGAACAGCGTCTTCAGCCCCATCCTGCTGCTCAGCCTGGTCACCATGTGTGTCACGCAGCTGCGCCTCATCTTCTACATGGGAGCCATGAACAACATCCTGGCCTTCCTGGTGAAGGGCGACCTGGAGACAGGTGGGGACCCTCTTGTGCCCAGGGGAGGCCCAGGTCGGGGCCCGGGGGAGCCCGGCTTCCATCTGGCTGACCCTGCAGGGCCACAGTGATCGGGGTGGGCTGGCCATGGGGGAGCGGAAGGGCCCCCCTCCCCCGCAATGTCTGATCAGAGGCAGCTCGGTCTGCGTGGGGGGAGGGAGCGTGGGAAGCGCAGGGGACTTTTCTGGAGGATGAACCGAGAGGAGGAGAGAAACGCATCACTTCAACCGGGTCGGCTTCCGAGTTGGGCTGCCTGGCAAGGCTGGCCGTTGCTTTCTGGCTGCTGGTCCTTCGCGCAGCCCCATCTGGCTGCCAAGAGCTCCCGCCAGGCTGGGCCTGCATCGGCAGACGGGCTCCCCCCAGGGTCCCCCTCGCCCAGGTAGCCCTGTGCTGCCTGCTGGGGACCAGATGCCCCCCTCCCATCCCCCCTCAGCAGAGGCTGTTTTGCAAGGCAGATGGGGGGCTTGTCGCTGTTGTGGTGCTCCTTCCAGCCGCGTTGCCATGACAGGCGGTGTGCGTGTGTGTGTGTGTGTGTGCTGGGAGCCCGGGCAACGCTGGGCTGCTCCCTGGGGGATCCGGCCGCTGCCGGGGGTGGGAGAGTTGGGGTGGGGGGGCACCTCAGCCGGTGGGTCAGAGGGGCCTGTTTGCCCCCCAAAAAGCAGAAGGAGAAGAAGAAAAACAACAACAACAACAACAACAGGGAGAAGGAGAAGGCGCAGACTCTGCGTCAGGCCCCTATTTATAGCTGCTGGGAGGAAGCCAGGAGGAAGGGAGAAGTTCGCACTAGGAGCAGCAGTGCCTCCGCCACATCTTTTGCACAACAGGGGGAAACTGTGCACGCCTCTTGCGTCCTGGCAGCCAGTTTGGGCCTGTTAAAACTGGAATCCCTGGAAGCAGAGGAATCGGCCCCGTTGCTTTCCCGGAAGGAGGAGAGGGCTGGGGAGGGCCTGCCCACGGGGGCCCCCTGCTCCTGTGCCTGGCTCCCCCAGGGCCTCCTGGGGCCTCTGGACTCAGGGCCTAGTGTGACCTGCCCCTCCTCAGCCCCAGCCCTGCCTCCCCTTCTCCAGACAGCGGGCTTGGGTTGCCCTCAGCCAGGTGGGGGGAGGGCAATGCCCGCTTGCTGGAACCACTGGGTTGCGCAGCAGAGCCCGAAG
Organism: Pseudonaja textilis; assembly: GCF_049901715.1. Classification (NCBI taxonomy): domain Eukaryota; kingdom Metazoa; phylum Chordata; class Lepidosauria; order Squamata; family Elapidae; genus Pseudonaja; species Pseudonaja textilis. Next base: position 120,561 of record NC_141990.1, on the reverse strand, counting down.
AGGTTGGGTCTGGGGCCGGGGCCCCGTGCTCGGCCTCCTGCAAGGGGGGCTCTGGTTGCGGGGGTTCCTCATCCCCAACGGGGCTGCCCGTTTGCCTTCCAGTGGGGCTTTATGGCTCCATCTTTGGAGTCTTGCAGCTGCTCTGCCTCCTGACGGCACCGGTGATCGGCTACATCATGGACTGGAAGCTGAAGGAGTGCGACGACAGCCCTGAGGAGTTGGACAAGGGAGACGCCAGCCCCACGTACGTGGCCAGTGGGCGGGGGCAGCTGCGGGGTCCCTCCCTGCCAGCTGCAGGCCCAGCCCGCATTCCTTCCCCCTCTGAAGCGTAGGAAAGGGGTGCCATTTGCCACACGCCCTTGGCAGCTCATGCCATGGGCCCTGCCCGGGCGCGGAGGCCGAGAGGCAATTGGGTCACTGGGTCAGGAACCACAGTCTCATCCTTGGGAGGCCTTGTTTGTCACGGGAGGCCGAGGCTGCCTGGGCAAGTAGGGAAAGGGTCACCGGGCACTGGCTGGCACCGGGCAGGGAAGGGGGCTCAAGGGGAGGCAGCCCGGGTGATCTTTCCTCCCGCCTGCAGGGGTGAGAAGAAGGAGAAGAGGCCTCGGGACCGCCAGATCCAGAAGATCTGCAACGCCACCAGGGCTTTCGCTTTCACCAATGTGCTGCTGGTGGGCTTTGGAGTCACCTGCCTGATCCCCAGCCTGCCCTTGCAGGTGAAGGAGAGGGGCGTGGGCCTTTGGGGGAAAGGCTGGCTGGCCCGCCCTGCGCTGGGGTCCCTCCCCTCTGCCTCCACAGGGGGATTGTCCGGGCTCCACTCAGGGAGGGAGGAGGGCAGGGGTCCTGCGGGGGGCTCTGAAGGCGGTCTCCCCACTCTCCCTTCCAGATCCTTTCCTTCATCCTGCACACCATCGTCAGAGGCTTCATCCACTCGGCGGTCGGAGGCCTCTATGCGGCTGTGTAAGTCCAGCACCCTTCGCAAAGTGGGTCACCCCTGTTTCTGGGTCATGGTTTCCTCCTCCCCGGGTTCCCTGTGGTTGTGTGGCTTTGCCTCCGGATATTGGCCAGCTCCTCTGGGTGTTGCTCCAGAGCGGGTGGCGCCCGCCCCCACCTGCCTCCCGAGTATCTGATGGAGGCCGAGGTCAGCCCGGGCCAGGCCGCATTCCTTGGGGAGCAAAACGACGTCCTCCTTGCTGGCTGGTCCTCTCAGTGCCCCAAGGAAGGCAGCTGAAAGACACCGAGGGGCCCGCCTGCCCCAGAGAGCTGTCCCTGGGCCCAGCAGATGGATCCATCCATCCATCCATCCTTCTCTCCCCCCCGCAACCCCCTGCCTCTCTCTCTCTCTCACACACACACACACACACACATGCAGGGCCTGGATCCAGTTACGGCTTGCCAGGGCTGACTCATATGTTTTTGCCCTGCTCAGACGCATGTTGTTTTGAACGGGACGTTTTGGGCCATGGGTCACGGAGGACGTTGGGTGCAACTCCGAAGGTTGCTCAACCGGGAGATCGGCCTCCCAGGCTCCTGCTCTGCGCTGCCCCTCAGCACTTTTGCCACCAGGGGTTTGTTCCTCCGGGCAGGGCAGCCCTGAGAAAACTTGAACCGAGCCAGGAGGGGCCCTGAGCCGGCCTCTGGCCCAGCCACTTCCTCCTCTGCAGAGAGACCCCATCCTCCACTGTCGCTCTTCCTGACCTCGCCCCCCCCGCCCGCCCCCCCGGGACCCGGCCAGAAGGCAGCTCCATACCTGCAGACCTGTGGGTCACATGCCCCTTCCCCCCACCCCCAGGTATCCCTCCACGCAGTTTGGCAGCTTGACTGGGCTGCAGTCTCTCGTCAGCGCCCTCTTTGCCCTCCTGCAGCAGCCCCTTTTCCTGGCCATGATGGGCCCCCTGGAAGGAGACCCCCTCTGGGTAAGTGGACCCGCCTTGGCTGGGGGCGGCTGGCTGTTCAAGGACAGCCCGTGAGAAGGGAAGAGGGTGGGGAACAAGTCACGCCCTTCCACGGCCAGTTCTGGCTCCGGGGCCACGGCTCCATCTGCCACGGAGGACTGCAGAGGCCCAGAAAGTGAGCAGAGGCAGAGCAGGCCCAGTCTGGGGGCTTGGGCCTTCTTGGGGGTGGGGGCAGGGACGTGCCCTGTCCCCAAGGGGCACATTCCCGAGGGGGGTGCTTTGGGTGTTTGGGCCAAAACAAGGGAGGGTCCCACCTGTTGCCTGGCAGTGCCGGGGAGGGAAGCCCGCCAGCAGCGCCCCCTGCCCCACACCTGGAGCCTTTTGGCCTTGCAGTGGAAGCCAGCCCCCCACCCCAGGAGGCTGCATGGTCACGGTCTGGGTGTCAGAGGCCTCCTGGATCGGCTCCCAGGGACCACGTGGGCTTTGTTTGTGCAGCGAGGAGGGCTGGCTGGGAGCCGTCTGTCTCGGCCACGTGAGGAAGGGAAGGCCAGCTCTAGGCGCCTGGAGAGCTGCTGTCTGGCCGTCTTTGTTTGGCCTCCAGGAGGGCAAAACATCTCAGGGCCCTTCGGTGCAATGCTGGCCTGATGGCGGCTGTAGCCTGCTCGTCATCTCCCCCGGCAAGGCCTGCACACGGAGAGCGGGGAGGTGGGGAGCTCAGGCGGGGGCAACACACATGTGGCCCTCCCCTCTTTGGGCAGGGGTCCAGGAAAGGAGGGGGCAGCTCTGAAGCAGCCAGCCTCCTGCACTCGCAGGCCTCCCTCAGAGCCAAGGGGCAAAGGGTCCAAGGGTTGCTGTCCTTGGCAAGGGCTGGACTAGAAGACCTCCGCGGTCCCTTCCAGCCAGAGCCAGATGGACGAGGGCTTCCTCTTCTCATGCCACGGTCTCCCCCACAGCTGCAAGACACATGGGGCAGCCCGCTTTCTGGCCAGGGGGGTGGTGGGGGTGGGTTGAGCGGGCTGTGCAGCCAGCGAGCTCGGCCCTCGGGTAGCGAAGAGCTGTTGAAACCGAGCAACCGGCTGCCCCCTTGGGAGAGGGCTGTGCCTGGCCCGGGCACCGCAGGTGGCAGGCTTGGCACTCTGGGTTGGCAGGCAGTTGGGGCTCCAGGGCTGCTTGGCACCTGGGAGCCCCGGGGCCAGGGCAGGGAGGAGGCAGCTGCGGACGGAGCCGTCCCTCCAGGCCCCCCATCTCTCGCCAGCAGCTGTGGCCCTCACCACCTTCGCCCTCTCTCCTGCCAGGTCAACGTGGGGCTGCTGGGGGTGAGCATGCTGGGCTTCTGCCTGCCCGTCTACCTCATCTGCTACAAGCGGCGCCTGGAACGGGCAAAGCAGCAGAAACACGACGATGCCCAGCTCTTCCTCAAGATCAACGGCACACCCAGCGAGGAGGCCTTTGTTTAGAGGCGCATTTGGACTGGCTGGGGAGCCCCCCACCCCCGAGGCCCCAGAGAAGCCCCACCCAGCACAGCTCCCATCTCACGGGCCTTGCTTCGGCGTCAAAAGCCACGCCACCATGCCATTTCCGTGGCCCCCGGTGTGGCCTCCCTGCCCACAGTCTCTGGTGCTGGCCTCAGAGACGCCTAACTCGATACAGGTCTTGGTTGCTTTGCAAAGGGAATGCCCCCACCCCCGACCCCCGCTCTTCTGGTGATCTAGCCCTTCCCGGCACACGCCTATGCAACGCACGTACAAACACACACAGGCAACGGCTTGGTTTGTGTCTGTGCAGGACACAGACCCCGGCCTCCTCCCTCCCCAACTGCCTGCTCTCCCGTCCTGGGTGAGCACTCCCCTGGTCACCTTGCAGGGCCCTGCCGGTCCCTCCGGCCTCTGCAGCCGCTGGCCGAGGAGGAGCAAGGAGAGCATCCAGTCTGCCTGCGTCTTGCACCTGTCCTGGTGGGAGGGGGATGTGGCCCCACCTTCTCCGCAGGCTGAGGACCAGCTTGGCGAAAGCTGGGGGTTGCCCAGTGTCTTGTCCCTCCAACCTTTGGGGCATTGCCAAAGAGGGACAGCTTTGCACAGGGTCACCCAGGGATCTTAAGTTGACCCCAAAGTATTAAAGGACCTGACAGACCGAGGCAAGGAGGCACCCCAAACCATGACCTGGGCTGGGGGGGGGGCACCGGCTCCTGCCCTGCCATCCCCTGCCTGTGTCTGGCTCTGCCAAGGGCAGGTTTAGCTTCCTGGCGCCTGGCACAGCAACTGGCGCCCCCTGGTGGCAGGAATTCTCCTGGGCAGGGCGCTGGTTCCCTTGCAGCAGCGGGGGGCAGGATGCCACAGGTGGATTGCACTGTCTTGTCTCTTTTAACATCGAAAAAACAAAAAAACCCAAACACCACTCTCCATGGCTTTCGTGTTTTTTACTCTGAGCAGCCAGAAGGCTAACCTGGTCGAAAATCCGGTCAAGGCGCCCCCCTCAGAGGTCGGTACGTGGCCTTGGACGGAAGTGGTACAGCAGAGGCCGGAGTGGCTCTGGGGTGGGCATGGAGCTCGGATTGGTGGGCCACTTCTTCCTGGGGTCCCTTCCACGGCTGCCTTCTGGGTGGCAGCTGAGGCCTGGGGCTTCTCTGCCCCACTTCCCTCCCAAAAAGGTAGGGGAAAAAGCAGCCGGCGGCTCCCAGAATGGGGCGTCTTCCCTCTTGGCTCAACTGTGGTCTTGCGCATGCAGAGGAAAGCGGATCGGACTTGCCCAACACTGTGCCAGGGTTGGCACTTTCCAGATCAACTGCCAGCTCCAGCCGTGGCACAGCTCGTTCTTCACAGAGGGCCTGTGGAAGAAAGCAGTGATCCTGCTCTGTGCTCGCATCTCCCACAAATGCTGAGCCAAGGACAAGCTAGTGCCCTTGAAGCGTGTACCAAGTGCCAGTGAGGCAGCAAACCCTGGTTTGGTCAGGAGGGGGGCTGAAGCCATGGAATCCATAGCCAGGCTCTAATAGGGACACACTGAGGGACCAACAAGGCCAGAGCGTGCAGCATTTCATCTGGCACTGCCGCCATATTTGGCTGATGCTTCTCCGCGCACCTCCAGCCAAGGAGGCTTTGGCTGACCCGTTGCTGCATCCGTCACAGTTATGCCTGACGCAGATGGATGGAAGGAGCGACCAATGGGAACACTGCCCCTTGCGATCCCGGCTCTTGGTGGACCCAGAGGCTGCTGGCCAACTGCATCGGAGATGACCCGTGGCAATCCAGATGCCAAAGGCGCTAAAACAAAGAGGAAGCCTCAGGGCCCAATAGCTAGACCCCCCCCTCTGCAGTGCCTGCACGGCACCTGCACGGTGGGGGAAAAGAGGACCGGAAGAAGGATCAGGCAGCCCTCTCGCCCTGCCCTGCCCTGCCCAGCCCTCGGCACCTGCTCTGTGCCCACCCGGTCCCTGCTGCGGCTCTCGTCTGCCTTAACCCCTTAGCAGTCTGGGGTTAGATGCCTCCCTGTGCTCTGCCAGCTTGCTTAGTAGAAGGAGGGGGCAGCGAGTGGGTCTGGGCTGTTGTTCTGGGGCAGCTTCTGTATGCAGCCCCCAGGAGAAGCAGGCAAGATGCAGCCCCGAAGCCCAAGCCGAGGCTCAGCTGAGGATTCCCCCTGGCTCCATTGTCCAGGGGGCTCTGCAGGCTTTCTGGAGGAGGGGACGGGAGGGGCCCCCGCCTAGTGGTCACGCAGGGCCCAATCCTCCCAGTCAAAGGGTCAGCGTGCATCCTGCCCAATGAAGCTGCCCCATGGGTCTGCCCACTGTTGCTGAAGTGGGTGGAAGCTGGGCGAAGGAGCTTTCCCTGATTGATAGATAGATAGATAGAATTCTTTCTTGGCCAAGTGTGATTGGACACACAAGGAATTTGTCTTTAGTACATAAACTCTCAAGTGTACATAAAAGAAAAGATACTTTCGTCAAGAGTCAAGATCACCAGGTTCAACACTTAATGATAGTCAGAGGGTACAAAAAGCAATCAAATCATACTAGGAAACAGTCCATATAAATCGTAAGGATGCAAGCGAGAAAGTTACAGTCATTCAGTCACAAGTGGGAGGGGATGGGAAGGTTAATTAATGACTGCCCCTCCGCCTGAGCCACCCTTGTGGAGGGCTGGAATGGCCCAGCCGGTTTCTTCTCACCTCTGGTCACTTGGACCTGGAGCTTCAGCCTCGTGGCAGGCGGTCCTCCCTCCCCCCAATGCACAAGGCCTTCTCTCCTGGGAGACCCTCACATCCTGCCTTCTAAAGAGCTTTTTCCATGGAGATCCCTACAGTCTTAGAGTGGAAGCCACGCAGGGCCCGGCCATGGTCTCTCGTGCTGCAGGGGGAAGGGAAGAGTAGCTTCCACAGTGCCCCCCCAACCCACCCCTTCAGCCTTGCCCTATGCAGAGTTGCTTTCCCAACCCTGCCTGCTAAGGTCCCGCCAGGGCGTCTTTGGGTATGGGGACTTCTTTGGTGGGCTTATGGGCTGGCAGCAGCCACAGTGCCCCCTGGTATTTCCTCACGCAGCCGCCACTGCGTAGCTTGGGACTGTCCCAGAGATCCTGGGGGCCTCCCGGGAACTTCATAAGAGATCTCTATGGTCCCAGGGCACCACCCAAACCACTGCACTACGCTGCTCTGAGTAAACCTTTGGTCTGCAAGGACTGGACGTGGGTCAGCAGGTCTCTCCCCCATCTGCCAAAGTGAAATCCCTCCCTTTGAAATGGACCAGGTGGTTCAACCTCAGCAGGGAAGCTCAGGAGATGCTATGGGCCCCCAGCACAGCAAGCTACAGACGCTACAAGAATAACCCTTGGAAGGGACTTGGAGGTCTTCTAGTCCAGCCCTCTGCTTAAGCAGGAGACCCCCCCTATTCCATTCTGGCCAAAAGACAGCCCAGATGCTTCTTAAAAGCCTCCAATGTTGGAGCCCCCACAACTTCTGAAGGGAAGCCAGTCCACTGATTAATTGTTCTCACGGCCAGGACACCTTCTTCTCCGTTCTAGGACATAGGCAATCCCTGCACTCTTCCTAGAGCCTCAACATCTTTTTTGTATCATGGCAACTAGAACTAGACCCCTCATTCCAAGTGTGGTGTTATTAGCGCAAGTGGCATCAACACTTCCCATAATCTTGATGCTGTGCCTCTGTTGCTGCAGCCTAGGACTGCATTAGCTTTTGTGGGCGCTGCAGCACAATGCTGGCTCAGGCAGTGGTCCATCAGGACTCCTAGCGCCCTCAGGCAGTTGCTGCCGTTGGATGGTCCATCACTGGGGGCTTTTAAGAAGACATCAGACTGCCAGAGGGTATAGACTAGGGGGGTCAGACTCAAGGCCCATGGATGGATCTGGCCGGCGGGGTGGTTAGATCGGGCCCACAGGGCCAGCCTGGAAATAGCAAAGGACCGGCCTGCAGTGCTTCTGCTATAAAAAATGGGGCACATGGAGGAAAAGTAAAATGTTTTACCTTTCAGGCTTGCAGGATTCTGCCACTATAGCCTGTGTCAACAATTTATAGTTCTAGTCTTCCTATGGAATCAGTTTCTTGATCTGGTCTCTCTCTCTCTCTCTCATTAGGTGATCAGGTAGATCAAGAAAGTATTTAAAAAAACAATCACGGAAATGTATATCTCTTTATAAGTGTGTAAAACTGTGTGTTTGGAGGTGCGGTCCCGAATCACACCCACCATGACCACCCCGCACCCAGCTACCCCCACCCCCCGCCCTCTGAGGTCAAAGACAACCTTGATGCGGCCCCCAGTGAAATTGAGTTTTGACACCCCTGGCATAGACTACAGAGTGTCTCCTGCTCGAGGTTGGCCTAGAAGGCCTCCAGGGTCCCTTCCCACTCTGTTATTCCGCATTCTGCATCCTCTCCGTGCTGAAGCCCCACTCTGGACGCCGATCGTTTTGAACGTCAGCACCCACAGGTGGGCGGAGGACTCCGCTGGGGACCTCGAGGGAAATCTCCTGCGGCCAGAACTCTGCATTCCCGTTAGTGCAGCTCAAGGTAACTTTAGCCGTGGTGGCAAAGCTGGCTCCTATTTGCCTTGTGCCCAAGAAGGACCCCCCAATCCCTCCCGCGATGACAGTCTTGCAAAACACCCGGCTCCGCAGGGAGATCTTGCAGGTCTGCACACACCCCGCTCCCCCCACCCCGCCAGTGCCTCCTTCCTAGACGTTCCCTTCCAGGGACTCTGACCTTCAGAGCGGCTTCTGTCAGGCCGCGAGACCGTCTCATGAGCGCCCCCCGCGAACTTCCCCCCTCGCCCTGCAAGGTCTTTTCTGCAGCGCCTCCCCTTGCAGGGGGCGCCCCTCCCCCCCGCCGAAACCCTCGACGGGCGCCCCGGGTTCTTTTTGATCGGGGCTTCCCTTCGGCACCTCGGACGGCGTCAGGGGGTCGGCACCAGAGCCGTGTCCGGAGAGCTTCGGAACCAGCCGGGCCGCTCTCGAACGCCGCTGGCGGACAAGGGGCGCTTTTCCCGGCGCGCGCTCGGCAGTGCGGCACTCGGCGTTCCACGGGCGGCGCTTCCTCTCCTCGCCGCGGGGCGGCGCTCTCCCGGCCTTTCCTTTCCCCGCCCGCCGCCGGCCTAGGGGAGCCAGGACGGCAGCGCCGCCTCCTCCGCGCGCGTGACGTCGGGCGTTGGACGCCGCGCGGTGACGCAGGGCTGTTGCTGAGGAACGCCGCCCGGTGCGCCCGCCTCCCCTTCCCGGCCGGAACCCCGAGCGCGGCGCCGGGGACGGAGGGGCCGCAGGGCGACGGACAGCCGAGCGGAGGACGGACGGACGGACAAGCGGGCGGGCGGGCGGCGGGGCCGCGCCGGAGCCAGCGGAGCAGCGCCCGCCATGGTGCTCGTCAAAGAATAGTGAGCGAGGGGAGTTCCGGGGGCGCGGGGGGATTCGGCGGGGCGAGCGCGTCCCTTCCAGGGCCCGCAGGGGCGACCCCCCTCCCGCCTGACCTCAGCCGGGCGCCGCGGCGGGGAGCGGGGCTGGCGGGCCGGGCTCCCCGGCCAAGGACCCCTGAAGGTCCCGCCGCCGGCCCGGCCTTCCCGGGAGACGCGCCGCCCCTCCGGCTCCTGCGTGACGGGGTGGGATTCGTCGCCCCCCCCCGTCGTCCTTGGCCGCCCGGACTTTCCGGTTCCAGCCGCTCCGCCCTTGGCCGCGGGGGGAGTTCCCCGCGTGACCTCCGGGGGCGCCCGGGGCTGCCGGAGAGGGGCTGGACCGCGTGACCCGGGGGCTTTGGGGAAGGATGGCGCCGGGGGCTCCGCGAAACTCGCCAGTCCAGCTCGCTCCGTCCGTCCGTCCCTCCCGGGGGCTCCTCCGAAGCTTGGAAGCGCCGGCCGGGCTGGCTTGGAGCAGCTCCCCCCTTCCCCCGCGGCCATTCCCCCCCCCCGCCTCCTTCCCTCCCCCCGCTGGCGGCCTTGTGGGTCGGTGCAGCGCCCCCCCTCCCTCCCCCCCGCGGGCGCTGCTGCTGGGAGCCGCTTTGCCTGGTGAGTTGCGGGGGGGCTGAGCGGACGCCCCGAGTTGGATCCCGTCGGCCGGCGCCCGTTCGCGGCTTGCGCCGTTAGTGCTTTCCCGGGGCGGGGGGCGTGGGGGGCGGTCGGCCAGGGCAGCGTCCTCTAAGTCTTAAGTCAGCCCAGACTCTCTTCTTGGGAGCCGGGCGGAGGCAGCTCGGGCTGCGGATCTCGGGGTGGTTCCCGGCGGTGTCGGGTTGCCCGCCTTGCAGCGAGCGAGCGAGGCTGCTGCCTAACTCCGTTTCTTCCGCTCTCTTGCAGCCGCGTCGTTTTGCCTGTGTCGGTGGAGGAGGTAAGTCATGCCTTCCACTTCTTTTGTCTGCTTTTATTTTATTTACTAAACCAATGCATTTGGCCACCCGGCTCCCCTTGGCTTACAACATTAAAAAAAAACTATATGAAACACACACACCCCCAGCAACACAGTCGGATGGACCGCTTGATCGGTTTGGGTGGGGGGTGCAAAACCTTTTCTCAGTCTTCCGTCCATCTTGCTGGAACTTGTGGCTATTGCCAAAGCTCAGGGAAAATGGAGGTTAATATTCCTTCCCTTCTTGCCCCTTCCCCTTCTAAGACATCCAGCCAAGCTTGGGCATCGGCTGTGTGGCGGGTTGCAAATTAACCATGGCAGCTTCTGCCTTTGTAGGCAAAGAACGCTGCCCTGGATGTAGTAGGGGAACCCCTAGGAGCGGAGAGGAAGTGGGTTGCTGAGTTCTTCAAGCCATTCCTAGCAATTTCGGGTGAAATTCTGGTACACTGGTAGAAAGGGCAGTTCCATTTGCCTGCGAGCTTCTTCAGCTCAGAAGTGTGATCTGGCTTTCCTGCATGACAACTCTTTGCCCAAGTTTAATTTTTATTTTTGAGTGTTACTGTCACTTTGCAAGAATTGTACAACTTCGTATGTTGGTTGGTTGTTTTCTTTCTTGAGCTTTTTTATGGTTAGGAAGAAGAAGGAACAAGATTGCAAGAAAGTTTGTGTGAAACACACTTATTGTATGAAAATTGGTTTCCTGAAAAAGCATTACTGTTCCTTTTGGTGACTCTCTCTTGCTTTTTCTCAAGCCCCGATTGTCATTATTGCATGATTTGGGGATCACCTCTCACTGGAACGGCCATAAAAGTGGTTGGAAAATTCCTGGAGGACCCGGTCATGCACCTTCCTTGAAGGAATCTTTTTCTTACGGTTATTTTGTTCTGCCTCCCCCTACTGAAACCCTTTCTCTAATTTTGGCTCTAAGTCCATCAGGTATCCAAGCTGGGTGGAACGCAGGGGAGATATCAGATATCAGTGCCTAATTAGGTTAACATGGGGTTAACTGAGAAGCACAGAAGGAATAAACCCATTTTTATAAAGAAGCACCTTTTCAGAGGGTCCACTTCTGTATCCCATCAGTAGTAGCCCGCCCTAATTGTGCCTCCCTGAAGGGAAGACATTGGCTATCTTTCCACCCCCCAGACCAAAACTCCGTATTGTAACCCTTTGACAGGGCCCTCCCAGTCATCGCCACAGAGTTGTCACGTGTCTGGCTGTGTCCTGTCGGGCTGGAGCAGCAGGCCTTTCAATGCCAAGGGAGCCGCCATGAGAGGCATATGTGAGAAGCGAAATGCTGGGCCTTGGCCTCATCCTACAGGGCTGCGCTTACGCTCTTGCCTAGCCATCCTCTGCCGTTCCTCCATGTTTGTGCACTCGCCTAGGTTCATGCTTCTCGTCACATAAACCTTCCCATTCTTCTAGTCCTCTAGATTGTGCCCCGAGGTGCTCAGCCACAGCCTTCAAATGCGTGTTGACTCTTCAGCGTCCATAATCCTCCAGTTCTGGAGAGCCCTGGGCTGCCCACTCCCACCCCTTCCTTTGCAGAATCATAGCAGGGGCCATGGGGTGTTGGGGGTTGCTTGTGAACCCGGCACCAGCACTGACCGGGAATTGCGGACTCTCTGGATGCAGAGCTGTGACTGCAGGCTCTTGGGTGCTGTAGGGCCCCGTGGTGGCCCCAGAGATGACTTCACAGGTACCGCCATCCGTTCTGGCGGAGCAGTTGTGAACAGAGCAGTGTGGGCAGAGGAGCAGGCAGCCCCAGCTGCCCTTTAAAGGCCCAGCTAGCGAAGAGGGGGCTGGTGGGCAACGGTGGGCATTCCCTTTGGCCTCGGTTCCCCACGCAGAGCCTGGGCTGAGGCGGCCACCGCAGATCCATGTGGGGGAGCCCAAGGGCCGCATGCCGTCTCAAAGCATTTCGCTGCCGAGTGGCTCCGATGGGAGGGGAGGCCGACTCCCGTTCCTGGGCCCTGCCATCCCAGCCAGGAGCAAGCAGGCCCCGGCGTCCTGCCTGCCCCACCCTGCCCTGCAGAGGAGCAGCGTGGCCACTGGCGCTCTCTGCCCGTGCTGGAAGGCGCCCCGGGGGTGGAAGCCACTCCCGCGGCAGCTCTGCTTGAGGCTGTCCCGGATGGGTGCCAAGGTGGACCTGCCTCCGAAGCCCCTGCCAACAGGGCAGTTCTGTGGGCAGGTTGGAAAGCCTTGCGGGCAAAGGGGGTGCCCCGGGCTGCCCCTCTGGAGGTGTCTCTTGGGCATGCGCCAGGCGAGGGCCTCCAGGAGAGATTGGCCAGGCTGGTCATTGAATTAGGCCTCGTTTGGGCACAGCGTGTGTGGGTGTCTGCTCGGCCGCCCCCTGTGCTCCCGCAGGAGCTGCTACTCCTGTCTCCTCCCGAGGCGTGGATAGGGGAGGAGGGGGGTTTTGCCAGAGGGGCTGGCCTCTCCCTCTGGGGCCAGGCCTCATGCAGGAAGAACAGGGAGGGGGCTGCTCTGTTGGGCGGTGGGCCAAAGAGCAGAGGCAGCAAGGCCTCTCCCTGAAAACAGCACTTGGGATCCCCGGAGTTGCCCTGAGGGGCCCGAGCTCCTCCTCGTTCTGGTGGGGGATGACCAGCAGCCTGTCCTCTTCAGGACTGAGCTGCACCTTGCAGAGCGGGGGGGGTGGAGATGCGCTGGGCAGGTGGTTCCCTCCGCTCTTCCTTAAGCCCCGATGCCCTCCGGCTGGCCTCGGGGCTCTCGGGCAGGGCTGGCGGGCTGGGGATGCCAAGGCTCTGCAAAGCGGGTGCAGAAAATCGGCCCAGGCAGAGCTCCCACCGCTCCTAGCAGCGTGGCAGTCGTTCACAGGCCCAGAACTGCTGGATCCTGCCCCAGTGTCCCCTGTGTGCTTTGCTTCCCCCCAGCCTCGGGTGTGAGGGTTGGGTTCCCAGGCTGCTTGCTGGCTCGCTGTGCGTCCAGCTGTCCTGTTTGGAAGCCACTAACTCTGCCGTTTTTTTCTCCCTCCAGTACCAGGTGGGGCAGCTATACTCCGTTGCGGAGGCCAGCAAGAATGAAACCGGTGGGGGCGAAGGGGTGGAAGTGCTGGTGAACGAGCCCTACGAGCGAGACGGGGAGCGGGGGCAGTACACACACAAGATATACCACTTGCAGAGGTAGGTGGCCGATGGGAGGACACCCCCCACCCACCCCCACCCACCCCCACTCAGGAAAAGGCAAAGGGCACAAAAAGAGCCAAATCCAATAAACACCAGGAGATTCCTGGGTGCTTGGCATTCACACAAATCAGCCACCGAGGCTCACCGAGGAAAAGCCTCACTTGCCTAACGTTCCAAAGACGCAATACAAAATCAGAACAGGAACTGGAAAAAAGCATCCCCTCCACAGCCGGCATCCGGAGAAGCAAAGATCCACACCAGACAAGCCGTCAGTCAGGAGGAAATTGACCCCACCTCAAAAACCAAACGAGAGAGATCCCTGGCAGAGCGAGCCCACGCTTCCCCCCGCATGGATGCACCGAGGACCCCACAGGCCAACCCTGCACTGCAGATACTCCCCCCGCCCCGCTGGAAGCGGACTCTTTGTTCTCAGGGATTCCCCCAAAGCGCTCAAGCGGTGACCGCTAGTCCGGCCCACCGGCTGCTGCTGAGGGGTCCCAGCTACCCCTCCTCTTCCTACAGAGACCACCTGCTGGTTGATAACCAGGGAGGAAGGGGGGCTGGGGGTTTGGTGCTGGGACTTGCCCTTCCGTCCCTAGGAAGCCCTTTCGGTCCAGTGGCCCTGGGACAGCCAGAGGGAAGGTGGGATGGCCTCCGGGTGCCCGTCCATTGGGAGGAGCCCTTGGCAACTGGAAACCCTGACCACCACCGTCTCCGGCAGCAGAAAGAAAGAGGAGCGGGCGGCCTCAGGGTTGCAGAAAAACCCAGTGGAGAACTCCGAGACAGGCAGGACTAATACGGCTTCCAAAGCGGACAGGCGGGACCTTCTGACCTCTTCTCCCCTCTGTCCTGCAGCAAAGTCCCCCCTTCGTAAGGATGCTGGCCCCTGAGGGTGCCCTGGACATCCACGAGAAGGCCTGGAACGCCTACCCTTTCTGCCGGACCGGTGAGTCCCGCAGGGCGGTTGCCGCTGCCGCTGCCTGGCCAGGCTTGGGCTGGGGGCTTGCGGGAGGGATGCCGGGCCCCCTTTCCTCCGGTGGGAGGTGGGGCTGGTGTTGGGGAGGTGTCCTAGGCGGGAGGTGCTGGATGCTCTGAGCTGCTCCAGAGAATTTCCACCGCTCAGGCACAGCCGCTCTCCTGCCCTCCCGGGGGAGGGAAGGCTCGGCCGGGGCGCGGCACCACTTCACAGCGGGAAGCCTGGCCATTCCCTCCCCGGCTGCCCTGCAGGAGCCCCTCAGCTCAGCCCTTCTGAGCGGTGGCCCCGCTGCCCAGAGATCCTCCCCAGCACAGCTCACCTGCCACTGGGGCTCGGCTGGTGCCCCTGCCCTGTGCCTTCCGCTCCTCCCCGCCCCGTGCTGCCTGGCTTGCTTGGGCACCAAGCCTGCACCCCCTGGGGGGTGGGGCCCCTATGTGGCTGCAGTGCCTGAGCCCTGAACTGGGGGGGAGGGGGCGCCTTGCGGCGGCGGCGGCTGCTGCTACAGCCAGGGCCCCCTCCTGCGAGAAGCTGCCACCTTCCCCTCATTGATCCTGGAGCCTGGCGCCAGAGCATCCAGTTACTGGCCAGCGCGGCCCCGGGTTGGGTTACCTGGGTTGGGTTACCCATGAGTTAGGAGTGAGAGAGAGCCAGGGCTGTGGGGAGGGCCAGGCTTTTCCAACCGGGGGCGGGATGGGGGATGGGGGCTGCTTACCTGCTGGAGAGAAGAGCTCTGCTGGGGTTGCCCATTTTCTCGAGAGAGGGGCGGGGGAGGGAGGGGGTGGGTCCAAACCGAACGGGGCTGGGCTCCCAGGCTGCAACCAGAGCAGGGCAGAAGGGTGGAGATGCCAACCGAGTGGGCAGGACCACGGTGGTGGCTACCCTGTGGGGGGCAAGCGGCAGAGCTCCCTGTTGCAGGAGGACGAGGCGGGGGCTCTAGGCATGCTGGCCCTTCCCGCTGGCCAGTGTTTGCCCCTTGGGAGGGCCGGCCGGGAGCTGTGGCTGCATCCCTGAGTAAAGCTCCCCCCTCTCTCTCTCTCTCTCTCTCTCTCTCTCTCTCTCTCTCTCTTTCTTTCCATGTCTCGGGGCTTGGAGCAGTTATAACGGTAAGTGGAGCTTCCAGCCCCTGTTGGGCAAGTGGCTGGACTGCCAGGGGGACATGCCGGCCTCAGGCGGGGGGCCGGCGGTGCTGGGTCCTTTTCGTGGTCAGGGGCTCCCTTTTGGGTCTGGAGGTCCAGAGCGCTTGGTCTACTGATCAGGCAGCCCATCTCCTCAGTAGGCGAGGTGGCCGGGGTCTCTCTCTCTCTGGGGCGATGACGGGGACGCTCATTTTGACCCGCTCGGAAGGCAAGAAGGAGGGGGGGAAGCACCCCAGCTCCTCCGGCTCCTCCTCATCCCTGTCCCTGTCCCTGGCTTCCCTCCAGGCTCTTGGGCCCCCTGGAGACCCTCCTCTGCCGGCTGCCTCTTCCCGGCTCTGCGCCCCCCAATTCTTCTTAGAGCTGGGAGAGACACACACACCCCCGCCTCCACTGGGTGCGCCTGCCTGGCAGCCCTGCTCTCGGGCCTCAGCCAGTCCTTGGGCCTGGGGGCCTGGGGCAGGGGGGCCGAGCGAGGCTCGTGCAGCCTGGATCCATTGCCGCCTCCTGAGGGGCTCTCAGAAGGGGGGCGGCGGGGCGGGGGACGACACGGACCCAGGGAGAGATCGAGGGCACGCAGGAGCCCAGCTGGGGTTGAGGGCCTTGCCCCTCCTTCCCAGCTGAAAGGACTTTCTCCCCGGCAGAACGAGTACATGAAGGACGACTTCCTGATCAAAATTGAAACCTGGCACAAAGCAGACATGGGCATGCAGGAGAATGTAAGTGGGGGGAAATGGGGGGGACAGACACGGGCACGCAGGAGAATGTAAGTGGGCTGCGAGGGGGGCAGGTCGGCCTTCTGGTTGCAGCTCCACTGGGGACCCTCCTGGGGGCTTTTCTGGCAGGAACGGGTGGAGGAGGGGGCGGGTGGTCTAATGCCATCACCCCACCCCACCCCCACCCCCACGTTTTCCTTGCAAGGAGGGAAGGGACGCCTGGCTGCCCCCTTTGAGCCCTCTTGACTCCGTCCCGTTCTGTACCTGCAGTTTGTTCTTGCGTGTTTTTCCTCAGGAATTCTTTTGCAATTGCTCTCCCCCCCCCCCCAAAACAAAATCACTTTCAGGGATGTCCCGAAAGCTGGGGCGGGGGGAGCCTCGGGCTAGACTGAAACCTGCCCCTCCTTGTCCCTGCAGGTCCATAAACTGGATCCCGAGGAGTGGAAGAACGTGGAGGCCGTTTATATAGACATTGCAGACCGCAGCCACGTGCTTTCCAGGGTAGGGCGGTGGAGGGGAGGGGGCCACTCAGGCATCCCTGCTGGCTCGAAATCCGGGGTGGGGGGGGGGATTGGAAGGCCTCTGTCCTGGTTCACGTGGCTTTACCGGCGTGGAGCCTGCCGCCCCTGCCGGCTTGAGGGCAGAGAGGAGCGAAGGGGAGGAGGGAGGGAGGGAGGGAAGGAGGAGGCCCACCCAGGCAAGCGCCAGGAAGGGGGTGGGGAGCAACCTCCCTCTTTGGAGGTTCCTCGGAGCCTGGAAGGAGAAGGACCCTTCCATGGCACGGAGCGGGGAGTTCTCTTCTTCCTCTCCGTAACCACCTGGTCCTTCTCTTGTCCAACTCCAAGCAGGACTACAAGCCAGAAGAAGACCCAGCAAAATTTAAATCGGTCAAGACTGGCCGTGGCCCTCTGGGCCCCAACTGGAAGGTAGGGAGCCTCTCTTGCTTGCCTGGGGGGTGGGGGCGGGGGGGGGCTGAATAGAACTAGAGCGGGAGG
The DNA here is from genome assembly GCF_049901715.1 of Pseudonaja textilis. Taxonomy (NCBI): domain Eukaryota; kingdom Metazoa; phylum Chordata; class Lepidosauria; order Squamata; family Elapidae; genus Pseudonaja; species Pseudonaja textilis. Next base: position 103,874 of record NC_141990.1, on the reverse strand, counting down.
GGAGGCGGCCAGGGAGCCCCCCGGGACCACCTGAGCAGTGGCCGCTGGCCTCTTGGGTCTCCCCAGAAGGAGCTGGGCAAGCAGGCCGGATGCCCCTACATGTGCGCTTACAAGCTCGTCACGGTCAAGTTCAAGTGGTGGGGGCTGCAAAACAAAATCGAGAACTTCATCCAGAAGGTGAGCAGCGTTTGCCGCAGGAGCTGCCCGCGGTTCCCTGGCGGCGTTTCTGCAGAGGGTGCAGCACGCTTGGGCCGTGGGAGTCGCTCCCGGCCCTTTGGGAGGGTGAGGCTGTTTCGGGGGGGGCGGGGGGGGAGTGTGGCCTCCCTTGACCAAGCGTGGCTGGGCATCAGGGGCTTCCAGCCGGGCCCTTGGGCTTCAGGGGCCCTTCCCGCTTTCTTGCAGCAAGAGAGGCGGCTGTTCACGAATTTCCACCGGCAGCTGTTCTGCTGGCTTGACAGATGGGTTGACCTGACAATGGAGGACATTCGCAGGATGGAGGACGAGACGAAGAGGCAGCTGGACGAGGTGGGCGCTTCAGGGGTGGGGCTGAGGTGGGCTTCGCACCTGGGCCTGCTCTCCTTCCTCACCTTCCCTTCTCTGCCACAGATGAGAGAGAGGGACCCTCTGAAAGGCATGTCAGCTGCAGATGAGTAGCGGGGATTCCTTTCCCACATGGTACGTGGCCAAGGGTGCCCGGCACTCACACTCGCTCCCAGGTTCGGAAAGAGGAGCTGAGGCTGGGGGGCTAACAGTGCTGTCTCCCATCAAATCGGACCCATGATGGGCGGGCGGGGGGGAAGAGCCCTAGGGCTGAGTGGGGGCCTGAGGGCTGGCTGGCGGTCAGAACCAGGCAGAGCCTTTTCCAGGCAGGGTCCCAGGTGCCCACAACTGCTTGGCGGTGCCCCCCGGCTGGCCTCTCATCCCCAGGCCCACTCCTCCCTTCTCTCGTCCTGCAGTTCGCGAGAGAGTCTGTGGGAAGGCCCAGGAACTCCACCCTCTTGACCAGTGGACCGTCTCTGGACACTCAAGCCCTCTTCCTCCAGTCGGCCGGCAACTCCTGGCCCCCCCCTTCTGCTAATTCTAGTTGCCCTTAATCTAGTGAGCAAATCCTTTGGTCCTGAGCGCCCGGGCCGCGGTGCCCAGGAAAGAGGCGGCCCTTCAGGACAGCTGCTTCTGTGACTACCCCGTTTCCCCAGGGAGGGGCACACACCGGTTCTCATGTGACTCTTTGGTTTCCAAGTGGCAGGTTTTTTTGAAGTAGTTTCGTGATGTGGTGATTTAAGAGTTCCTTGGTCCCTGTCTGTGTTTCCCCTCTTCCGAATCCTGGATGGCACTGCACTTGTGGAGACGACGGGAGCTCAGCGTTGAGCGCCACAAATGCTGCCATCCGGAAGCCTCTTTCCTCTAAAGAATAGTCTTGGGTGCATCTCTGGCCCCCTCGGTGCAGGTTTGGCTGTTGGCACACGGTTTCCCCAATCACCTCGTGGTCACTTCTCCTTACACACACACACACACACACACACACACACACACACACACACACACACACACACTCAGGCTGCCGCCACTTCTTTGGCACTGTGTGTCCTGGAGCTCAGGAACAACAGTGGAAGCCCCTCTCCCCTCTGAGTGGGGAGGGTCTCGCTCATCTGACCAAACCACATTCAGCTCCTCTTTCCTGGGGTTGCCTGAATTGGGATTTAGGCCTTTGGGAAAGGTCCCCGGCCCACCCTGGCACTGGGCTCCCCTTCAGACGATCGCATGAGCAAGGGGGAGCAAACGCCCACCGTGGGGCGGGGGATTCCATCCCTGGATCTCTGCCTCGGCCTCCGCAGCGATGTCGGAGGAGAGGTTAGAGAGTGGGCTTTGGGGAGGACGGAGGCTTCCCCCTCCCCGCTCTCCCCCATTCCTCGCCTGCCAATTAGTTTCTTGCCTTAAGTGCAGTAAGCCAGCCTGTCCTGCTGTGGCCCAAGGGGTCTTCCTTGGCAGGGCCTCTATGGCTTTCGCGTTGAGCCAAGAGGGCTTTTCAGGAAGTTGGTGGTTTCTGGGCACAGGAGGCAGAATTAAAGCGGGGCTGGAATGTCCCCGGCCGGCCAGGCCAAGTTCTTTGGGATCCGGCTGTGTCCCACTGGTCCTCCCTCTCCTCTGAGGCACGCGGGCACCTAGTAATCCTCTCCCCTCCAAAACGCAGAGAACTACAACACAGAGAATTATTGTGTGGCTAAGAGGATCTGCTTAAAAGATTTGGGTTTAATTCGGAGGCTTTCTGGCGGGGGACAGGCATCTCTGGGAACAGATGGTGACATTTCGAGGACGAGGGAGGGAATTAAAATGACTCTAGCAGGAAAAGGCAAGAATTCTTATTAAAACATAACTTCCTTGCTTAGCAGCAAGACAAGTGCAGACCCTGCCCCACTGCGTGTCCTGCATTGGCGTTGACCCGGTGCGCCCCCTCCCCAGCTGCAGCTGAGGCTCCTGCAGAGCGCTCCGTTCCCCCCCCCCATTGGCAGTGGTTACTGCCCCCTCCCCTATGTTTCCTGCCAAGGAGAGCAAGTGGCGATGGAGGCCAATGCAGCCGCTCCCGTGCGTTGCGTTGTGTCTGGTTTTGCGGTCCAGAATCCTCAACCCTGAAAGGGGCTTGTGACGGGGGAGCTACGAGCTGAGCGCTGAGACGCAAAGAGCAGGTTCCACTGGCTTTGTGTTGTGATGGTCGAAGCTCCGACGGGTCAACGCGTGCCCCCCCCCCCCCCCCCACCGCACCCCCCCTGTAGCATGCTCTTGTTTTTCTCTGTTTCTTTTCTGGCGACCCTGCGAGGGCTCCCTGACCAGTCCAGCCGGGTTCCCCGAGCTATTTGTTTCTCTGGCACCCGCTCTGTAGGATAGGTTAGATGATCTTCATTGTTTCTTTACTGTGAGTTGTGCCTTTTTTGGTCTCCCAATCTTCTCCAATACAGGCCTATTGGAGATAACTCTTAATAAAATCATAGACAGAAGAGCACCTTGTGTGAGTTTTTATTCCGAGGGATCCTGGGATTTGGGAAATTCAATCTCTGCCTTACACCTTATGCCACCTCTCTGATATTAATTTCCATGAATCAATTACAGTGACAGCTGGGAGGTCATAGAGATAGTCCTCATTGAATGAACCCAATTAAGTGTGGCAGTTCTGCCCCTTAATGAAACAGCTGCAAAGTGGGAAATCCCGTGACTACAACCGTGCTTTCCTGCTGGAAGGAGACAAGACTAGTAAATTCCACAACTTTGGAAGGCCTCCTAGCTACTCCCCTCCTTTGGGGAGCCGCCTTGGTCGTCCTGGAAGCTCCATTCTCTGTTTTGCAGAATGAGGAGCAAGTAATTTCTATAGGAAATCTCTCCTTTGCCTGACCCCCTCTTCCCCACTGCAGAGCAGAGGAATTGGAGAGATTTCAAGGGAGGTGCTTATTCATCTATACATCAGAATAATGAGTTGGAAGAAACCTTGGAGGCCTTCTAGTCCATGCCCTGGTCAAGCAGATCCTATTCTATTTCAGACAAATGGTTGCCCAATCTCTTAAAAGCCTCCAGTGTTGGGGCACAACTTCTGCAAGCAAGTTTAGTTTAGTTTAGTTTAGTTTAGTTTAGTTTACTTTGTCATTGCACCTCGTACAACGAAATCAAACACCATCTTCAGTGCACATCATGACCATGGAAATACACACAAACACACATCCTTCATCCTTCACCCTTCACACATTGAACTGAAAACCTCTGACACACCAACACTGCACTATGTGGCAGAATTCAATAGAGTTACTGCCCTGGGATAGAAGCTGTTTTTCAGCCTATTTGTCCCTGTTTTTATTATTCTGTACCACCTGCCAGATGGTAATAGTCCAAAAAAAGGATTCCCAGGATGAGATGGATCATTGAGAATGTTTTGAACTTTCTTAAGGCAGCGGGAGCTATAAAGCTCTTCCAAAGAGGGGAGAGGGCAACTGAGGATCCTCTGAGCAATGACATTAACCCTCAGGAGTGACATCCTATCAGCCCCTGTGCAACTGGCAAACCCTACACAGGTGTGCAGGAAGTTAATATGCTCTCTATGGTGCAGCGGTAGAAGGTCCCCAGCAGTTTTTCATTCAGTTGTTTTCTGAGAAGTCTCAGGTAGTCTAATCTCTGCTGGGCCCTTTTGACCAGGGCTGCAATGTGAGCCTCCCAGGTCAGGTCCTCTTTTAGGGTAACACCCAGAAACTTAAAACTGTCCACTCGCTCTACTCGGTTTTCATTGATAAGCAAGGGCTGGATGTCTGATCTGTTCCTTCTATAATCCACTATAAACTCCTTGGTCTTATTGATGTTGAGGACCAAGTTATTGTCTCCGCACCACAAATGCAACCATTGGTCCACTTCATCTTGGTAGGCAGACTCATCCCCCCACCTCCCCGGAGATAAGTCCCACCACTGTTGTATCATCTGCAAATTTAGCAGTAGTATTAACTAGCGTGAGTTGGAATGCAGTCATGCACAGTATAGAGTAAGGGACTCAAGAGGTATGATTACCTAATCTGACCCTCTGTGAGTGGCCAGACAGGAAATCCATAATCCAAAGGCTGATTGAATAAGAAAGTCCAAGGTCCAGAAGTTTAGACACTAGTCTTATGTGGAAAAATTGTGTTAAATGCAGAACTAAAAAGTTGATTGTTCTCACTGTCAGGAAATTTCTCCTTAGTTCTAGGTTGCCTTTCTCCTCATTAGCTTCCATCTGTTGTTTCTTGTCCACCTTCAGGCATCCTGGAGGATAGGTTGACCCCGTCTTTTTCTGGGTAGCCCCTGAAATATTGGAAAATGCTATGTTGCCCCTAGTCCTTTTCATTAAGCTGGACATACTCAAATCTGTTCTGTGGCCTCCAACTGGCTCCTAATCATCTTGCTATGCATTCTTTCTAGTCTCAAAGTCTTTGTTTCTATTATGGTGATGAAATACAGAGCAGAGAGTGGAGGCTGGGATCCTATACACCAGGGGTATCAAACTCAAGGCCCAGGGGACTGCCCTGGAGATAGCAGAGGATTGGCCCCTGATGCCCCCCAAGCTCCGTTTTATTTATTTTATTTTCATTTTATTTGGTTTGTCAATTGCTTACAAGATAATAGGTATAAGTAAAAACATAGTTATGAATACATGGATACATATAAAAATAAATAAAAGAAGCAATAGGACAGGGATGGTAGGCACATTGGTGCGCTTATGCACGCCCCCTACAGACCTCTTAGGAAAGGGATGAGGTCAATAGTAGAAAGTTTAAGGGTAAAAGTTTTGGGGGTTTGGGGAAGAAACCACAGAGTCAGGTAGAGTATTCCAGACATTGACCACTCTGTTGCTGAAGTCGTATTTCCTGCAATCAAGTTTTGTGCGGTTAACCTTGAGTTTGTATCTATTGTTTGCTCTTGTATTGTTATGGTTGAAGCTGAAGTATTCATTGACAGGTAGGACATTGCAATGTATGATTTTATACACTATACTTAGATCGGACCGAAGGCGGCGTAGTTCTGGGTTTTCTAGGTCTAGAATTTCAACTCTGGTGGCATAAGGTATTCTGCAACGAGTAGAGGAGTGGAAAACTCTTCTTGTGAGATATTTCTGGACTTTCTCAACTGCGCTAATATCAGATACCCAATATGGGTTCCAGACTGAGGAGCTGCACAGACGACGCTTCGCTTGCACGGGCCGGTTGTCCCTCCCAGGCCGCGGACCGGGACCAGTCGGGGGACGCTGCGGGGGAGGAGGAAGCCTTGCGATCTCTTGCTCTCCCGCCTGCTCTGCGGGGGGCGGCCGGCGCGGAGGATTAGAAGGACCGCCGAGGGGACGCTTTCCCCGGTCACTGGACGATGCACGGTCGGGAAGCGAGGACTGCCCGTGCAGGGGTTGGCGGCGGGGCCGCGCACGGAGCCACCAGGCATCACCCCTTGGCAGGGGAGGGAGGCCGGGGTCTCGGACCGACAGAACCGGCGGGTGGGAGGCCCAAACCGGGTTCCTCAGGAAGAGGCGCCGGACCATCCGCGGGAAACCTTCCCCCCGCCATCCCGGCTCGACTCAGGCCCCGCCTTTCGTGGGTTCCGGCCTCTTCCCGGCCCGAGAGGCCACCGGGCACCGCGGCCCTTCTCAAGGCGGAAGCGGCGCCTCACCTGCCTCCCGGGGCCGCCTTGCGCATGCGGCAAGCTCCCCGGGCGGGCGGGCGGGCGGGGCGCGAGAGGCCGGCGGCGGAGGCGGGACCCGGGCAAATTGCGCCTGCGCCGCGGCAACCAATGGGCGCGGGTGACGTCGTGCGCGGGCGAGGAGCTGGGCCGGCGCTGGCCGCCGCTCTCATCCTGGTTTCCCCGCCTCGGAGGAGATGGAGGCGGCGGCGCAGCGGCTCCGGTGAGGAGCTTTGCCCCCCACCCCTCCACCGGCCTGCCCCGCCGGGTCCCTCCGCCGCCGGGCTGACACCCTCTTCTCTCTCCCCCTCCCCCGCAGGCTGCACCTGGTCACCTGGAACGTGGGCACCGCGCAGCCCCCCGGGGAGGTGGCCGCCCTGCTTCGCCTCGGCGCCCCGGAGCCGCCCGTGGACCTCTACGCCATCGGGTGGGTGCGCCGCCCCGCGAGCCCAGCGGTTGCCCGCCCTCCCCCGGCCCCGGGAAGTGGCGGCGGCGGCGAGATCTGGCCGGTGGCTCTGCTTCCCCCGGACGGTTTGCGGCGGCAGCGCTTCGGGTGTCGCCTGGCCCGGCCGGGCGGGTGCCTCACCGGCGCCTCCGCTGCTCAGCTTACAGGAGGTGAACTCGCGGATCCTGAGCTTCCTCTCCGACCTGGCTTTCGAGGACCCCTGGACGGCCGCGCTGACGACCGCGCTCGCCCCGCTGGGCTACGTCCGGGTAAGCGGAGGGGCCCCCGGGCTGCTTGGAGGCTCCGGGAGGGCCCCGGGGCGCCCCTCGTGCCCGAGAAAGGGAGCCGCCGCTGGACCGGGGGGCCTCCGAGGGGCTCGGGCGGGCTGCTGGAGGGCAGAGCCGGCGGGCGCCCTGGGTCCCTAGTCTGAAATGCTCCCCGGGGTGTAGCCCCAACTGGGGGCTTTGAATCCACAGCCCGTCCTGCCCCGGAGGCCTGAGGGGTCCCGAGCCAGATCCCGGCTCTCGGGGTGCTTTTGCCACAAAGCTGGAGGGTGAAGGGCTTGTCCCCCCCGCCCCCACCATTGTAATCTCTGGGCATCACCACCAGCCTTGGGCATTCGCTGCCAGCCGAGGGTGGCAAGTGGCACCGTCTCCATGGCTCAGGGCTGCTTCTCCTCCGCTCTCAGGTGTCTTCCATCCGCATGCAGGGCATCGTCCTCATCCTCTTCGCCAAGCAAGCCCACCTGCCCTTCATCCGGAGTGTGCGGAGCCAGTTTACCCGCACCGGCCTGCACGGCTACTGGGTGAGCTGCTTCACAGGGACCTTGCCGGGCCTCCAGTCGGTTAAAGTTGCAGGTACGGTAGATGCAGGAAATACAGGAAGGCCGAATTCCGCTGTGGCCAAGCGTCCACTCACGCATCCACGCATGCCTTCGTTTTTTGCCTAAATGTTTTTTGTATGTTTCCATCTTTCTAATGGAGGCAGGCAAAGTGGCAAACTTCACACCCCGATAAGAACTAATATGCAATAAGCGGTATTTAATTTGCAGTGCTAATTGCAAAAGGAAAACCTGCAAAGCTGGCTAATGACTCCCTGACAGCTTTCCAGCCCCAGTAAAATCAGTAGCAATGGAGATCCTCAGGTAGGGGGGTTTATTGCTTGAAAATACGTGTTTCCTGCTTCGAGGCACCAAAGCAAGTCATTCCAACACAAACGATGTGAAACGTAAAAGCAGAAGCTTGTGAAATTGGCTGAAGCGGGCATTCAGAGACCGGGCCAGCCTTGCCCCTGCTGGGCAGCCAGGAGAAGCCCCCGCTTCCTGGTGGCCCTCACGGGTGTTGGGGAGCATCTCCTGCTGGAGCCCCCCTGAGACACCCGGCAAAGGCGGCGTAGCTCAACCGGATGCTTGAATCCAGATTCTTGGCCACAGGGCGACTGCCAACAAAGGGATGAAGAAACGCCACGGCAATCTAAGGGTCGCACCCTTGCTCCTGCTGTACAGGTAGTCCTCGACTTACGACTACAGTGAAGCCCAAACGTTTCCATTGCTAGGCAAGGCAGTTGTTAAGCGAATTGCGCCCCCTTTCCTGGTCTTTTTACTATGGTTGTTAAAATTGCTGCCCTTGCATTGCTGGGGTCATTAAGCGAGACTCTGGCCTTCCCTTTGGCGGGGATGCAGCAGCCATCCTAAGGACATGCTAGTTGCCAAGCTCCCCAGATTGGTTCACTTTGTGCAGATGCTGCAGTGGCCACAACAAGCGTGGGAACTGCTTCTAAGTCACTTTTTTCAGTGCAAAATTTGAAGGTCGTTACACGAATGGCTGCAAATTGAGGGCTGCCTGTATTTTGCAGTTTAGTTCTTTGTGAGTTTGTCCATCCTGAAGGCAGGGCTTCAGCCTGGCAGAGTGTCAAAAACTGTGCCCCTCGTGCGCCCCACGGAGCCCGGGAGTGCGGAGGCAGCCACCGTTTCTTGTCTCGTAGGGCAACAAGGGAGGGGTCTCCATCCGCCTGTCTCTCTACGGCCACTCGGTCTGTTTCCTGAACTGCCACCTGCCGGCTCACCAGGAGAACGCCAAGCAGCGCCTGGATGACTTTGAACACATCCTGGAGATGCAGCACTTCGAAGAGAAGAAGTTCCCTTCCGCCCTGGACCACGAGTGAGTGGCCTCCCCAGGGGGCCCTGCGGCTGCTCGGCTGCTCTTCTTTGCGGATGGTGCGCCCCCCCCCCGGCCCCCCTGGGGCGATACCAAGGAACAGCAGGGGTGGCTGGGGGGAGGGAAGAGGGGCTGGCACAGAAGAAGGAGAGAAATGGGGGAGGGTTAGAAAGGAGAGTCCAGGGAGGGAGGGCATCTGCCTTCGCTGCCACTTGGTTGCCCTCCAGAGCCGCCCTCAGGTAGCCGTCAGCTGCGGAGGTTCAAAGGAAGGGAACAAGTCGCTTTATGCAATGTGGTCCCTGTTATCCCAGGGACCCTTTTTAATCTGCATTTCAGCCCTAAGCCGACTCAGAACAGTTTCCAAATAGTTCTAGCCAAATCCGAGGCTCCCCATAGCATTGCTGGCACCAGGAGGGCTTGGTCTGCTGGCTTGGAGATCACTCCTGGCTCTCCCGGGGGAGGGCGCCGCTGCACAGAAACGCAAGGAGGGTGTTGTCCTCGGTGGGGTGAATGGGGGCTGCCTGCCTGAGCGAAGGAGGGGAGGCCCGGGGAGGGGGCTGCCCTGCTGAAAGCCCCGCAAGCCTTTTGGAAGGGCTGGTGCCCAGGGGGGCTCGTGGCTCTGGCAGCCTGCTTAGATGAAATCATGCCCTGGCGAAGGAAGGAAGGAAGGAAGGAAGGAAGGAAGGAAGGAAGGAAGGAAGGAAGGAAGGAAGGAAGGAGCGAGCGGCGGGGGGTCGGTTGCTTTTGGCAGAAGCCAAGGAGGGCGTAGAGGGGCTGTCCCTTCCCCGCTGCTCTCTGCACCCTTTCAGGCTCCTCTTCTGGTTTGGTGATCTGAACTTCCGGATCGAGGACTACGGGCTGCACTTTATCCGAGAATCGATCAGCAGCAGCCGCTTCAACCTTCTCTGGGAGAAGGACCAGGTACTGCCTGTCGTCGTACCTCCCCGCCCCCCAGCCTGCCCTCTCTCCCCTTGGGATTCCCAGACCCCTCGGCCTTCGAATGGAGCGGCTCGTCTTGCTTCCTGATCCTGCCTGGCCAAGCCCCACCTGGTGTCTCCCCCCCACATTTCTTCCTTTTCGGATGGGGCAGCTGCGGGCCAGGCTGTCTCTCTCTCCCTCCCTCCCTCCTGGCGGGGGAGGGGGAGGGGGGCTCCTTGCCGGGGCTCCCAGGAGGAAGCGCAGCAATGAACTTGGCTTCCCCTTCCCAGTTAAACATGGCCAGGAAGAAGGCGTTCTTCCTCCGGGAGTTCCTGGAGGGCCCCCTGAAGTTTAAGCCCACCTACAAGTTTGACCTCCACTCGGATGAGTACGACACCAGGTAATGTCTGCGGGGGGCTTCGGACTAAGGTGGGGCTGTTGCGCTGACCACAGAAATCACCGGGGCTCCCCAGTGGTCCGGGCAGGAGCAGGAAGGGTGGAGGGGGTGTCTTGGCTGGCAGAGCCTGGCTGTCCCTCTGCCCTTCTCTCTATTTGCAGAGCCGAGGAGGCACTGCCCGGGTGTAACTGAGGACCCTCCAGGTGGGGGGAGTTTAGGGAGACTTCGGCCTTTGGGCCACTGGAGTCTGCTGACTTTCACACAGCCTCATCTTCCAGTTCGGGGGCTGCTGGGGGGGGTGATGATCCTGGCATGCGAATTGGCTTCTGACCCTCCTGAGGCACACAGGGGGCAGCCGCGGCCCTCCCCTCGCTCTCTAGGGGCTGTGCAGGTAGATCCCCTGGAGACAAAGGCAGAACCGCTGGGAGGAACCCAGAGCAGCTGCCAAAAGCAGCACCTGGGAGGCCCTTAAGGCGGCAGCGGCAGCGGCAGCTGCTGACGACCCAAAGAGTTAACACGGGGGCCCATCGTGCACGCTCACAACGGGTCCAGCCCAAGGTGCTCAACCAGGAGCTCTCGGTCACCCGAGCACCAACCAGCTGAAAAGACGAGCCAGAACTGCAGCTGCCACAATTGTGGCCAGAGGGCTTCTGAGCTGTTTGTGGGGGGGTGCAAAGGGGGGCTTTTATGCCTGGAGGGAGCGGGGAGCGGCTTCGGATAAAAAGCTGCCCAGGTTTAGCCCCTGAATGCAGCAAAATGGCTTGAGCCCCCAGCCCGGCTTCCCCTTCTGCTCAGGGTGGGGGGCATGGCCCCTCGGGCTGCCCTGGGGAGCCAGCTGGTCCCTGTCCTTGACACACACACACACACACACACACTTCCTTTGCTTCTGCAGTGAGAAGAGACGGAAGCCTGCTTGGACTGACCGGATCCTCTGGAGAGTGAAGTGTCTCCCTTCGTGCTCCAAGGCAGAGGAGGCTCCGGGGGAGGGAGGAGTTTCCCTCTCCCTGGGCAGCTACACCAGCCACATGGACTACAACATCAGCGATCACAAGCCGGTCACCGGCACCTTTGAGCTGAAGGTAGCATCCTGGCTCCCCAGGGGCAGCTGCTCCTCTCCAGAGAAATTGGGACTCCGGCCGATGGCCCCCAGCAGCAAAAGGATCCCGCCCAGCCTGGCCCCCTGAGGCAGCCTTTCCCACCGGCCCTGGGCGTTTCTGCCACTGGCTTCTAAAGCGAAGCAGGACAGCCTGCCCTTAACTCAGCCGATGCCACCGGGTTTGTGGCTGGTGCAGGGCCTCCGAGGGGCCCACGTTGAAGCCTCCAGCTAGGAACAGCGTCCTTCGTGTCCATGCACACTCCGGGCCGAGCTGTGGCTTGCTTAGCCATGTTGAATTGTATAAACCAGCATTGCCTGGGCACAAACCCTGAATGAAGGCAAGCCCTGAGGATGGCCCGAGGGCTGCGTGTCACTCCTTTCCCCTGCCGGTATGAGACACACACACACACGCACGCACGCACGGGCCTCTGTGGGTTGTGGCAACAAGAAGCAGCCCCCGCCCAAAGGGAAAACCCCCGGCCCTAAAACTGCCTTAGCGGAACAAGTGTCACCCCCAGGTCCGGCTCCCCAGAAGGGCTTCCTTTCCCCAAGGGGAGGCAGAGAGAGGAATTGCAGCCCCAAACCACAGAAGGCTAAACGAAGGAGCACTTGAAATGTCCGGTCCAGCCCCAGGTTGTGGCTTTGGCCTGACCCCAAGTGTGAAGCGGGCTGGGTGCCAAGGGGGCTGTGCCTTGGGAGGAGGAGCAGAGCCCCAGGGGGTTCCAGGGCGGGTGGGGGGTGGGGCACTCCCTGGCCTTCTCATCTTGCGGGGGGTGGCTTTGTTCCCGCAGATGCAGCCCCTGCAGACGGAGCCCCTGGTGGTGCTGCGCCCGGTGGGCACCTGGAGGGCTGAGCAGGATGCCACGGTCAGCTACGTCACCGCGCCAGAATTCGCCAGCAGTGCCTGGGACTGGATTGGGCTCTACAGGGTGATTGGCACCAGGGGTGTGGAGGGGAGGGTGCTTCAGGCTGGTGCCGAGACCCAGCCCTGCTCTGCCGCCCATGGAAGCCGGGCTGTCCTGAGGCCGCCGCCTTTGGCCAGAGGGAAGTAATTTTCCCAGCCACCTCAGCAGAGGCTACAACACGCGCACACACACACACACACACACACACACACACACACACACACACACACGGTCTTGCAAGAAAGGGAGCAAGCCGGATGCCTGCTGGGAAAAAACCCTCTCCCCGTTTCCAACACCCCCCACCCCCACCCCACCCCCGAGGGATGGGAGAGGCTCCTACCTGCCCAGAGGATGATGGGCTCGGGGGCGGGGGGGAAGGGAACAGTTCCTTACAGGGGCCTGTCTGGCCTGGTGGCTGAAGGGACGGCTGGTTGGTCTGGGTCTGCACTCCCTCCCACCTGTGCGGGCAGGAGCACCTTTGGGCTCCCCTTGTAGCTCCTCCTCTCTCCCGGCAGGTGTCCTTCCGACATGCGAACGACTACGTCACGTACGTTTGGGTGCAGGATAATGAGATTTCCTCCGAGGACGGGGCCAAGCAGGTGAAGGACAATTCCTGGGGCTTTCGGCTTTTCTGCTGCCGCTGAAAGTTGATGGCAGCTTCCTTGCTTGCAGGTTTACCTCGGGGCTGAGGGCCTCCCCAAAGCGGGAGGAGAATTCCTCCTGGGCTACTACAGCAACACGCTGCGGTCCCTTGTGGGCCTTAGCCAGCCGGTCCAGGTGAGGGCTGCTTCTTCCTCTTCCTCCCTGCTCCTGAAGGGGGTGTGTGCGTGCGTGCACCTAGTGGGTGCCGGAAGACTCCTGCCCCAGCCAAGGGCTCTTCTGCTGGCGAGGGAGGACTCCTCCCCCACCCCCGGCCACCTTTGGGGTCTGGCCTGGATTAACTCTGCAAGAGTTTTCGGCCCCATGGCAAGGAGAGCCCCCCACCCCCCCGAATGCTGTGGGGGCAGCTTCCCTCTTGGCCTTCCTTTCTTTCTGGGCCAAGTTGCGGGGGAGTCGGAATTGCACTCAGATGCAGGTCTCCTCCTTCCCAGGTTTGGCCGAGCCCGAAGTCAGCTGAGCAGCAGGCGGACTGGGCTGGGACCAGCAGCGCAGAACGCCTTCCTGGCGAGAGGCCGCCCTGTGACTTCTGAGGTCCTCCTTCTTCGGCACCTCCCTGCGCATCGTGAGGCGCCCTGGCCTCCGGAGCAGCCTGGCTCGGCTTGCCGCAGCCCTGAAGAGCCCTGCCTCCCTTTCGCGCAGAAGAGCCTGGGCGGAGCCGGTTGTCCCAGCAGGGCCTCCTTGTGCCCCGGCCGACGTCTGCTGCCCCATTTTCCTAGTGCCCCTTAGGACCTGTGTGCTTCACTGCGACATGATGAGGAGCCTCTGCTGGAGCTTGTTTGAACACTGGGATTGTAGGATTTTATGAAATGTAATCCTTTTAGAACTGAAATACATTTTATCATAGCTGGAAAGAAAACGCAGAGGCTGCTCTTCCTTCGAGCATTTGCCTTGAAATGGGGCAAAGACTTGCAAGCCCCCCCTCCAAAGCCTGGATGACAGAGAGAAAGAGGGAGCGGGGGGGGGGGAGAGAGAGTGCTTCCCCCTGCAGGCCGGAGGCCCCGGCCCAGGGGCAGTTGGGGGCACCTTGGCTTTGGAGCCAGGCCCAGGCAGCTCTCGTCCCGCTGCAGGCCTCTGGCTCCCTGGGCCCTTGGGCCTTCGGGGCTTTTTTGAGAGCTTCAGCCTCAACACACGGAACCCTCCCTCACAAGGCCCTGCTGCGGCTGAGCCAGGAGCTGCCTGTCCTGTGCTGGGCAGCTGCTTTTCTCTGCCCAATAAGTGCAGGGCCTCCCTTTCCTCACCACGGAAGCGGGCCTTTTTGGAGTGGGCCAAAGGCTCAAACCTGCCAAGGGGCTTCTGAGTGTGGAGCCTGTCTTGCAAAGTGTTAGCCGTGCCCCCCAACCAGGGTCTTCTGCCAATTGGATGGGTTCCCCCTCTGTCCCCTCAGCTAAACTATTTATGGGGGTACTGAAGAGTCCTGGGCCTAAGACAATGCCCCACTGCCCGCTCCCCTCCATGTAGTAGGCGCAGCTCCCCGGTGCCCACGTGCTGAGGGCGGCCGGTCAGCCTCTGACCATCCCTCGGGGGGTGATGCCACCTGTCCCCTGTGGTTCCATCTCACCAAGAAGGAGGCTGTGGTCTACTTTGTCCGAGTCCGGGTCTGTGGTGTTCACAGCATTTGCCTGCTACTTTTTCCTTTCTGGATGCTCACAAACTGCCTGCTGGATGAGGGAATCTTTTCCAGGATTTTCGCAGGTATTGACGCCAAGCTTTTCGACCTGTAGTTTCCTTTTTACCTTTTTCGAAGGTTGGAGCCACGCCGGGTCTTTTCCAGCCCCCTGGCAGTTCCCGCTGGGCTCTCGGGGGTTCTGAAACCGCGTCTGCCGGCTCCTTCAAAAATGTATGGGATGTAAATCCTGGCCAAATGCAGAGAGGCGCTCTCTTGCCAAATCCTTGGCTGTCTTGTTCTGTCTCCCACGATGCCGCTTTTGGTAGAGTGGACTGTTGTTGTTTTTTTCCTTTTGTGTAAAAAGAGATGGAAAGTCAGAAATTAAGCAGTTCTGCTTTTTTCTTGTTACCTGTCTTCTTCTGGCCATCTTCACCCACTGGTGGACCAGTCATTTCCTTGACTTTCCTCTTGGTGCTTATATATTGAAAAAAACTTATTTTTGCCATTTGTTGCTCTTTCTTGACTTGGCCTTTGCAGATTTGGGCTATTTGCTGGTGTTCTGTTACAAACCCCTCTTTCCATTTTTTATTTTTGTCCTTTTTGTCAGAGAGGTCTTTCCGCTGGTCTCGTCAGGTGTCCCTTCTTTTTCTGTCTCTGTTTATTGTTTCTGTTTGGGACCTTATTACCTCATTTTCCAGGGTCCCCCAGGCATCCTGCACTGGTTTTCCCTACAGTATTCCTGGTCAGGGCGGAGGGGTGGCATTAATCTGACTGGCAAGGGAGGAGGTGCCAGGGAGGGAGGCGCTCTCTTGGGAAGCCGAGGATGGGCAGACGGGTGTCACGGCTCCCTTGTGGTCTTTCCATTAAAACCCCCCCCCCACCCCCCCACCCTCCAGGCCTACCCCTCCTAGAGAGGGGCAGGTAGTGAGCTGGTCATGTGGCTGCCTCAACAGGAGGTGAGAAAACCGGGAGGAAGGTTGCCCTTTAAACCCTGTAAAAGTACACTGAGGTAAAGTAAAACAGACTTTCTCACAGTTAAAGCTCTCTGCAGCCAACCTGTCCTCCCCCACCCCGTCCCACCCCTGCCAACTTTCCAGGCCGATTTGAAAGGGATTCTCCCACCCGCCCGCCCGCCCGCCCCCATGGAAGATGCCTTGCTGCAATGCAGCCTTGCTGTTCCTGGCATTTGTGTCCCCGATGGGTGGATCTTTCTTCTTCTCCGGGAAGAAGCATGTGTGATGTCACGTTCACACGTCATTGCTAATGCCCATGTTAGCAAGGAGGCTGTGATGATGTCTCAAAGGAAGTGGCCTCTCCCCTCCCTCCCTCCCCCCCTCTCTCTCTCTCACACACACACAGACACACACACTGAAGCCCAGGCCCCCAGGAGTGGGGGGAGACATTGGCTCCTTCCAGGGTCTTCTGAGGCATCCGCTGTGTGTTGCAGCCCAAGGCTTGGAAGCTTCGCTTTGATTGAGGCCCTTCCACCTGAATCCAGGTTGACTCGTCCTTCTGTCCTTCCGAGGCTGGTAAAATGAGGGCCCAGATTGTTGGCAGCAATAGGCTGACTCTGCAAACCGCTTAGAGGGGGCTGTAAAGCACTGAAGCGGTATAGAAGTCTGAGGGCTATGGCTATTTTGCAGCCCCTTCACACTGTTTAATTTGGTACACCCTAGCAGAATCTGCACGGCAGGCAGGCAGGCAGGCAAAATATGTGAGATAGACTTTTTTGTAGCTTACACTCAGTAAAACAGATACACCGTGCTAGTTAAATAGTTTATTCCAGTAAGAGTTATAGCATAGTCAAACAGTCCATATATCATTCACTAGTTCAGTCCATCCAGGGATTATTCAGTTGCAAAGTCCAGTGTCGAAAAAGAGGTCAGTAAACTTACAAATATCAGTCCAGTAATATATCTCCTCGCAGTAGAGATATGAAGAAGTCAAAACTCCTCTCTTCCTTCAGCAACTCAGCAGTAGGGAAACATGCAGTTAACAAACCATCAATCCATGCAATCCAGTCAGGGAATCGTCAGCAATCAGTAGGTTCTCTTGCTCCCTCTTATGGCGGTTCAACACCGCACCCAAAATTACATGCTTTGCAGTTTAAAGTGACACACACTTAAACTTACTATCATAGTTTATATATATTATTTTACCCAAACTACGTTAGGTAACCTATGTTATTCCTAACAATTTCTTCCTGAAATTTGTCTGCCACTGGAACTGCTAGGCAGCATGTAGGCAGCGTTGCCTAGTAAGAACGAATCAGAATTCACCATCATCATCATCATCGAAATAGCAACCAGAGCAAGCAGTTGTGGAAAATACTGCCGCCAGCACAGGGTTTCCATCTTCTCCCCTCCGAGCTCGGAGAGGGTGGGGGCCGCCCCACCTACCTAGAGTCGGCACCGGTGGTCCCCATGCCGGAAGGCTCAGGCCAGGTTCAAGGGCTTGTGGTTTGTACACCTGGCTCACCCCTGAGTGTCAATGGTCCAGAGTGCAAATGCCTGTGTTCAGGGGGTGCTTTGGGTTGTATTCTCACAAACATCTTGCACAAACACAAACTAGAAACCCAGTTCCTGCTGTGCTGCTGCCCCTTTTAAGCCCTTTGAAGGAAGGTTCTCCCAAGGAGCCGCTTCTGATTTTATTGGCCCTGGGACCACTATTCCCTGCGGCCGGTGCCCTTTTAAGAGCTTGCTCAGAGGGAGGAAGCATGTGTCCCCGCCCCCGCCCCCAGATTTTAGAATAATGTGCAGTTAGAGCTGCTATTGTTTCAGCTCACTTTTTATATTAGTAGGTCCTTCTGGACTTTGGTCTCAGCCTTTTGGCTTCTGAGGAAAATGGCCAAAGATGGGGTGCTGGGCTAGAGCCGCTCCGTCCCCCCAGGATTGACCCAGCTACGATGCCCTCCCCAGTTCTGAGGGTGGGGCAGCCTCATCCACGTCATCATTGATCCTTTGCAGCCCCCCCACTGGAGGCTACTCCCCCCAGAGGAGACCCACCTGCTGCTCCAAGGGAGGGGGGCTGGCCTTCTGCCCCTCGATCCCCATGCCAAGGGGGAGGGTCAAAGGATGCCCCCACAGCCCTTGCCAGGACAAAGCGCCAATGGCCCCTTCACGGCTGGGGGAGGTTCAGACCCTCTGCAGTTGGGTGCTCTGACTTTCTCCGAGTTCATCTCCACGGCCTTTGCCCTCCTCTGGCGCCTGTCTACCCGCTTGAGGGTGTTGCGGAGCTCAGTTGGCAAAGAAAGGATTGGCAGCCTCCACTGACAACACCTAGGAATTGCAAGTGGCACACCGCTCCCCGCCCCCCCTTTGGGGTGGATGTCCCTCCCCTCCCATGCACTCCCCCTTTGTGGCACTAGGTGAGGGGGCAGGGCTGCCCCTCTGACGGCTTGGGCATGCCCTGATGGGTGCCTCCCTTGGCAAAGAGGGGAGGGACCAGCTGATGACCTCCCCTCCCTTGTCCAAATGAATTTAAGGCCCCCACCCCACCCCATGCTCTCAACAAGCTTCCCTTGGGTCGTCCTTGGCACATTTCCCCGCTGCAGAAAGAAGTAGAGCTGTAGCCATGTACGCCAGGAGCACGACTGAAGATGTCTCTTCCTTGGGCACCCTGGGAAGAAAGCATTGCTCCTGGGGATTGGGAGGGTGGCCGGTCCCCAAAAGGTCCTGGGCCAGGAACCCCCCAGGTGCTTTTTCAAGAGGCAACTGGACTTTCTGATTTCACTTCCCACCCAAGGAGCTTCCTCAGCTTCTAACTGAACAGCCCTCCCTCCTCAAAGGGGGAAGGATAGACGTCATCTGTCTCCAGTCTACAACATGGTCCTTTCAACGGTTCCAAGAAGGCTCTACACCCATTTGCGCAGGGGTGGGATCCTATGGGCATAACAACCGGTTCGGTGAGCGTGTGCTTTGTGTGTGCATGTGCAGTACTTGCCAAACAACTTCCGTAAGCAATAACCCTCTAACTAAGGTAAGAACAAAGGACAGCCTAGAGCCCCCGTGGGCCCAGCCGAAGAAATGAAGATCTTCAGAGAGAACCGGTTCAGTGTCAGCTGCTCTTTGGAGCTACAGAACTGGGCCGAGCCGGTAGAATCCCACCCCTGCATTTGCACCACTCAGGAGACCCTGAGGACACAGACAAAACTCCAAGTGGCCTCAACGACTCTTAAAAAGGATGCAAATGACCAGCTGTCTGCAAAGAGGATAAATCTTTCCCTTTGCCACCATCCAGTCAGAGCTGAAGAAGCTTCTTGGATAAGCAGGGAAACAAAGAAAACCCAGAAAGTCCAATTGCCTCTTGAAATGCGCCTTTGGGGCAGCCATAACCCGGATGACTGAGAATCTCCACCTGGGAAATTCCTACCACTGTGCTGCAGCTAAAGGGATGCCTAACTTTGATTCCACCCATCCCACCCCGCACCCTAGGATCGCTTTTCTCTGGTCTGGTACAAACAAGCTTTATTCAGCATTTCGGTTGGTGGGTTCTTTGTGCAGCTGAAAATCCTCTTTGGCTCAAGTGGTAAAGCTTTTGACCTGTTCCCCGTGACTGAAGAGGGGGAAAGGGCGAGGCTTGTGTCCTGCTGGGAAACGCGGGGTGGGGGGGCGAGGCAGGGCGGACAGCAGGGCGCGACTGAGCTCCTCTTGCTGATCGTTGGCTGCCATTAAACTCAGAGACGATGCTAAGGACCAAACTTCATCAACTACTTTCGGACCAAACTTCATCAACTACTGAATTCAGGCTGTGGGGCAGGACTTCTAATAGTTATACATTTATTATGTTTGTTTGCCATCCATCTCGGCGTAGTTATTTGGTAAGAGTCATAGCTGTTTGGTATATATTAAGATATTCCCATCGGATGCTGCGGGTTGGTAAAATGCTGCCTGAAAACAGAGATTTCAAAGCAAGAGGGCGCCTGAAGGAGAAGGCGGAGGGACCTTGGGCTGCGCCCTTGGGCTGATGTTTCTCCCTTTAAAGCCAGTTTCTTTCTTCCAGCCCAGCCTGTCTCCGGGCTCCTCCTGCCCTTCGGCCTTTTTGTGCTTGCGGCAGATGTTGCTATTTGGGGCTTACGCGGGGGAGGGAGAGAAGCATCATCCCCCACGCTTGGCCTGGTCCCAGGCACCCGGCCGCAGGGAGCAGGATGCCCTTCGCCTCCCACGGACCCCTCTGCCCTCCAGCGCTCCTACGGGTGACCGGGGTGGGCGGCTGGGCGGCCTTAAGCGTGTTCGCTCGGGGCTTTGGCCAGAGCTAGCGCGAACTATCCGTGCCCGTCTCCCGCGCCACCTGGCTTGGTCAAAGAGAAGGAAGGTGGTTGGACTAGATGGCCTATAAGGTCCCTTCCAACTCTGATTATCTGTTATCTGTTAAGGTAGCCCAATCCCTGGTCCACCTGGCTGGTCGATCTCTGCCCACGAAGGCTGCAGGTAGCTGAGCCTTTGGCTCAAACCTTGAACCTAGCCTTCCTTATGTCCGGAGAACACCCCGGGGCAGCTGCGGTTTCATTCCGGTTTCAGCCCACTTTCCATTCTGAAATTGTCAAACAACGCCCCCCCCCCAACTGCCCGTCTCTCCCGCAATTCTTGGCAGAAGAAATAAAACTTCTGGAAAGACTTATGTGTACCAATAAGGAACCTGCAAATATATAGTAACAATAAACCTTGGTTCACAGCTAAACTTAAGCAGCTACATCGTTCCAAAGAGGAAGCCTACAGAAAAGGTGACAGAATACTATACAACCAGGCCAGAAACATATTAACAAGAGAGATCAGAGCAGCAAAAAGAAGCTACTCTGAAAAGTTAAGGAATCAGTTCTCAACAAATGAACCAGCAAACATGTGGAAAACTCTTTTTTTTAAACAAAGCTGAATACCATATATATGTGTGTGTTATGTCTCACCTGTACGAAAGAGGTGAGAAGTCCAAATTCCAATTGAATACAAACAAGCAAGCAAACCCAGTAATTATAGAGTTAAATTCCTTGAGCCAATAAAGTTCTTGGCAGACTCCCACACGCTGTCTGCCAAGTCCGACAAGAAAGCAGGAATATAAATCACACAAGCTGTCACAGAATACTTCGGAGCTCCTCTGGATAAGTAACATGTTGTCCCAAACGAATCTCCCAGAACAAACACGCCCACTTTTATTCCCTGTGGGGCGTGTCAGTCTCTCAGCTCAGTCTCTGATTCGTCCCTTCTTTCTGCATTACAGCTCACACTTTTGCCTGCGACGTTGCTTCGCATCAAGCCAGCATTCCTCTGCTTGATTCTCAGTCAGAGACTCTGATACGCCCTCCGCCTTTTCCTGATTAGCCTCAGGTCTTCCCTCCCGGTTATCTGCCGACACCTGAGGCACAATCAGGGAGGAAGGCATTGCCGAAGAGGAAGGTCCTGGGGAGGAAGGCATTTCCAAATCCTCCTCTTCCTCATTGTCCAAGTCTTCGTCCTCTAACAAAGCAGGCTCAAACCTCAGAGACACAACATATATGTGTGTGTGTGTTTTCTTAAGTTTTCGCGGGTACTTACATGCATGGTATTCAGCTTTGTTCAGGTATTTCCCCTTTCGAAAGGACATTGGTTTCGGCTTCAGTGAGGATCTTGTCTGAGATGTTGTGCACTGTTTATTTCATGTGCGTCTTCTTGGTGGGTGTCAGTTCGCTTCATGTATAGGTCAGAGGTGTTTGAAGCGAGTAGAGATGCAGCTGCGGTATGGCTTCTGGTCCATGGTCATGTCTCATCTTCTGTGTGGGTGTGAGTCAGAATTGGCCCTAATTAGAAATTAACTTCACACAAAAAGATTCCTCCTAGACCAAATCAACAAAGATCTCCTCACACTTCACCTCAGACTCAGCAACAAGATTCACCCCTTACTTTGGGACAAATCCAAACAACTCGCTGTCTGGAGAGCCGAAACACAGACCACCCTCAAGACAACTCCTCCCACCTCACAGACACACATGAAACAAACAGTGCACAACATCTCAGACAAGATCCTCACCAAAGCCGAAACCAATGTCCTTTTGAAAGGATTCAACTTTGCTGTTGCTCCCAAACACATCCCCACAGAAACCATCATATGCGGTGTTGAAACCAGCCTGACCAAAACCAACCCTGATAATGCTAATAGAATCAGACTCGAAATCACCAACATCCTCTGCACTAGCAAACCACCCAAAAGCAACTTATCCAAAGAAGAATAAACTGCACTACTTAACCTGAAAGAAGACACCAGTATAATAATCCTACCAGCAGACAAGGGCAACGCGACAGTGGTTATGAACACATCTGACTACCAAACCAAGTTAACCAACCTACTCCAAGACACCACATACAAACCCCTAAACACAGACCCCACGACCTACCTAGAAAAAAACCACCAGATCCAAAATAAAAGCCTCCCCCATCAGTGAAGAAATCCAGCAAAGAATCATACCCAGAGAGAAATCATCCAGATGCCCTAAGCTTTATGGTCTCCCCAAGATACACAAAGAAGGAACCCCACTTAGACCAATAGTCAGCTCCATAGGCTCACCTCTACAAAACCTAGCCAAATTTCTCGCCAAACAACTACAGCCCTATGCTGAATCCATCAACTCACATGTAAGAAACTCATTCCAGTTCATTGAGATCATAAAGAAACAAAACTTACAACTCAGCTACCTACTAGTGAGCTTCGATGTCATATCCTCTTCACCCAAGTGCCTATAAAAGAAGCCTTGACAGCCATCCAAAACAAATACAACCCCCCAAGCACATCCTAGATCTAACCAACCACTGCCTATCCAATACATACTTCATCTACAATGGACAAAAATACAAACAAATAGAAGGAGCACCTATGGGATCACCCCTCTCACCTGTCATAGCAAACCTCTACATGGAACACTTTGAAACACAAGCTCTAGAAAAATATGATCACAAACCCAAACTCTGGCTCAGATACGTAGATGACACCTTCATAATCTGGCTACACAGGAAAGAAAAATTGAACAACTTCCTCACACATCTCAACAGCCTACACCCCCAAATACAATTCACCATGGAAACAGAAGCTAACAATCAACTTCCCTTCCTAGATGTCTTAGTATACAAAAAATCCAATGGCTCCCTAGGACACACCATCCACCAGAAGAAAACACATACAAACCGCTATCTAGACGCACTCTCACACCACCACCCAGCACAGATCAATTCCATAGCCAAGACACTCATCTCCAGAACAAAATGCTTAACCGACGAACAACACCTAAAAACCGAACTATACACTCTCACTAACGTACTAACAGCCAATGGATTCCAAAGAAAGAAGATTACCCACCTAATCCAAAAAGAAGCCCCAACCAAAATCCAAGACAGAGAACAAGAAAACGGAAAAGCCCTCCTCCCATATATAAAAGGCACTACAGACAAAATTAGCAAGATCCTCCAAAAACACAACATCAAAACAGCATTCTGCACAAACAGAAAAATATCCACCATCCTAAGAAACCCCAAAGACAAAATCGAATTAGAAAACCAAGGAGTATACAAAATCCCCTGCACAGCCTGCCCCAACACATACATTGGACAAACTAACAGAAGAATAAGCGCACGCATTGAAGAACATAAGAACTCAATCAAAAAGAAGAACTGACCTCTTCCTGGTCCAACACCTCAAAGCCACAGGACATGAAATTGATTTTAAAAATACCAGAACTATCACCAAAACCGAACACTTCAACAGCAGAATAATCAGAGAAGCCATAGAGATAGAAAAACGCCCACACAGCATGAACAAACGAGATGACACCTCCCGCCTACCAGCCATTTGGAAACCCGCCCTCATGAACAGACGAGTACCTAACATGAAGAAGGACACCAGACCCACACCCATGAGAGCCACACAAGATGCCACCACCACACTTCCATGCAGAAAACAGACTCACACCCATTCAGAAGATGAAAACGACCATGGACCAGAAGCTGCACTGCAGCTGCATCACTACCCACTTCAAACCCCTCTGAGCCATACATGAAGCAAACCAACACCCACCATGAAGATGCAGCAGGACCACGAACTCGAAGCCAAACAGCAAGATCACAACTCACCAGCTCAAATCCCCAGCAACTAAAACTAACCTGAGCACAACCAAGCCCCCACCTGAACAGAACACGCCTCCAGCCAATCAGAACACGGCCAACCCCCAACCAATCAGAACACAGCAAACCCCTACCAATGAGTCACACCACCACCCAATAAAGGAAGAAGCAGCTGTAAGCCCCCACCCACTCTTCCACCCCACTGGCAAGACAAAGGAGGAAGATGAGCTGAATGAGAATTACTCTCAGAAGCACAGAGCTGGAGACTAGATAATTCCTGAAGATGATGAATGAGAAAACCCGAATAACGATCCAGATACTCAAATACCGGGAGAACCTCAGAATGAATGAATGAATATATATATAATATATATATATATATAAACAATATATATATATATATATATTCTTAAGTTTTCGTGGGTACTTACATGTATGGAATTCGGCTTTGCTCGGGTATTTTCCCACATCATAGTAGTTGTGCTTTTAAAGTTGTAGCGACGTTTCAACAGAATCTCATCTGCCATCATCAGGCTTCTGTATAGTGTTCATCAGACTTAAGCAAGGAATTGGAAAAAAAATCCACTTTGACATTAACAGGCATTTAATGTTGAAAATAAAAAGTCAAAGGGATAATAAAGATTTCTGGATAATTAAAAGCTTTTGAAAACAGGAAAGGAGAGAAAAAGAATAAAAGGGCAGGATCTGGAAGGGAGGAGACTGCCTGGAATTAAAAAGAACTTACAGTAAAATCTCAACAAGACTTTCAAAAGATACATCTTAACTGAAACATTGCTACAAAATAGTAAAACCCCAGGAAGAGAAAGTGAAAAAAGAAATAAGAAGAAACAGCTTGGGACTATTTGGATTATTTGGTAATCTCTGGATTCTTGGTTACTGCATTTAAATGACTAAAATCAATCGGGTTGTTGTTAAAAAGTGTTTAAAATGGCTCCACTTTTAGAAGAATTGAAAATGGAACCTAAAAAGTACAAAGAAGAGGCAGAAGAAGGGAGAGGTTCTTTTGGCTTCGTATTTCAGTTCTTGGAAGTGGAGATTTGGAACTATGAGAAACAACAAGAAAGGCCTGCAGAAGAAGAAGATTGGGACAAAGAAGAAGCCATCTTTAATGAACAAGTAATCTCAGGTGGGGGGAAAAAAAGGAAAGGTGGGAAAGAGAATGGAAAGTTTAAGATTGGGAAAAACAACCCCAAAAAAGAATAGAGTGAAAAATAAGTATAAAATCAGAAAGCAACAGAAGAGGGAGATGCAGAAGAGGGAATCAGAAGTAGAGAGACAAGGGGGTAAAAAGGGGAGGGAGAAGAAGAGAGGGAAGAAAGAAAGGAAAAGAAGTTATAAAGGACAGAAACAAAATATAGAGAAACAGGGCCTATTTAGAGATAATGGGTGAAAATCTAATTGAAAAAGGGATTCTGCAAAGGTACATAAGACAGTCTTGTTATATTAGAAATAGAAATAATTTCAGAAAATATGAAACAATGTATGATTAAAATGTTTGATAAAATAGTTATTGTAACTTAGTAGAATGCTTGTCAATAAATAAATGTAACAAAATGAATATAAAACATATGTGAAGAGAAATAAGGGAAAAATTAAGTATGTGTCTTTAAGGAAGTATGATATTTAATTGAAAAGAAATGTTAAAGATGTTAAGACTTTAATGAATATTAATGGTAGAACTGAATTGGAATGGAATGAGGGTTTTAATTACATATATTTACAATCCTTTTTTAAAGAATATAGTGTGTATTATAAGAATGTACCAAGCAGAATTCGATTGGAAGTTATGTATTATGTGTTATATTGAATGTCATAACCTTAAGGTATATATCGAAGTTTAAATTAGAGTTGAATGGATAAAATTAAAAGATATAAAGGTATCATACTCCAATTAGTAACTACAGGAGAAAATTTGTCTAATGAGAAAAGATAATATGAAATTGAAACAGAACAGACAAAAGTATAAATATAATGATTTGAATTGAGATGAGATAATCAAAATAAAATTGAGAAAATTAAAAGAGGGGAAAAACTATAAACTATTACTATACAGCAGAATAGTAATAAAATACGGAATAGAACACAAAAATGAGCTTGAAATTGAGTTTGTGTCTGTATAAAGAAGTGTAAACCGGGACCATGCTATTTTCAAAAAAGATGTTTTACTTGTATTTTGTGTGTGTGAAAACCCAAATAAAACTTTATTTAAAAAAAAAAGTGTTGGGGACTTTCACAAGTAGTGGACTGAGGCTGGAGTCAGTGCATCAAGAGCCACTACACAGACGGATCCGGGACATGGGCTTCCAATGTCGTATTCCTCTTGTCAAGCCACTCTTGAACAACAAACAATGTTAGAAGCGTCTTACCTGGGCTAAAGAAAAACAGACCTGGTCTGTTGCTCAGTGGTCCAAAGTCATCTTTTCTGATGAGAGCAACTTTTGCATCTCATTTGGAAACCAAGGACCCAGAGTCTGGAGGAAGAATGGAGAGGCACACACTGCAAGATGCTTGAAGTCCAGTGTGAAGTTTCCACAGTCTGTGTTGATTTTGGGAGTCATGTCATCTGCTGGTGTTGGTCCACTGTGCTTCATTAAGTCCAGGGTCAACGCAGCCGTCTACCAGGAGATTTTGGAGCACTTCATGCTTCCTTTCGCAGACAAGCTTTATGGGGATGCTGACTTCATTTTTCAGCAGGACTTGGCACCTGCCCACACTGCCAAAAGCACCAAAACCTGGTTCAATGACTGTGGGATTACTGTGCTTGATTGGCCAGCAAACTCACCTGACCTGAACCCCATGGAGGATCTATGGGGCGTTGCCAAGAGGAAGATGAGAGACATGAGACCGAACAATGCAGAAGAGCTGAAGGCCGCTATCGAAGCATCCTGGTCTCCCATAACACCTCAGCAGTGCCACAGGCTGATAGCTTCCATGCCATGCCGCATTGAGGCAGTAATTGCTGCAAAAGGGGCCCAAACCAAGTACTGAGTACATATGCATGCTTATATTTTTCAGAAGTCCAATATTGTTCTATGTACAATCCTTGTTTTATTGATTGCATGTAATATTCTGAAATTGTGGATTTGTGGTTTTCATGAGCTGTAAACCATAATCATCCCAATGATGACAAATCACGGCTTGAACTATCTTGCTTTGCATGTAATGAGTCTATCTCATATATTAGTTTCACCTTTTACATTGTCCACGCTCGCAAGAGGGGAACAGTGGGATAGGGCAGAGTTCCTATCAGTGGAATCGAGCCGCTTGTAACGGCAGCGAGATGAGGGTTTTCTTCTGCCACCACCGGGAGGTGAGTCCCTCCCTCCCTTACTTTCCTCCCTTCCTCCTTCGCCTTCCTTTTCTCCTCCCCTCCCTCCCTCCCTCCCTCCCTCCCTCTCCTTCCTTCCCTTTCCCTTCCTTCTTTTCCTTCCTCCTCCCTTCCTTCTCTACTTCCCTCCTTCTCTACTTCCCTCCTTCTCCTTCCCTCCTTCCCTTCTCTTCTTCCATTATTTTCCTCCCTTCCCTCCCTCCCTGGCATACAAGCCTTTTTTTCTTTGGCCCTTCCAAAGTATTTTTCCACTTCTCCAAGTGGGAAGGGATGCCTACTTCAGTGGCCAGCTGAAGTTCTATGGGCAGCTCTGGAAAGTCTCATAGATGTGCAAATTGCCCTTGCAGACTTCTTGCTTGTCCTTTTCCTGCCAGAGCAGTTGGGCCTTTCCGGCCAGAGAATCCTGAACCTCTTCGGAATAAGCAGCCCGGAACAGCTCTGCCTTTCCCAGCACAGTGCCAGGTAAACAGGAAAAGTTTCCAAGATATTATTCTGCCTGCTTTCTGGACCCTAAATTTAGGCCTTGATAAGAGCCATTGTTTCTGTCCTTAGAGTTTCCTGCAACCTGAGTTGTGTTTTCCTCTCGGACGGAAGGCTGAGCAGAAACGACCATCCGGCTGATGAGTAAAGAGCGCTGTCTCCCTTACCCTGACCCGAGGGTCCTGCAGCAAGGCCCAGAGGAGAGGGGTCCTCCCAGGAGCACAAGCCATTGGCTCCCACAGGCTCACGGAGACACGTGAACACCCTCCCCGCCACCCTGCGCGCTTCAGCACGGAGCCTGGCTGAATGCCTGGGGAAGGGAAGGCACCCCTTCAGGAAGAAAGGGGAGGGGTGGAAAAGATTAGCAATGGAAACCCACATGAGGGGTGGGGGGGGAGGAGGGAGGGAGATTGGCCTTTTCGCAGGAACATTGATGCTCCGTTGGGATTTGCACAAAACCAACAGAGACGAGGCAGAGGAGACAGAGATGATAGAGACGTGCACAGATGATAAGCAAAAATAACAACAATTCATTTGATGTAGGCACCACCCAACTCCAGGACAATTCTGGGCAGCTCGAAACCCAGCATAAAGCCTTAAACACAGGAAAAATAAGAAAGACCAGGCTGAATAAAGGCAAAGTGAAGAGAACAAGATGTCAAATCCAGCCTAAGCAGATCACCTCGCTCCCCTGGGGCCAGGCCTCGGTGAAAGAGGTAGAAGCCAGCCAGGTTTTGGGGGGGGGGGTTATGAGAGGCAACCCTTTTCACTGCCCCCCCCCCCATGGGATGGAGGCTTCCCTGGCCTCCTTTACGAGACATTCCAGTGCTAGGCTGGGAAGTGGCACTGGCAGGATTTATCTAAAAGTTGGCAGATTTGGATTTAATAATGGACAAGTGTATACATTTTAGTCTGAGCTGAAGGGGAACCTAATTTGCTTCCTGCCCTGGTCACAGCGTGACTCCATCTCCAGTGTTGCCATTCCCGATTCATCCAACTTGGTGGGTCTCCTGACTCTCCAGCGCAGAGTGAGAGCAGCCAAGTTCTGCGTGGATATCAACAGGATCCTGGCCTGAGCCCTGGCATCTGAGGTCCCACTCGGCTCGGTGCCTCCTTCTGGGTCCCCGCTGAGGGCAGCCTGCTCCAGCAGTACTGCACTTTGTTGGCTCTCAGTATGGACAGCACTGGCGCCGGTGGCCCCCTCTGGCTCCTTCTTGGTCTTCCCCGAGTCTTCCCTTGAAAATTGGGAGAGCAGCTGGGGCTGACCCTGGAGACCAGCTCCAGATGGAGCAGAAAGTTAGCAGAGTTGGTTTAATGGTCAGCACTCCAAGTAATGCATCTAAAAAAATCAGAACCCCAAGGCAGGAACGTTCCTCAGAGAACATGTTTACTGGATACATCAAATCGGCACAGCCAGTGAAAACCCACTCTAAAAGTTTCCTGCAGTTAATTAAAAGAGCAAAAGTTTCCCTCCCCAGGTGTCACAGGTCACATTGCCCAATCAAAGCAGGTAGCAGGCTCCCTTGACCACTTCTGCTCCTCCTCCAACTGTCATCTGTTGGGATTACCTTGGTTCCCCCGGGAGTGCTCTTTGTTTTGTCTAGATACAGTCTAGCTATTTCCCCCTCATCCTCCCCCATATTGTTGGCAACTGTGAAGCAGCACAAGATGGCTTCAGCCAGGTTCGATTCAAAGTTGACAATTTTTAAGACCAC
This sequence comes from Pseudonaja textilis, assembly GCF_049901715.1. Taxonomy (NCBI): domain Eukaryota; kingdom Metazoa; phylum Chordata; class Lepidosauria; order Squamata; family Elapidae; genus Pseudonaja; species Pseudonaja textilis. Next base: position 74,896 of record NC_141990.1, on the reverse strand, counting down.
ACTGCTTTCAAGGTAAAACAAAGATTCTGAGCTCCTTTAAAATGGGGAAATTACCAAGTTAGTTTTATAAAGCTTACATGACACTGATTTTAAACCTGGAAAAATATTCCAGTAAATAGGCCAGTAGGCTTTTTACAATTTGCAAAGCCTTCAGATCCTATTTGCTTACTTGTTGATTTCTTCATAATAATACAAAAAAATTTAAACTGCAGATCATAATATATAAGATGCTGCAAAGATCTTTTATATACTGTAGCATGTTATCTTCTGCAACAAGTCATGATTAGAGATGGATTTCCTGCATCCATTCTTAGATGGACATCGTCTAAGAGCAAAGTCAAAGCATCAGCAAAGGCTGCACCTAGTGAGCAATAGTGAGAGGTCACCCATTTCGAGAGCTTTGCATTTAGTTTGTGGGGGAAATTCCTGGCCACATTCATCAGCCCTGTCACCAAATGTAAAAAGCTCCAACACTTTTACCAGCAAAAATAAACTACTGGTATTTTTGGAATGCTTATCTCTGGGGTAAATATTTGGACAGCTGCAGCACACAAGGCAGCCCTTTGCTTTGTCTCCGTTTTCTCTCTGCTCTGCCCTGAAAAGTTTTTATGCTTTCAAGCTGCTTTTTTATTATTCTACTAATGGGAGAAGATGGCAAGGAGGCGACCGGCATCAGGGAGAAAGAGCAGCTGCTGCTTCCTTCATTCTTGGCTTTTGTCTTCACACAAAAGAAACAGCCCAACCTGGGCTCCATCCTGGAGGTTTCTAAGAGGAGGCTGGACATCCCGACTGGAACAGGGTAGCCTGCTGAAGCTCCAGTCCTTCCACTTCCACTTCCACTGTCTACTGTTGACCTCCCCACTTTCCTAAGAGGTCTGTAGGGGGCGTGCATAAGCGCACCAGCGTGCCTACCATCCCTGTCCTATTGTTTCTTTTATATTTTTTTATTTTTCTTGTATGTATCCATGTATTCATAACTATGTTTTTACTTATACCTATTATCTTGTAAGCAATTGATAAATAAAAATAAAAACTTGTAATTACAAAATGCTCCAAACAGTCTCTGTGGTCTTAAGCCATCACTTTCCAATTGACTAAAGTTTAAAAAATTAAATCCTATTACTTTTAGTGTAGGAGTATTCCATGCTTTAATGATGTGGTGGAAAGTCCAGTGAGATTTTCTTGTCCCATTTGCATGTTTTTATTAATCTTAACTTCAAGAAGCTACATTCCCTACTAGGCCATTATGGGCAGTTAATAAATTTATAGAGATATTAAAAAATGACTCCAAAGTTTCTTAAGCTGTTTTGAAAAATCAAGCTTGCTACATAAATACCTTGTGAATATTCTGATTCAATGCCCCCTGCAATTTTACACCTAAATCTCTTATATTTTCTTCTGGAATCTGTGGATATCACACAGAAAGCCAAGGAGGCTCTTGAAATCTTTCACAAGAGGAGAGAAAGTGCCATCCAGCACTGGGAGGTGGAACTCAGTGGGAACTTGGCCGGAGTTGTGTAAATGGTGACGCATCGACCTAGAAATGCTGCCATCCGGCCCAGGGCCCTTTCTTCAGCATGCCTAAGGGGGTCTGGTGAAGGGGGCGGCGGACTTTCGTTCATGCGGCACTGACACGGTAGAATGCGCCTCCGTGTCCTTTTCCAGGAGCTGCCGGCTAACGAGGCTGGATTCAAAAGGACATTGTGCCCAAATGAGCCAAGCCACAATTGTCCACGTGGCAGTGCCAACTGCAGGACCTGCCAAATGACCCAGGGAAGCCCGGTGGCCACCAGACATTTTCCCAGGATCACCAATGAAGAAGCTCCAAAGGACCACCCTGGATCTGTGATTTCTGCCAGCTCAGGGCTCCTAGTCCTGCTCAACTTGGATTCAGGGGCAGCCCCGAAAGACCCCACATCTCCCAGCCGTCCTTTGGGCTCCAGCTCAGGCGCTCGCTTTCGCTTCCTGCAGACTGCCAGGGATCCCTTTCCCTTTCTAAAAAGAAATCTTTATGTCAAGACACGCACAGGGCAACGAAGCTACGTGGATTAGTTTTTACCAGCTGCCACTGTCTTCATCGCCATGAAGTTTCTACCGACCCCCCCCCCCGCCCCATGGAAAGAAGGAACGAAGTGTCCCCTTTGCTTTAACCAAACGTCGGGAAGTGGGGCGAGGGAGGGGATTTGAATCAAGGAGAATGCCCAGGAAGAGGTATGATCACCGCCCCGAGTATCCAAAGATCTGAGGGGCCAGGGACCCGGGAGAGGGAAGAGACCCACCCACACATGGCAGCCAGTCAACTGGCCTTCCAGAAGGACTGGCCTTCCCCGCCTGGGTGGGGAGGACAAGATGCAGGAAAGGGCCAAGCGGCGGCCCTGCAGCCTGGCCTGGACTCGTCTAGACGGTTTCGGGATCTTCAGGAGCAACCCAGGAGGCAACCGGCGCAGTTTCCATGCGCCTTCCCAAGAGAGAAGGAACAGGGAGCAAGTTGAGGCTGAGGAAAGCTCCAGTTACAAATGCTGCGTCTTCTCCAGTGGTGGGATTCAATTTTTTTTTCCCTACCGGTTCTGTGGGCGTGGCTTGGTGGGCGTGGCGTGGCGGGCGTGGCAGGGGAAGAATATACTGCAAAATCCCCATTCCCTCCACACCCCACTAACCTGATTTCCAGCTCCGTTCTCCTGTGCAGGGCAACAAAAGAAGACCCAACTGATCAGCTGGGACTTGATGGGAGCCAGAGAATAGATGGGGGCAAGGCCAGTCAGAGGTGAGATTTTCCAGTTCTCCAAACTACTCAAGATTTCCGCTACCAGTTCTCCAGAACTGGTCAGAATCTGCTGAATATGACTTCTGATCTTCTCCTTTGGTGGCATGAAATCGAAAAAGTGATAAGCGCTTGACCATTACTTTTCTACATCTAGAAAATAAATTGTCCTCATTTGTTCAGGTGATTCATACCTGGTTCAGGATCACTGGAAAGTATTTGTAGCACAGGAAGCTTTTAAAGAGGTCTTCTAATTGCAAATACTGGGGGTTTTAATCATTCATTCTTCTTGGTAAGATTTATTATATTCAATATTCCATACAGGCTCATTCATGAATGGATCAAACTGCTGTAAGATCCTATGATCTAGTTCTAGTCAATACAGGAATTCAGCCAGGATGTGGCTGCAATGAGAGCATGGCTCTAAAACAGAAGCCTACTCTCCAAATTTCAAAAAGTAATTGTTTCTTTCTCTCCTGCGCTGCTGGCCAGACTCCGCCAGGAATAGTGCCCTGTTGTTACCAAGCAGAACAATGGAACATATTATCAAGGAGACTTTAGTGAACATCTAGAAAATAATTAATTTCTTGGCAGGAGCCAGGAGGCCTTAATCAGGAACAAGTTATACCAAGCCAATGCAAACTCCCTGGGAAGCCCTCGAGGAGTTGACCAGAGAAATGCAGCAGATGTTGCTGTTGCGTGTCTGGACTTAGAGCCACCTATATTATATGTCTGATCCAAATAGAGAAGGTGGCAAGATGTGGGCTGGACTTACGCTACCATCAGATGCATCCAATCCAGGACTGGTTGGGCAAGAGCATCCAGGGAATGTTTGTCAAAGGCTGTGTGTGAAAACACAAGAGAGTGCTGAATGACGCACTGCAGACTGCATTTCTAAACAAGGGTTATTCAATACATTTGTAAATAGACTTAGAACATAGTGCTATAAAATTGGCAGAGGCCGCAAGGATAGCAGCACAGAAAACAGCTTTTGGGGCAGCATCAACCTTCAGCATGGCCTTCCCAAGCTAGAGCAATAAGCAGAAAATCAGGGGTGCAAACATCTAACAGACGTAAGAAAAGGATCTCTGGGTGCTTGTATATACCCGTAGTATTGTGGTATTGCTCTGCAAGGACAACCAAACACACAGGTATAGAACAGGTGGGACCAGGCTCAACAGCAGGAGCTGCAAGATGGACCTTGGAGTTCTAGTGGACAATTGCTTAAGGGTGAGCCAGCAGTGTGTGGCGGCAGCCCAGAAAGCCAATGCAGTCCTAGGCTGCATAAACAGAGGGGCAGATTCAAGATCACTTGAAGTGTTACTGCCACTTTATAAGGCCTTTGTGAGACCACACTTGGAATTCTGCATCCACTTTTGGTTGCCACAGTATAAAAAAGGGGTTGAGACTCTAGAACTGGGGTGTCAAACTCAAGGCCTGGGGGTTGAATCTGGCCTGCAGGAGGCATAGATCTGGTCCATGGGGCTGCCCTGGAAACAATGAAGGACTGGCCTGTGAGGCCTCTGTCCATGAAAACGGATTTCAGGAACTGTGGGCGGCCCTCCCGAGCTCCACTTTCACTGGCAGAGAGTTGCAGGAGGCTGTCGCAGGCAAAAATGGAGCTCGGGAACCTGTTTTCACGGCCAGAGTGCTTGGGCCACCACAGGCACCTCCAACACGAGTGACATCGAGCTGGCCACGCCCCCCAGCTCCCCCGGTCAAACACAACCCAGCAACTTACAATCATCCCTGCCACCTCCCCTCCTTGACTTCCTGGGGCAGCCAGCATAGAAGGTTGCAAATGGGGATTAGGTGACTGGAGGAGGGTGCTTGGCAACTGGCCGTAAGTGCGAAGAGACTGCCGAGCATCCAGACGGCAATCATGTGACTGTGAGGGTGCTGCGATGGCTGGAACTCTGAGGACTGGTCAAAGCAACCATTCATTCGGTGCCCTCTTCTCTTCGAAGGTTGCTGAAGGACCGGTGATAAGCAGCCTCTGAGTTCAGTAATTCAAGATATCACTTAGGGATCCTTGTAACCGTCCCTAGGTGTTTAGCAGCCAAAGGGGCCATGGAAGATCCCCTTCGTTTAAGTTGCCCCCAAAGGGTTTGGACAGAGACCAGGTCCCAACTCTGTGCCTTCCCAAACCTCCCTGACATGCCAGCCTGTTTTGGCACTACTGGAAGAGGAAGATCACAGACTGGGCGACTGCAGGCGGGGCTGCCCTGGGAGACCAGAGGGTCTACAACTGAATGTGGTACCTTTGGTTCCCCTACATTTCACCACGGGCTGTTTCTCTCCAGATTTGGAAAGAGGTGCTGCTTCTCTCCTTTAAAGCCTAAAGGGGGTCACAGAGCCTGGTTATTGGCAGCCTCTCCCAGGTTGGAGAGGGAAGAGGCGCTCCGGGTCCCTCCCCCCCCTCGACTTTGGAGGTGTGCCTTCTTCTCCCTAGCTGCCCTGGCCCGTTGGAGCAGCCTTCCTGAGGTCGGGGAGGCCAGGAAGATGGGCTTTGGGCTGGGAGGGGCCAGCGCTGGTGGAACTGATGGGGCACAGCTGACAGGATAGTTTTGCTGTTGTTTGTACTGGTTTTGTTGTGGTTTTGTTGTGAGCAGCCTAGGATTATTCTAAGATGAGCAACCTTGGACGGAAGGAAAAAGGAGAAGAGAGGGCTCACCTACTTGTGGCAGAAGGAACCCCCTCTCTTACCAGCATTATGAGCTGGGAAAATCATGGGGGTGCAACTGAGGGCCTCTGAGAGCCAAGCGTGCAAGCTTTGCCCTACCATTCTTGCTTGGCTTGCTGGCAGAATCAGGCCCCGGGCGTAGAGGCTGCTGTGGAAAACAGAGGCCACTTGGCAGGACCCACCAGCAGCTTCTGGGAGGCCTTGGCCTTGCGCACTAGAGAGCATCAAGTTGGATTAAAAGTGGCATTAGAGGAGGGCTGCTAAGTAGGGGATGAACCCAGGGCAAACAGTTCGGTGTGTCTTGTGCATTAAGTGCTTTTCTCAACGAAAAGCAGCGTGCAGGCAGCCTTTGATGGAAGCTCGGCACCGAGGCAGCTGGGAGAGCTTTGGCGATCTCAGCCGCTCCTGCAAATGCAGGGCTCGGGTGGAGGTGAGGAGGGCAAAGACAAACGCCGCTGTTCCGGGGGGGGGCGGGGGGGAGAGGTGCGGTGCACGGAGTCGGGCTGCTCACTTCTGTGCTATCTCGGGCAAGCGCCCTTCCCCTGGCCTGCAGGCTCTGGGCGAGGCTCGGGGGTTCCTGGGCCTCTCCGACTCCCCTCCTGCGCTCACCGGGAAGCAGGCCCGGCCTCACCCAGCCAGCCGCCGAGTTCACGAGGTTTTCGTCTTCCAGGATCCCTTCCGGGCTTTGGGTGCCCAACTGCAGGCAGGCTGGCGTCCCTCCTTGGCAGCGGGGCTCAGAAAGGCACGCAACCAGCCGCCGAATGCGGAGGTCCCGGAGGTGCAGCGCACGCGCATGGGCCCCACCGCGGCGGCGGCGGCAGGGAACGGCCTCCGGCCCCCGGGGTCCCGTCTGGGTGCTCGCCCTGCAGCGGGAGGAGCCGCGGCCTCCCAGAGCTCTGTACCCAGGCGCCGCCACCGCGCCTGCGCGCTCCGCCCGTCGCTCCGCCCGACTGGGACGGCCTCCGAGCCGTCGCCACCCGCCCACCGCTCCGCGCGCCCACCTCCCCGCCGGGCGCCTCTGGCCGGCGAGAGAGAAGGGCGCGGCGGGCAGAGCGCAGCTGGACCTCGCGCGTCTCGCCTCCCGGACCAGGTAGGCCGCGCCGGCGGGCGAAGCGCCGTCCCTGAGCGGGGCAGCAGCCCCGCCCCTCCACGTGCAGCAGCCGCCGCCGCGGCGGTCGGGACGGCAGCTCGGCGCGACGTCGCCCTGGCAGCCTCTGCGGAGCGGCGGCCGGCCAACAACCCGATCCTCGGCGGCCTTCCCGCGCCGTCCGGGGAGGCCGCTCCCGCCCCAGCCGCTGGCCCGCGAGCGGCGGGAGGATCCGGCCGCCGCCCTGCCCGAGCAGCGCCCATCCCTCCTCCCTCGGCCGCTCCCGCCCGGTTCCGCCTTGGCCGCTGGGCTGCTCGCGTGGCCGCCGCCCCTCCGTCCGGGGAAAGCCGAGGCGAGTCCTCCCGCTGGGCCTGCAGGGGCCGCCGCTCTCGCGCCTGCAGCGGGGTCCGGGGCGAGCCCGAGCAGAGCGCCTTGCCGGTGGCCGGAGCGCGGGCGAGGGCTGGCAGCTGTGGCGCGGCCCCGTCAGCCCTCCGGCTCATCCGGGAGACCGAGCCAGAAGGGGTCGGGCGGCTCGGCGCGGGCCGCTCCCTCGCTTGCTTTCCCCGGCCTCTCTTGCCCTGCGCTGCCTTCCTCGAGCGGGCCGGTGGGCCGGTGGCGGCGATTCCGAGCCTTTTCCCGCAAAGGCGCCGCTGGAGGGTCCCCAGTTCGGGCGCGGGCGCTTGGGCGGGCATCCTACTGGGGGTTTGGCCGTTCCGCCGCTTTGGAGCAGTTCGGGAGGGAGCAGCAGCCGGGCCCTGTCGGACCGAAGCTCCGGCCCATCTTCGCCAGCGGTCTCACTCCCGGCGGCGCGCCAAACCTCCCGGAGTTTCCCGGCAGAGGGCTGCCGGCAAGGCTGATAGGCTTCGGGCTGTGGCCGGGGGAGCGGAGCGCGCCAGGTGGAGGCGCTCGGTTGCCCCGGCTGGTCTAGAAGGTCGAAGCAGGGAGTGGACGCGAGAGGGCCGGGAAACCCCTGAGGGGCGGTGGGCTCGAGTGAGAAGGTCGGGAAGTGGCCCCGGAGAAGCGAAGGGAACCCCGGCCGAGGACGAGGCATCATCGCGCCTCTCGTTGGCTGGCTGGCGACTTTGGCGGGGACTGTGGCCTCCCCCGAAGTTCGGCACAGACTGTTCGGATGACCCCGGCTGAGCTCTTTAGGGGGGTCTCCGAGCCCCCTGAATTTCTCCCTGAATGTTAGAAAGAGGGGCAGCATCTGCCCGACCTCCCGACCAATGACTTGACTGAACGAAAGATGGGGGGGGCATGTGCCCTCTCCCTGTTTTGGGTGGCAATGCAAAAGACGCCTTTGCCACCTGAGGGGTGTGTGTGTGTGTGTCTGTCTGTCTGTCTGTCGAACTTCCCAGTCTAGCCCAAATGCTTGGGGTTCCCCGTGGTCTCCCATCCCCCCCCCCCCAGCCTGGGTCATGGGGGTTGCCGTTGTTTGGATAGAATTACTTGTCCTGTTTTCTGCAGAGTTGAGTAGTTCAGGTGGAGGGGAGGAAGTCCAGTCAGCTTCCGGACTTGCTCCCAGGGTGAGCGGAGTGGTCTTGTCTTCTGCCGGGACCCCCACCCTGTGGGATTCAGGCAGCCATGAATGGGATCTCTGGCTGAAAGGCCCAATGGCGGCTTGGGTGAGTCTCCTGGCCCTCCAGGGTGGGGTGATTGGGGTCCCTATGAGGAAACCTTGGACGTGTGGGTTGAGAATGTGGGGTGAGGGAAAGACTGCCCCGCTCCCTCCCGTGGGCCTTGTCTGGAATTTGACCCTGCCCAGGGCTCTGGGGTGGGGTGGAGGGAGGAGCTGGGGTTGCTGGGCGTGGCTGCTGCTGTCTGTGCGCTCAGGCGGGTTCAGCATTCCAGAGGACCGCCCCGGAGCTGGGACTCGCACTTGAGTAAGGGCAGCCACCACGTGGGAGGGGAGGGGGTTCTGCACCCCCCCCCATCTGCTCTGTGCTGCAGCTCAGCCTGGCCGCTAGCGTGGCAGCAGCCTTCTCCAGGGTGCTCCAGTGCTTGCTCCTTGGTGGCTGCAACAGTACCTGGGTGAGGGTTGTGCCCCAAAAGGCAGGTTGCCAGGGTCTCCGATAGCCCCTCTTCTTCTGCCCACAGATTGCCCCCAAGGACTTGGGCACCTGGGCTCAGCTCCCCCACTGCCTGTCAAGTGGCCCCCGGGCTCCTCCCCGTCTGGCTGGAGGGTGGGATTAATGTCAGCCGGCACTCCGGCCTCCCCCCCCCTCCCCTCCCCCCCACAGACACACCAGGGAGGGAGGGAGCTGCATTCCATGCGTTCCATGGGCTCGGCTTGTGGGATTTGCTCTGGCAGCAAGAAGGTTTTTGTATCTCACCACTTAGTGTGGAGCCCAGCAGCCGCTTTCTCTGCCCGGGACCAGCCCAGGACTTTGCTATGCCAAGGAGGAGCCCCCGGCCACTGCCCTGCATGAGCTGCCCACGCCATGGCTGTGTGAGTGTGTTTGTGTGGGGGGATCACTAGTGGCTGGTTGCGAGTTTGGCAAGTTCTTGGTCTAGCTCAGCGGAGGGGGGTGGGGGTGGGGGGCAGGGACTTGAGACCCCTCCGAAAGGAAGAAGTTCCCATCCTCTCTATGTGCTTAGGCCAGCAGAGGCCACCCTGGCTGGCACTTTCATCCAGGCGAGGAGTCCTCTTTGTGGGCAGGGCAGGTGGTGGTTTGGCAAACCCTTCAGGCTGGTGAGACATGCAGTGGCGAGTGACGGGGCTGTGGGGGGCGGGGCATCCAGTCTGTTCTGCCTCTGAAGTGCTCTGGCAGCAGGGGGCAGCAGTGGCTCAGAAGTGAGCTGCCATACCCAGAGATGTCAGGAAGCGCTGTGGGTCCCCATGGCCCCCTGCCCCGAGTCACCAGGCCCCGCCCAGTCTTCCAGGTCAGAAATACACACCGAGGGAGCAATCCACCCCTGAGTGTGAATGAGAAGAGAATCCCCCCCATCCCTGCAAATGGAATCTCTCTGTCCCTCAGAAGGTGCCCCTTGTCTGTTGGAAGAGTTACAGGGAAGGAGAACCGCCTTCACACAGCCAGGAGGTCCTGCCTGACCTCTTCAGACCTTCTTTCCTTCCAGCCCGGTCCTGCCCTCTGGGGCGACATCCGTTTCCTCTCCTGCCTGAATCCTTTAGAGGTTTGCTGTCCATCGTCCCTTCCTGTGCTAAACTTAGCTAGATCCTTTAACCGACCCTTCACAAGCCAGGTTTCCAGGTTTCCCTCAACTCCGTCTGCCCCAGTTTGTCTGAACTGGGGTGCCGAGAGCCCAATAGGAACTTCAGGTGGGGTCCTTACCAAGGCAGAGCATAGAGGTGGCTCTCTGCTGTCAGGATCCCATTGGCCGTTTTAGCAGCCGCATCGCATTCCTGGCTCCCAAGGGAACCAGGTTCCTTCCAATTGCGCTGCCTTCAGTCGGGAATGGGTTGGTGGGATTCTCAGTGGCCCTGCCCCCCGTCCCTCTCCTGGGCTTGGGCCCATGGATCCTGTCTGCAGGGAATCCACCTGAGCCCCTCCGAGATGAAGGGATCTGCTGCTGGATGCCAACCCTGCTGGATGGCCGGCTGAAGGACTGGCCCTGCCTTCCCCTGCCACAGCCTGCCTCTGACTGCTGTATTTCCCAATGGGAAATGGGAGAAAGGGGGCTGCTCCTCAGGCCAAACTGGATCCCCGGGGCCACTGCCTGTCGAGCCTTCTGTGGCTCAGAGGGTTGGGGCCCGGCCACCGAAGAACTAGGGACAGTGGCTGAAGGGAAGCGGACAGAAGAGGAGGGCTGCGTCTGGCTGTTTCCACAGTTGCCGTGCCCGGGTCTTGCATTCAGGAGGCCCCTGGCACCTTCTCTCCCAGAAGGTATATATAGTCCTCAACTTATGACTGCAATTGAGATGGGAATTTGGGGCATTAAGCAATGTGGTGGTCAAGTGAGTCATCGTGTGGCTAGGCTTAATTTTACGACCATTTCTACTGCCGCCTTTAAGCGAAACTAGCTCCCCCCCTTGGATGGCTTGTTGGAAGCTATCTAGAAAGGCTGTAACCTGCAGTTGCCCGGCCCCAAGCCACCGTCGTAAATGCGAGACCATTGCAGAGCATCCAAATCGTGATCACAGGGCCTGCGGGATTGGTGGCTACTTTAAAGATGGATAATAAGTTGGTTTTTTACGAGGCTGTTGTACTTTTTGTTTGTTGTAAATTGAGGACCACCTGCAGTTGTCTTAGTTCTAGCTGAAGAAGAGGCTTGGCCAGCAGGAATGGTAAATGAAGGTAGCAGTGCCAGCCGTCCTGGAAGGCCTTCCAAACCGCCAGTCATTTTCTGGGCTGCAACTAATTGACCAGCCTCTGGTCAGAGAGCATGGACGTTCCTATGGCTTGTTCCCTGTGGTGTTTGTGTACGTGTGTGCTTTGTGGGGATGGATTTTGCGCACTCAGGTTGGTCTGCCTCTACAGGTGGGGCCCTAGCAGCTCTGGCCTGTCCCCTTGGCCCTCGGGTTGATGGGCAGGGGGGGTAGGGGGGAGTTTGCGAAGTGGGACCTAACTAAGCCGGAAGAGAGCCTGGGGGGTGGCCTGGGACAGCCCCCCGCATCTCCGGCGGCTGCTCTCTTCTGAGGCAGCTGAAACAGTTCGTGTTCTCCAAGCAAAGCCCGCTTCCTTGCTATGTAAGCCCAAGCTCAAGGCAAGAAATACTCCCTGACCTGCTCTCTGGAGTAACTTTGAACCATTCTACTTGCCTTCTGTGTTGCGGTTCCTTCAGAGACGCCAAGGCCCCTGTAATGTTTCCCTGCAGTCTTCTCCGTCCCGTGTTCCACGTGCCCCTCAGAGGGTCCCCCTGTTGTTCAGAGGCTTTCTCTGTCTGGAATTGTGTTTGCTTTCTTTGCAGCTGCAACACGATTTTGGCTCCCATTCAGTTTGTGACCTACAAAGACCGTTAGATTCGCTGCCCCGATCCCTCCCCTCTTCACCTTCTATGCTCCTGGCTTTAATTTTTCCTACGCAAATAACAAGACTTTGCATTTGTCATTGTTGAAAATTGTCTTGTTGGATTTGATCAATTTTTCCAGCTCCTCTTGAATCTGGTTAACTATGGAGATTCTCAGCCATCCAGGCCATGGCGCTTTTTCAAGAGGCCACTGAATCTGGATACTTTCCTGTAAGGAGTTTGCAATTCTGGGTCTTCTGCAAAGGTGGTAAATCGTATTTCTAAATCCTCTTCCAAGTCATCTGCCTGCCAAGAAACATCACCTACAGCTTCAACAAAGCTCAGGATCCATTTAATAGCCGCACATTTGGCCCTCTTCTGTGGTGGGATCTGCTGGGAGACCACCTCCTCCTTGACAGCTTTACTGATGGGGAGGTGCAGGTCCCTCTCGGCGTCACTCACTCACTCCCCGAGAAAGGTGGGTTTGGGCTGATCTTTTTATTTTTGTATATATTTTATTTTATTATTTTAATATTTAATATTTTAGTTTAGTTTATTATTATTTGCCAGTCATCTCTCTGTGAGGAGACTGATCAAAATAAAACTACGTCTGTGTTGTGTGAAATAACAATGACATTGCGATAGAAATACAGGTTACAACTGAAAGGTGGGTGGAAGAGAGCAGAACAGGTGGGGTGGGGGGCAACTTCAGAACAGAACAGAACAGAACAGAACAGAACACTTTATTGGCCAAGGGTGACTGGACACACAAGGAATTTGTCTTGGTGTAAATATTCTCAGTATACATAAAGAAAAGGTACATTCATTAAGGATCAATCATAACGCACAACACTTAATGATAATCATAGGGTACAATCAACAATCAAATCGTACTAGGAAACAGTCAAGTGGGAGGGGATGGGTGAGAAGCAGCGGTGAGAAGATTAACAGTAATACACTTAGTGTACACTTTGTAAATAGTTGAACAGTGTTGAGGGAATTATTTGTTTGGCAGAGTGATGGCTTTCGGGGAAAACGGTTCTTGTGTCTAGTTCTGGTGTGCAGTGCTCTATAGCGTCGTTTTGAGGGAAGGAGTTGAAACAGTTTATGTCTGGGATGTGTGAGGGGTCTGTAAATATTTTCACAGCCCTCTTTTTGACTTGTGCAGGATACAGGTCCTCAGTTGAAGGCAGGTGGGTAGTAATTGTTTTTTCTGCAGACCTAATTACTCTCTGGAGTCTGTGTTTGTCCTGTTGGGTTGCAGAACCAAACCAGACAGTTATAGAGGTGCAGATGATGGACTCAATGATTCCAATGTAGAACTGGATCAGCAGCTCCTTGGGCAGTTTGAGCTTTCTGAGTTGGAGCAGTTAGTCAATCCACTGGACCCCCGACCCCCAGCCAAGCAGCAGAGCCTGGCGAGTGAGACTCAATCTGATCCCAAGGGGCGGGGGCGGGCAAGATGTTCCCATTTATTTTTATGAACGCACAACGTAGCATGGCGCAAACAGAAGCCGCCATGTAATGGACAGGTTGTAATGGACTCCTCTCCATGGAGGAATCTGAAGACCAAGGTACGCTTGTCTTTCCTTGGGTTGGTCTGTGCCAGTCCTCCCAGATAGGTCACAGGTTCACAAGTTGGTTCACAACCGGCCCACCTCGCTTTCCAATAGGGGCCTTTCTCCCTATAGGCACCACCCTTCCAGTCCTCTCGGGATCTGCCTTCAGGAAGCAAAGCTCGCTGCCCCCCCCCCCCACCTCTGGTCCCCTTTGACCGGCGGGCCGGCTCCTTGTCCTTTCGGAGGCTCTGAATTCCTGGGGAGGGTCAAGGATGGGCCCCCAACAGACCTTGGGCGACCTCAGTGAGGCTCAGCGGGGGCAGGTGGGGGGAGGCTTCAGGGAGTCCCAGGACTAAACTGGGAGGTGTGCCAAGGACCCTTCAGAAAACCACAGCCAGCCGCTTCCCTGCTGGGGCCGGGATAATGCCACAGATGGAGCTGGTGGAGCTCAGCTTCCCCGTCGCTGCCACGAGGGCGCCCCCCCCGTCCCCCCAGTCTTTGTCACCTGCTGCCTTTGCCTGGGGAGTCCTTTGGCAGCGGGGTGGGGTGTGTGTGTGTGTGTGTGTGTGTGTGTGTGTGTGTGTGCCTGGCTGGGGCCTCCTGGGCTTCTCCGCTCTGGAGGTTTGGTGTGTTTGTGTGGGTGTGGGCAACTTTTTTTCTCCTGCTGGGAAAAGGTTGCTGGTGCTGCACAAACAAGCCCTTGGGTGCCCGGAGGCAGTGGCTGGTTGCCAGTCTCCACAGGGGCAACATGGCAGCTTCTGAGTGGGTCTGCTTGCTGTGGGCTTTGGACAGGAGGAGGAGGAGGAGGCTGGTCCCTGGAGCTCTAGCCGCCAGGGTGGGGAGGCCTCCCGCGTAACCTGCCTGGGGGAGGCCCGAGTGAAAGCCGGTGCATTTGCTGCACGCAGGGTGCCCCTTTTCAGAGCTCCGGCCTGGGCTGCCCACCTGCCCAGGTGGCGGATGAGCCCTGGGCCGCTCTGCTCCTCCCACCCCTGTGCTGACCAATGTCTCTGGCCCTCCCCCACCACGAGCAGCCCCGTGCCTTCCTCGGCTGACCTGCCCTTATACAGCCCTGTCTCTTCTTGGCACCTTCCCTGGGACTCTGCTGGGTGAGGAAATCCTGTTTCCTCCAGTGGAAAATGCAGCTCAGAGTCTCTCTGAGAATTTCTTGTGCCCCTCCCTGGAAAGGAATGGAGGCTGCCTGGGGCGAGGGTGGGGGGGGCAGGGGGGGGCTCAGAGAAACAGCTTGGATTGGCATGCCCCTCAGCACAGCCCCAGGGCCCCAACACGAAGGGGGGTTTGGGCCAGCAAATCTCCCTGGGGAGTCCCCCCCCCCCCCGCTCGCTTGTCTTTGAGATCCTGAGGACTAGAAGTCTTTTCCTCCGATTGCCAATTGCCGGGAGAGTCAGGCAGCTGAGGATCCTGCCTTGTGGGCGGCGGCTGCTGCTGCTGCTGCTGCTCCCTGGAGGGGACAGTTGGAGGACCGCTACCGTGGGGAAGGGTTGCAGGCAGGCCGCGTCTTTTCCTGCAAAGGCATTTTTTTCTCCTTAAAAGGAAAGTGTTGGCCGGCCAGGAGGAGAAGGAGGCAGGCCCTAGTACAGCCGGCTGAGGCGCGGCCGGTCTCCGTGGCTGGCTGTGCCACATCTGGCGTGCCACAGATGACATTGCTGAAGATGACAATGGCGGCCTCTGTGCTTGGCCAGGGAGCCTCAGAGGAGCAGCTGTCTTACAGAATCCTAGACTGCATGAGTGAGCGGGACCAAGGAGGTCATCTAGTCCAACCCCTGCCCGGTACAGGAAGGAATCCAGAGAATGTGGAGCTGGCCATCCAGAGGGGAACTTGACCGCAGTTTTAGGCAGACTGTTCCTCTGAGGAGCAGCTTCCATCAGTCCGACTCCTCTCTTTTAATTTTATTGTTTTACTTAAATAAGTTCTCTGGTTGCCCATCTACAGTCCGATTAAAAGCAACTTTTGGAAACAAGGATCCCCGTCGTCCCGCGGCGAGTGGCCCTGCTGCTTTCTGGCCCCCACTCTGATCCCCGGCTTTCTCTTCTGCAGGCCAGACCAGCTGCCCCCTCTAACGCCCCCTCCCCACTCCTGGGAGCTGTCTCCTTTAAAACGTGGTGCCCAGGACTGTTTGGCACTGGCAGTTTCATCTCAGATTGAAACAGGCACTTTCCACAGTATGAATGCCCCCGCGATCATTTTTGCCTTCACTAGCTGCTGCCCCTCGTGGTCTGGTCCTGTGCAGTGGGTGGCCCCCTCGTTGTCCTCGGCCCTTCTCCCAAGGCAGGTTCCCCAGGCATTGCCCCACATGAGGAGCTTGTGCCTGATTGGCACCAACCTGTCTGATTTGCTCCAACCCTGAAGTCCATTGGAGGCCATTTTGTCCTCTGAGCTGTTTTCTGTCACTCCCAGACAGCCTTTTTGTTTGGCCTCTGGATCATTTGTAAAGAAGCTGAGCGGCCCAGGGAGGGTGCAATGTGTGTGTGTGTGTGTGTGTTCCTGCTACGCCTCCCTGCAGGGATGGACCATTAGTAGGTATGGTGGGGGGGTGTAGGGTTCAAGCGCACGTTGGCCCTCTGGCCTGCAGCTGTTCTTCTGTAGTCTGTATTGATCCAGCTGTAGGCAGAACGTTGTGTCTGTGGCTTCTTTTATAGAAGGTGGGACAGAGTTGTTCAGATTATTGGAAAGGAGAAGGTTTAAATTGCAAAGCAGCGGCTGAGAACTCAGGGGGGCCCGTTTGGGGCTCCTGAGTCGTGGCAAAGCAAGCTCCATGGAGCAAACCCTTGGGGTGAGCTGGCCAAGGGCCTGGCAGCCCTGCGCCCCCTCCCCCCACGTATGAAGCCGGCTGGCACCCTCTTCACCTCTCGCTGTGGCTTGGTTGCAACCCTCCTGGTTACTCCCCTCCCTCCTTTGGGTTGGGGCTCCGCCTGCAGCAGCCCAGGCCCTGGGCCGCTCTGGCTGCTCCCTTTGGGGCACGCTTTCCCTCCTCCAGGGGGCCACCCTGGCTGGGAGTCCCCTTCCTGGGGGATGCTGGATGCGCACCGGTCCTTCTCTTGAGTTGAAGACCTCCAGGGCCTCTTTGGAAAAACAGGGCTCCCGGTTGCCAGGAGGTGCCCGGTTGGGGCTGTGGATGGTTTATTTCAGGCTGCTCTGACACCTAAACCGCCCTGGGCTCCATCCTGATGAAGTGCAGCTGCCCCTCCCTGGGTCCCGTGGGAGCTGCTGCCAGAGACACCCCCGCTTCCCTCCCCTTCTGCAGTGTGCTGTTGCCTTCTGGGCTTGGGGTTCAGGCACCGGCTTGAGTCAAGTGTTCCCTGAGAGGTCCCCAAGGGGGCAGAAACCCAAATGGAGCTCACCCCCCACCCCCCATCTTGATGGCCAATGAGAGCAAGGTGGCTGTGCTGCACTTTGGGCTGGAGGGTGGTTCAGATGCCGCTTCTCTCAATTTGCTGGGGAGGAAGGGGGATGAGACAGCGAGGAGTCCTGCCCACCTTGGCAGGAGATGCCCTGGCACACCTGGGGGGAGGAGCAACTGGGCTCCCAGCCCTCAGTGGGGAAAGCGGCTGGCAGGTGGCTGGCTTGGTGGCCTCTGTGAGGGCCGCAGGTGCACCTCCTTCCCCCGAAGCGGCCTCTGGGATTCAGCGAGGGCACGTGGGCTTCCCTCCGGGGCTGGGGCTCTGTGCCGGCTGCTTTCGCGAGGTGCCTTCTTTGCTGCTGGAACGGGAAGAGGAGGAGGAGGAGGAAGAGGGACAGGTGCTCTCTGGGCAGCCTTTGGCAGGGCCCTTGGCCATGGACGTGGGGGGCTTGTGGTCGCAGATCCAGCAAAAGCGCTCTCTGATTCCTTCCGGGTACCACTTGTTCCACCATGAGGTGAGCTGGAGGGGAGTGGGCAGGAGGGCAGGTGCCGTGGTGCCTCGGGCCTTGCTCCGCCTGCCTTGGGAAGGGCCGGCATTAGTGCCGGTTCTCTGGAGAGAGTGGGAGGGGGGTGCCTGATTCCTTACTGCTTGGGACACCCCCCTCACTCTCGCTTTACAAGCTGTGGCTTCCCTTTAAGAGGTTCCCCCTTGCGTCACCGTTCCACGCCCTGGGAGCTTTCTGAAGGAATGAAGGGGCCAGGGGCAGCCTCCTCATTGACTGGGCCACCCACCGATTCCCACAGAAGCTGGGCAGGGATGGCGGCGTTTGGCCGTTGTGGGGTGGGTGGAGGCCTCCGTGGCCTTTCCTGCTCCAGGATCCAGGAAAGAGGATGATGCCAGGGACCTGGCGGGGAGGGCATGCTGCAGAGGCCCACGGCTGATGGGTGCCAGGAGGCAGGCCTGCTCTGCCTTGGCGCCCACCCCGTGGAAGCCTCCCCACCGTAGTTCGGTTGCTCTGCCCCTGCTAATAGCAATAGGCTGACGGTACTTACCGCTTCACGGTGCTTGACAACACTCTCCAAGTAGTTCACGGTGTCCGCATGTTGCCCGCAACCACCTGGGCCCTCGTGTATCCATCTCAGAAGGATGGCAGGCTGAGTCAACCTGGAGCTGGTCTGAATCAAACTGCTGGCAATCAGCAGAATTAGCCTGCAGGACCCAGGAAGTCCCTCAAGACCCGGTTCTGTCAGCAGGGTTGGGGGGAGGGTGTCCTAGGGAACCCGCCCCATTTTTAGGTGTCTCCCCTAAGGTGGGTGATAAGGGTTGCTATATAGTTTACAATGCTGTCCATAATTTTAATGTTTAATAACCGTCCATATTTTTATAATGATAGTTTTACTTGAGTCCGTCACTCCTGGTGAGATGGGCGGCTGTGTGTACTGGTGCAGAGGAAAGTGGAATGGGTGCTCAGAGATGGCAGTGGCTTATGGGGAGCCAGGAGGGAAAAGTGGCTAGCTGGGCCAGTGGGGGGGCCAGCAGGCAGGCGGGGGAGGGTGGGTGGAAAGCAGGCCCCTGGCAGCCTGGGAAAGGGGAGCTCTGCCTGGCCATCCCATCCGTCCGACTGCTGGGCTGGGCTCCCATGTCTCAGCGGGGCTGTTCTGTGCCTGTGACAGGCAGGTGACGGTGCCCGCGTGGCAGAGATGGAGAACGCCCTGACGGCTCGGGACCGGGTGGGAGTCCAGGACTTTGTCCTGCTGGAAAACTTCACCAGCGAAGCAGCTTTCATCGAGAACCTGCGCAGGCGGTTCAAGGAGAACCTCATCTATGTGAGTCTGGTAGCCAACCTGATTCATTTTTCATTGATTCATTTATTCAATTCTGTAGCTGCCCACCTCAGTCAACGATCCTTCAAAAATACATTGCAATTGAAAATATTACAAACATTTTAAAACAATAAAAACACGAAAAACATCCAGAGGAGCAAGATACTTGACCAGTGAGCAATACAGCCAGGAAAGACATTCGCGGCCTCAGGCTCATGGGATCAGAGGCAGGCCTTTGGGGACTGACAGAAGGCTAACTCGGCCAGGCCCGTTTTAACCTCCAAAGGGAGAGGGTTCCACAGAGCATCTGGCTTGGCCTAGTGGGCGGGGGGCTCCTTCCTGGGGCTTTGGCAGCCCCCAAGTGAAAACTCTCCCTTGGGTGGCTGGGATGGTCTCCTCGCATTGGGATCAAGGTAAGAGACGCCCGGCTCCAGGGAGCCCCCTTGCTCCGGGTGGCCCGGTAGCTGCTTAGGCTGGTCAGTGCTGGGGGCCAGTGGCCCAGGGGGAACTCTTCCTGGGCTTGGGGGTGTGTGGGGGGACTTCTTGGGGAAGGCAGTCCACTGCAGGTGCTGGATTACAACGGAAGCTGCTGCTGGAGGGGAGCCAAAATATCTTTGTGGTGCCCGGATCACGTAAGGAAAGGAGACAGGATTTTGGTCCTTGGGCCAAATTGGGGGGCTGTGGGCCCCCTTGAAAGGAGCCCCACTGAGCCAGGGCACCCGCTGCCCCCTCCTGACCCTCCCCCGGGCTGGCTTCCTCTTCAGACATACATTGGCTCGGTTCTGGTCTCGGTGAACCCGTACAAGGACCTGGAGATCTACAGTAAGCAGCACATGAACCGTTACCGTG
The DNA here is from genome assembly GCF_049901715.1 of Pseudonaja textilis. Taxonomy (NCBI): domain Eukaryota; kingdom Metazoa; phylum Chordata; class Lepidosauria; order Squamata; family Elapidae; genus Pseudonaja; species Pseudonaja textilis. The sequence continues at coordinate 55,866 of NC_141990.1, read as the reverse complement.
GCGTCAGCTTCTACGAAGTCTCTCCTCACCTGTGGGTACCTGAACAGGCGTGATGCTACCCCCACCCCTTTCCTCCTCCACTGCACTGCCAAGGCCAGCGAATGGTGCGGAAGGGCATTTGCACCCCTCGGCCGAGCAGCTCAGCAGGAACGATGGGGAGAGGGCCCCCCGTTTGGAGAGGAGGGTGGGCAGCGCCTGGCCGAAGGCTTCTGGTCAAGAGGACCAAGGGGAGCTGTGTTGGGGGTGGGGGGACAAGCGCTCTCCTTCCTGCTGCTTCAGGATTGGCCCCATTGGGCCTGGTGGGAGCCAAACCCTGCCAGGCTATCCTGCCAGTTCTGGGCTGCTGCCCCTGCCAGCCCTGTGTGGCAGAGAGGCCTGGAGGTGCTCCTGCCCTTTGCTGGGAGTGCCACGTCCGGCGGGTGGGCCTTTGAGCAAGTAGCCCTCAAACTACAGCCGGAGCCTCATGTGCTCCTGGGGGAGAGCAGCACAGGCAGCCTCTTGCCCTCCCTCCCTCCGCAGCTATGCCATCGCTGACAACGCCTACCGCTCGCTGCGGATGGAGAGGAGGGACCAGTGCATCCTCATCTCGGGGGAGAGCGGGGCAGGCAAGACGGAGGCCACCAAGAAGATCTTGCAGTACTATGCAGTCACCTGCCCTGCAAGCGAGCAGGTGGAGACAGTGAAGGACAGGCTGCTGCAGTCCAACCCGGTCCTTGAGGTACCCCCGCCCCGCCCCCCGCAGCTCACTGAGGAATGGGGGTGCTGGCCTTGCTTTGGGGGGTGTAGAGGCCAGCTTAAATCTTGACCTCCTCGGTGGCATGTGCAGGGCCGGAGCTCGCAGCCCCCAACAGCTCAAGAAAGTGCTCCCTGGAGGGAACTGTGGCGCTTCTCCTGGTCTCCAGGCTGGGGGAAGACGAGTGGCCTTGCGCTCCTCCCCTCTCCCCAGCATGTAGCCCTGGGGCTTCTGGCTGGGCGGTGGGGGGGACTGGGGCGGGGGCTGCAAGGTTCCCACCTGGATTTTTCTCCTTTGTGCTGTGACAGGCTTTTGGAAACGCCAAGACTCTGCGCAATGACAACTCCAGCCGGTTTGGGAAGTACATGGACGTCCAGTTTGATTACAAGGTGTGCAAGTGGATGAGGGCTCTGGGCTGACAGCTAAGAACAGGGGGGAAGGGAATTCCGGTCTCTTGCTCTGGGGGAGGGGGGGCATACGCCCACCGACTCTGGTTCCCGTCCCTGAAGGGCTCCCTGCCCGCCCCTCCTGCTGCTGCTGGTTGGGCTGACCGTTGGGACCCCTGCAGCCCCACCCCTGGGGCCTCTCACCAGCAGCGCCCATTCCTCCTCTTGGGTTCCCTAGGGGGCTCCCATTGGGGGCCACATCCTGAACTACCTCTTGGAGAAGTCTCGGGTGGTGCACCAGAATCACGGCGAGAGGAACTTCCACATCTTCTACCAGCTGTTGGAGGGTGGGGAGGAAGACCTGCTGCGAAGGCTGGGGCTGGAGAAGAGCCCCCACCAGTACCAGTTTCTGGTCAAGGTAAAGGGAGCCGTGGGTGGGTGGGGTGGGCCCCTCTCCCCCCTGCAGGGCTGCTGCCCCCGTGCCCCCACCCCCGTGCTCTTTGCAGCCTCAGCCACCTCAAACCACGCTGGTGGCGGTCATGTGGCTCCCAGGGGAATGGGCTTAGCGTGTCTCCCGGTCTCGCCTGGCTTGCCCAACAGGCGGCCACCCATGTACTGTGGGGAGGGGGGAGAGGGGATCAGGGATCTGTTCTTCAGGAGCCCGTTCTGCCCCCTTTGCACGCAGGGCCAGTGCGCCAAGGTTGCCTCCATCAACGACAAAAGCGACTGGAAGGTGGTGCGCAGGGCACTGTCCGTCATCAACTTCAGCGACAGCGAAGTCGAGGTGAGAGGCCTGGCCCTGTCTCCCTCCCTCCGCTGGGAGAAGCCTCTCCTAGGGACGGGGCTGGATTCACAGGGCTTTCCCTTCCTTTCCCAGGATCTGCTGAGTATCATTGCAAGCGTGTTGCACTTGGGGAATGTGCAATTTACAACCGACGAACACGGCAGTGCGCAAGTGACCACGGAAAACCAGATCAAATACTTGGCCAGGGTGAGTGGCGGGATCTGTTCCAGGCCTCCATTTTATCCATGATGAAAAAAATACACGGGAAGCGAAATGTACCAACTGCCTTTGGAAGCGCTTTCAAATATATTTTGCAATTTAATGTATTCTGTTTAGTGAGGCCACCCCTGGTTCAGCTGAGGTTGGCTTCAGAGGCGAGTTCGGGTCGTCTGCGCTCAGCCAGCACTGCCCTTCATTTGCCCAGTGGGTGGGTGGCCAGATCGCCCCTGGAGCAGCCCAGCCACAGCAGGCCCCCTTCAGCTACTGGTGGACCTTCTCTGCCCAAAACCCAGCCCTGCGACACGGGCGCAGGAGGGACTGGCCGGTGCGCTCACACTCCCTCTCTTCCTTGGCTTGAAGCTCCTGGGCCTGGAGAACTTGGTGCTGCAGGAGGCTCTGACCCACAAGAAGATCATTGCAAAGGGAGAGGAGGTGAGAGGAGAGTGGCCAGCAGGACGGACGATGGGGGGGGGGTAGCCGGGCAATCCCCCTGGGGACCATCTCGAGGTCCCAAGGGTGCTGGTCCTCGTAGCGAGAGCTCAGTGGGGGGACCGGTGGCGCCTCTTCTCCTTCTTCTTCCTTGCAGCTGATCAGCCCCCTCAGCCTGGAACAGGCCTCCTACGCTCGCGACGCCCTGGCCAAAGCCGTGTACGGGCGCACCTTCTCCTGGCTGGTGGGCAAGATAAACAAGTCCTTGGCCTATAAGGTGAGTTGGTCTCTGGCGCCCCAGTCGCTGGCCTTTGCCGGGGATGCGGCCGGGTGCATGCAGGGCCCGCAGGTTCCCCACAAGGGAGCTCTTGCCTCGGGGCTTCTTCCTCATAGCCAGGGCTCACCTCTCCTTGGTTCTGAACTTGGAAAGGAGATGAGAGAAAGTGGGGTTGTGCTTCAACATCCCCGTGAAGCAGCCAAATGTCCCAGGAAGGAAACAGGATGCCCACCGGCTGCAAGGACGTTGCTTTGCTAGCATGCAGGTGCCTGGAATGGCAAGGATAACCAGCCCCCTGCAGGTATTGTGGGCCACGGCTGCGCGGCCAGCCCAGAAGGAGCCTCCAGGGAGCGGCAGACTTTCCCTGGCAAGGTGGCCCTTGACGGTGGGTGAGAGGAGCTGCACTGCCTCCACCAGGTGGGGTAGGTGGCCCAGGGAGGCCCGTGGTCTCTTCCCTGCGCAAGATAAGCTGGTGCTGCTCGTGCAACCAAGCCAAAAGGGGGAGGACTCACCCGCGAGGAAGGAAGAGCGCCCACCGCAGTTGGTTACCGGAGCAGCCACCCGCGCAGTGAATGGGAGAGCTGTGCCAGGTGTGCCCTGAGGAGGAGGAGGAGCTTAGACGGGGACCCTTATTTGGCAGCAGCCCCTTTTTCCAGAAGGGGGAGGTCGATGGCCGTCCCGATGCAGCCTCCCGGGTTTCCCCACTGGGAGGGCTGCCTCGTCTCCAGCCCTGGGCAGGCTGGGTTTCCAAAGACAAACCAGCGCCTAACGAGGAGCCATCAAGCAGGGAGGCCACGGGCTCTCTTGGGCATTGCACGGGCCACGGGGCCGGCCAGGAAGGGTCCCGTGGTGCAGAAAGGCCAAGGGGGGTTGGGAAAACGTCTTTGTCTGGCACGCAGGGAATTTTTCTGAAATGCTCTGGACTTTCTAGCAGCTCCCCTTTCTTGGGTCAGGGGGTGCTTTTCAGTGATTTCCGGGCGAGCCCCCAAAGGGGTTTCTTAGGCAGCTCACACTCTGGAGGAGATGCCCTCTTTCCTGGGCAGTCCCTTGGTTCCTTTGTCCCCCTGAGGAGCAGGCCTGCCTGCCTGCCTGCCTGCCTGCCCGTAACAAAACAAAAGGGCCCAGCCGCAGGTGTGTTTTACCCAGCCACAGGTGTGCCCAAAACCAGCTGCCTGGAGGCCAGTCGGGAAGGCTCCGGCGTTGCTTTGGCTGCCCAGCGCCTGGTTCTGCCTGGGAGGCGAGCTGCGTTCCGTGAATCTATAAGCCTCCTTTCCTGTGGCTGGCTTTCTCCTCCTCTGGTCTTTTTATGCTGCTTTCGCAGATTTGAATGGGAAGATGCACTTATTTAAGTCGGAAGAACAAGAAACAAGTCATAGACATCCAAACAATTCCCCAAAGCTCGGGTAAAAAACATGTTGTTTAAGGTACTCAGCTGTAAACCGCCATGAGTTCTCGCCCCGCCTTAGGCTCAAAGCCAGCCGGGTGACCCTCACTCCTAGCGAGGAGGCAATGGCAGACTACTTCCGAAGAACTTTGCCAAGTAACTGCCCAGGCTTGTCCAGGCATTCTCAAGGAGCGCCCCCCACGGCCCCCCTCCGAGGGAAATGAACGGAAGGAAATGCGGCTTCTCCCCTGGTTCAAGCCCTTGAGGCACTCCGGAGGAGCCCTTGGCGTGCCAGAGGCTTACTTACCAGTTCTGGAAACGCTGGTCCTCGGGCAAAGCCGCCAGCTGCTGTTCTGATCCTCCCCCGGCGGCCGCTTTCCCCCGGCGGCTCTTTTTCCTCTGGGGGGACCAGCCTGTGTTTTCCTTCTTTTCATTGGAGCGCTGCAAACTCTGAGGGGGCTGCCCTGTTGTCCTCTCTCCCCTGGGCTGCATCAGGCAAGGCACGATTGGTAATTTGAAATGGGTTCCCTGCCGAGGGGGCAGGTGCTCCCAGTTGTTTTGGTGCAGAATCCGGCATGCGACCCCGCCGTGCGAAATGCCGGCCCCTGCTGTGTTCCTGCAGCTGGGCAACTGCCGGCCGGCCTGGGGCCCAGCCTTCCGCAGCTTCCGCTCCTACCTGCCTTTGCTGTGACTGGCTCTCCCAAAGGCTTCCCCTCTCCCGGCCAGGAGCGCTCCGGGGGAGGGTCCGGTTCCCTGGAGGGAGGGGAGCAGCTTCCCACGGATCCCGGGTAGCCCAGGAGCCCAAGGCGTGGGGGCTGCTAGGCACCTGCTGCTTTAAGGAACCATCGCTTTCCTCCTGGGCTTTTCCCTCTCAAGCGGCTTTTGCCGGGTTTTGTATATTATTTTGACTTTACTGGGAGCGGGTCTTGCTTTAACTGGGTTGCTTGATTATGGTCACTCGATGGTTTTGTCATTCCTCCGTCTTGCTGACTGCGAGCCTCAACTATTGTCAGTTGCTGGGGTAAATCTCTCCAGAAATGCCGGTTCCTGCCTGACTCCGTTGGGTTAAGGGCAGGAGCTGCATGCAGTGCCTTGCAGCTCCTGGGCTAATCCCAAAGGTGCTTTTTCAGGAGGCAACTGGACTTCCCGGTTTTTCTTTGAAGGCATTTCTCTTCTCATCCAAGGAGCTTCTTCAGCTCTGACTGGAGGGTGGGGAAGGGAAGGACCATCCAGTCAGAACTGAAGAAGCTTCTTGGATGAGAAGCGAAAAGTCTTCAGAGAAACACAAGGAAGTCCAGTTGCCACTTTAAGAAGCCCCTGTGGGTCAACCGCGACGGAGGATCTCCGTAGACCCTCTTGGGCTAATGGGAGAAGCGGTGCGCACTGGGCAGCAGCTGCAGTCGTCTCTGGGGGTGGGCAAGGGCCTCTCGGGGGCTCAGGCAGGGCCCTCTGTTGCTGGCCTGGGCAGCAGCTGCACTCGAAAAAGGCACTCGGGCCGCCCGTGCTTGTCGAGAAGGCCCTTTCACAGGGATCAGAGAGTGGCCAGGCTTGCCTTGGGATCGATGGGCTTGGGGCTCCGAGTGCGGACATCGCCTGGCACTTAACAGCCTCAACATAAAAGCGGAAGAAACAGGAGAGTTGTTACAACGTCCCCTGTAACGAATCACGGGGTCCGTCAAGCGAGGCGCTGCTCCTGTTCCTCTGGGGGGAGCGCTGGGCTAGGGGCCCTGGTTTTGTGTGCGTGTGTGGGTGTGTGCGTGCGTGCGTGCTGGCAGGACTGCCTGGGCTGCTGCTGCTGCTGCCTTGGAGGAGGAGGAGGAGGAGGACCCCTTTCGCAGGCCAGACCTGAGGAGGGAGGAGGGGCCGCTTTTCCTCCCTCAGATCTCCAGAAGGGGAGAGCTCAGGGGTCCCCGCCATCTTTATTCTCTGCCTTCTTTCCTAGGAGACGGAGGCCCTGGGGTGGAGGAAAAGCTCGACCGTGCTGGGACTGCTGGATATTTATGGATTCGAGGTTTTCCAGCACAACAGGTGCGTTCCCGGGCACCTTGGGCATCCCCCCCCCCCCGCCGGCTGGGAATCCTTTGGCAGCTGGACTGGCAGCCCATCCAAGGCTCTGCCTGACACGCAGGGGTCGCTCTCAGTCCGTGCTCCCTAGCAGCTCTGCAGAGTCCACAGCCCGCTGCTGTGGAGATGCAGAGCTGTGCTTCGGGGGAAGCCTTTCCGAGGATCTTGTGCTGCACGAGGGGTTTGCGGAGCTGGCCTGAGCATCCCTCTGCGTGTGCGTGTGTGTGTGTGTGTGTGTGTGTGTGTGTGTGTTGCCCTGGATCAGCCCTCCCAGAGCGTCCTCTGCTTCCTTGCAGCTTTGAGCAATTCTGCATCAATTACTGCAATGAGAAACTGCAGCAGCTCTTCATAGAGCTCACCCTGAAATCTGAGCAAGAGGAGTACGAAGCCGAGGGCATCGCGGTAAGAGCCCCCTCCCCGCCCACATTGACCCCCAGGTGGGGGAGCCTCGCGGGAGGACCGGGCTGGCCTGCCTTCAGGCTGTGGCTTCCCCCGCTTTGGGAGCCGGGGTGGACGGGGCAGCTCAGGTGGGCTGGGGCTGGGGAGGGAGCTGCCCCCCGAGCCTACAGGGCCCTTGGTCTGAATCGGATCTCTCTTTGTGAAACGGCAGTGGGAGCCAGTGCAGTATTTCAACAACAAGATCATCTGTGACTTGGTGGAGGAAAAGTTCAAAGGCATAATCTCCATTTTGGTAAGTCCTCCTCAGAGAAGCGGAAGAACCCACCCAGTCGGAGGAGGAGGAGGCAGGGTGGCCTTCCCCGGGCCTTTTCACCACCCGCCCCACAAGCCCCAGGCCCACTTCTGAGGCTGTGCTGGTGGTCTGTTGGAGCTCTAGGGAGCACACATCTGGGGAGCTGTCCCCCTTCTGGCCTTCTGCCAACAACACGGGCTGCTCATGCGTAAAGCAGCCGAGGGGAGGCGCCCCGACCTCCAGCTGGCACCCTAGATGATCGGGTCAAGATCCTGACACCAGAGGGATCTTGACAGACTGGAACCCTGGGCCCTCTAACAACATGAAATTCAACGTAGAGAAAAGTAAGGTCTTGTGGTTAGGCAAGAAAAACCCAAAGGACACACATAGACTGCGTGAAACCAGGCTTAATAGCAGCACCTGTTAGTGGACAGCCAGCTAAAGAGGAGCCAGCCGTGTGCAGCAACAGCCGCCAAAAAAGCCAACGCAATCCCAAGTTGCATTAACAGAGGGATACAGTCGAGATCAAGGGAGGGACTAATCATCCGCTCTATAAAGCCTTAGGGAGGGAGAACAATCAACCCATGGAACAGAAGCTGCCAATGGTCAGAAATGGTGTAGGGTCTCCTGCTTGGGTGGTGGGTTGGACTAGATGATCCACAGGGTCCCTTCCAAGTCGTTAATCCCTAGCCGGCTGGTGCAAGGTCCCACCTGAAAAGGGGAAATTTTTTTGAAGGGAGAACAATCAACCCATGGCAGCGCCTGGTCTGGTAGGGTCTCCTGCATGGGGGGGGGGTTGGACTAGAGACACGGTGTCCCTTCCAACTCTGTTAATCTACCTCCCTCCCTCCCCCTCCTCCCTCGGCGTCGTCTGCAGGACGAGGAGTGCCTGCGGCCCGGGGAAGCCACAGATGCGACCTTTCTGGACAAGCTAGAGGAGACCATTAGGAGCCACCCCCATTTCCTCACGTGAGTCCAGGAAGAGGAGCGGGGGCAGGGTTTTCAGACCAAGGGTGGGTTTTTTGTGCTTGGCCTTTGATGGATTTGATTCTCGTCTACAGTATGGACAGCTTACAAAATGCAAACATGAACAACGCACAAAAAATAAAAAAAATAAAACAGCCACAGGAGCTTGAAAAGATGAAGTGCTCTCTCTGGGAGAGGCCGGTCCATTCAGGAGTTTTATAGGCTCCACCCCAACCCCCTCTGACCCCCACCACCACCACCCCGGCCAGCTGGGGGCAAAGCTGGGGTCCTCAGGCCTTTCTCCTTGTAACCGTGGCACCCCAGAGGGGAGGGTGGGGCAGCCCCGCAGAAGGTGCTCTCCAAAGCCACCGGAGAACCCAAAGCCTTCGGCATTAAGACGGCCCTGACCATGAGAACAAGTCATCCGCGGAACGGCCTCCCTCCAGAAGGTGCGGATGCTCCCATACCGGAAGTTCTTAAGACAAGATTGGATCACCATTTGTCTGACGTGGCAGGGGGTTGGACTAGAAGTCCTCCAAGGTCCCTTCCAACTCTATTACTCTGTTACCCTATTGTTGACCCCCCTCTTTTGCCATGGGGTTCCCTCCCCTCCCCCAGGTTCTTGGCTGAACCAGTCTGGCCAGGCTGCGGGTGCGATCCTGACCTTCTGCCCTGCTTTCTCCCTAGCCACAAGCTGGCCGATGCCAAGACCCGGAAGTCGTTGGGGCGGGAAGAGTTCCGCCTACTGCACTACGCCGGGGAAGTCACTTACAGCGTGGCAGGTCAGCCTCCCTGCAGCCCCGCCGGGCTGCGTCCCCTCCTCGCCCGGCCCCCGCCCAGGTGGCCTCACTGCTGCTCACCTTGTGGGCTTCTGACCTTCTCCCCCCAGGTTTCTTGGATAAGAACAATGACCTGCTCTTCCGGAACCTCAAGGAGGTGAGTCTGGGGGGGGGGGGGGGGGGGGGGGGGGGGGGGGGGGGGGGGGGGGGGGGGGGGGGGGGGGGGGGGGGGGGGGGGGGGGGGGGGGGGGGTAAGCGCCGGTTGAGCCCGTGGGGCACCTCCACCCCCCTTAAGAAAGACGCGCAGTCTCCCATGGTCTGGTTTGCTGCCCTGACAGGCGATGTGCGACTCGGAGAACCCCATCATCACCCAGTGCTTTGACAGGACGGAGCTGACCGGCAAGAAGAGACCCGAGACGGTGAGGCCTAGGAGAGGGGCCCCTCGCCCCCCCTGCCGTCCCCCTGGGGGAGCACCCCACCAACTTCCCTGGCCCGTCTCGCCTTTCAGGCCATCACCCAGTTTAAGAACAGCCTCTTGAAGCTGATGGAGATCCTCATGTCCAAGGAGCCCTCCTACGTCCGCTGCATCAAGCCGAATCACGCCAAGCAGGCTGGTAGGTGGGAGGGGCTCTTCCCGGTCAGCAGGGGTCCCCAAACACACGCCCTCCCCCGACGCTCTGCGTTGGAGCCCAGGCTGAGGATGGACACTCCTGTGGGGAGAAGGGCTGCCCCTGGCATCCCTGCCTGGTTCTCCTCTGCGTCGTGCATGTTGGCCGCTTGGCCCACCGGGGCCTAAAGCATGGCTGAGGTTGGGGCTCGGCTGCCCAGCCCCTCCTTTCTAAGCTGGCTGGGGAGAAGGATGGCTGCCTGTCTTGAACTGGCTCTGGACTCCAAGGAGGATTCCCTATTTTCCCAGGCAATTTTGATGAAGTTTTGATTCGGCACCAAGTGAAATACTTGGGCTTGATGGAGAACCTCAGAGTGCGCAGGGCTGGCTTCGCATATCGGCGGAAATACGAGGTTTTTCTGCAAAGGTACAGCACTAAGACAGGTGTCCAGGCTTTGCTTCCAGGCCCTTTAGAAGGCACAAACGGGTGGGCACAGTCTAGCGAGGAATGAAGAGATCTTCATTGGCTGCCCAGTCTGTGCCCTGGCATCCCTCCCTCTCTTGTGCCCAAGGTGCCAACCCCCAAGCCTCTTCTGCCCAGGCTAGTTCAGTGGCCATCGTAGCAGCAGGCCTTTTGAAGGCATTCGTTCCCTCTCCTGCATCCTATGAGCCACCTGGCCTTTCCTCTTTGACCAGGTACAAATCTCTGTGTCCTGAAACGTGGCCCACCTGGAACGGGAAGCCTCAGGAGGGAGTGGCAGCCCTCCTGAAACACCTGGGCTTCAAGCAGGAAGAGTACAAGCTGGGCAGGTAACGGTTTGACAGTGGGAGCTGCTCTTTGTCTGCGGAAGCAAAAGGGGGCTCTTCTCTCTTTCACAGATGTGTTTATTTCCAGGACAAAAATATTTATTCGTTTTCCCAAGACTCTATTTGCCACAGAAGAAGCCCTGGAAGTTCGCAAGCAAAGCCTAGGTAGGTCTGTCGGGCATCTTTAAGTAAGTCAGGCTGACCCGACCTCGCCGTTTGCTTGGCTTAACCCTCATCTTTTCCCTCTCCCCCCCTCCCCCCCCCCAATTTAAGCCACAAAAATCCAAGCTGCTTGGCGAGGTTTCTATCGGCGAAAGAAATACCTTCAGATGAAGCATTCAGGTAGGGAGGGCGGCCCCTCAAATCACTTGTGAGGTACAGTGCAATTGGATGTCATGCCCAGCTTTGCCTTGGAAGGGGCAGGCGGGCTGGGCTTACCTGGGTTCTCCCCAGGGATGCGCCACGGGGTGGGGGCTGCTTTGAGACCAAGAGGGGAATGGGACGCAGGTGCAGGGTGGCTCTGGGGCTGGGTACTTTAGCCCTTGAGCTTTCTTCCTGTTCCTTCCTGCAGCGGTCACTATCCAGGCCTGGTGGCGTGGCACTCTGGGGCGCCGGAAGGCTGCCAAGAAGAAGTGGGCAGTGGAGATAATCCGGCGGTATGTAAAAGTCGTGGTTTTGCTGCAGGGGTGGGCCTCCTTTCAGGCCCCAGGGACCCTGCCCATGCGAGGGAAGGGTTGGGGGTGCAGAATCCTGGAGTGGGGGTCTTGAGGGAGTTTTATAGCTCCCTCTATTTTAATTTTATTGTTTTCACGTTCTGAACTGCCCATCTCTCTCCAAGAGGAACTCTTGGGTCCTGTTGCTGGGGGCGAGGAGGAGGAGGCAGTGGGGGTCTTTATGCACCTGGCCCCCGGTGGGGCTGCTGCCTTCTCCCCAGAGACCTGCCTGTGCTGGGACCCTCTGGGTGACCTGCTGGTCCCTGGTGTGGGAAGCTGGGGATCCTGGAATGGGCGTGGGGGGGTGGGGGAGCGGCAGCAGCCTTCTTGAGCGAGGCTCCCACCCACAGGTTCGTCAAAGGTTTCATTTACCGCAATTGCTCCCGCTGCCCTGAGAACGAATACTTCCTGGACTACATCCGTTACTCTTTCCTGATGAACCTGAAGCGCAACCTGCCAAAGACGGTCCTGGAGAAGTCCTGGCCGGTGCCGCCACCTTCCCTGCGAGAGGTAGGTGCCCATCGGTGTGAAGGGACGGCAGGGAAAGGAGGCCTCGCAGCCCGGGGGTCCACTGGCCCAAAAGTCTTGCTGGGCCAGGGTGAAGGTGGCCTGAAGGAGCTTTTCCCTGCGAGTGGACAAGCAGACCGTGGTCAGCTGCCTTCAGCGCATGGACTGCAGCAGCGGCAGCACTGACTGGGGTATCTCTGGCAGAGTCCGTGCACCCCCCCTCCCCCCCGTGCCTTGCCCACACAGAGCCTACCGCTCCTGTGTGCGTGTGCTCATCCAGGCCGGGCTTTTCTGGCCAAGCGAGCCCCTCCCTGTCCTCCCCCCAGCCACGGCCCCTTGACGGTCCTGCCTCAACTGCCCCCTTCCTTCTTCAGGCGTCCCAGCTATTGAGGGGGCTCTGCATGCAGAACATGGTTTGGAGCTACTGCAAAAGAATCAGCCCCGAATGGAAAGCGCAGGTGAGGCTTTTCTCTGGGAACAGGCTGGGCAAGGGGTGATTGATTCTGGTCATTCTGACCAGCAGTTTTGTGGGCAGAGGGTCCTGAGTTTTAGGGGTGGTCCCTGGGACTCCTGGACTCTGACGGCAGCCAAGGGTATCCCTGAAGGGGCCCAGTGCTGCAGCCAGTCAGGAGTCAGAGCGACAGTGTTGCCCAAGGAGGAGCCCCTAGACTGTTCTGGACAAATGGCTGTCCAGTCTCTTCTTTTTTTTTAAAAAAAAATGTTTTTTATTAAACAATTTTTCTTATATAACATCATTTCCACTCATTACAATGCTTTCATGATGGTATACATACTTTTCCATAAATTTTAACTATCTATACACTAGTCTATGCTGCTTAATCTATCTTTGTCCACTATATCTTTTACCTTGTTATCTTATTGTCTTCTTCTCCATTCAACTCTATATCTATTAGTTAACCAATCATACAGTACATTCCACGTCAAATAATAAACCGTTTCCTCTCTTTCCTTTATCTCCATGGTCAACTTCTCCATCTTGGCACACTCTAGTATTTTTCTTATCACATTTCCTCTGGTGGTATACTATCATTTTTCCAATTCTGTGCATAAGTTATTCTTGCTGCCGTTAATAAATGTGGCATTAAATACTCTAGTTTTCTTATCATATTTTCCCATTATTATACCTAATAAAAAAGTCTCCAGTTGTCCAGCCTCTTCTTAAAAACCTCAAATGTTGCAGCCCCCCACAACTTCTAGAGGGAAGTCCTTCCACTGATCGAGTCTTCTCCCTGTCAGGAAATTCCTCCTTAGTTCTAGGTTGGGTCTCTCCTTGATAAGCTTCTATCTTGTCCTGCCCTCAGGTGCTTTGGAGAATTCGTGGACACCCGCCCCTCTTCTTTGTGGCAGCCCCTCAAATATTGGAAGATGCTATCATGCCATCCCTAGTCCTTCTCTTCTTCAGACTGGATAAGCCACCTATCCCCCTGCCACCGTTCCTCGTATGCTTTAACCTCCAGTCCCTAATCGCCTTTATTGCTCTTCTCTGCACTCTTTCTAGAGCCTCTCGATATCTTTTCTGTATCATGGTGACCAAACTTGGAATACTGCATCCAATTGCTGCAGTATATAGCGGTACTAATACTTCAGGTGATCTGGATGATCTCCCTCTGTTGAGGCAACCTAGGACTGCAATGGCTTTTTGCCACTGTAGCCTACTGCTGGGTGAGGCCTACATGGTCGCCCACTAGGGAATCTAGAACCTTCTCGCAGTTACTGCTGTTCAGTCAGGTACCACCTATTCCTGTGATGGCGAACCTTTTTGGCACTGAGCGCCGAAAGCACACACACGCGCATACCCAAATTGCAACACAAACGCATATCCCGTGCATGCGCCCCACCCCCCGCGCATGCGCAGCAGAGGCCCCAAAACCAGCTGGCCGGTGGAAGCGTGCGCAGTGGGGCTGAGCTGCAGCAACGGCACACATGCCCACAGAGAGGGCTCTGCATGCCAGAGGTTTGCCACCACAGACCTATTCTACGTCTGTATGTTTGGTTTTCCTTGTCTAATTGTAAAGCCTTAGTTTCTCATCACTGAATTGCATTTTATTGGACAGGACCCAATGTTTAAGTCTGCCTAGATCAGGGCTGTCAAACTGCTGACCCACGGGCCAGATGCGCCACGTGCTGGCCACGCCCATGCCTGGGGGAAAAGGTCCTAGGTCACGTGATGCCACCCTGACAATTTGACAGTTTGATACCGCTGCCCTAGATCCTTTTGAATATTGACCCTGTCTTCTAAAGCAGTGGCCCCCAACCTTTTGGGCACCAGGGACTTGTTCTGTGGTGAGAAGGTTTTCTGTGGACTGGAGCGGGCATGGTTTCATGTGCTGCCTGCATCCTGTGGACAGGGCTTTGCTTGTTTGCGCTGCAGCCCAGTTTCTGGCATGCCACGGCCCAGTGCCGGTCTATGGACTGCGGGTTGGGGACCCCTGTTCTAAAGGATTGACTATTCCTCCTAGCTTGGTGTCATCTGCAAACTTGATGAGTTCCTCTTGTAGCCCCTTATCTAAATCATTTTAAAAGATGTTGAAGTGTGGACCCAAGACGGAACTTTGGGCTGTCCCACTACTTACTTCTCCCCATGTAGATGTACTTCTGTTGGGTGTGATTAGCCAGCCAGTTGCGAATCCATCTGGTGGTGATGCTGCTTACCCACCTCCTTCTAGCTCATCAGCAGTAGATCGTGGTCTATTTTGTCAAATGCCTTACTGAAGTCCAAGTAAATTATATCCCATAGTATTTCACTGGTCCACTAATTTAGTCACTTTGTCAAAAAATCCAGTTAGGTTTGTCTGGCAAGATCTGTTTTTGACAAAGCCATGTTGACTTCTAGTAATAGCTTTGCTTGCTTTTAGGTGTTTGCACATCTGTTTTTTGATTATCTTTTCCAGGATCTTCCTAGGTATTGATGTCAGCCTGTAGTTGCCTGGATTCATTTTTTTCCTTTTTTTTTTTCTTGAAGATGAGAACCACATCAGCTCTTTTCCAGTCCTCTGGTAGTTCCCCAGTACTCCAGGACCTTTGAAAGATATTGTTTAGTGGTTCCAAGATCACATCTACCAGCTCCTTCGGAGCTCTTGGATATAATCCATCTAGTCCTGGTGATTTGAACGTGTCTAGAATGGGTAGATTTTTTTTACCATTTTCTTGCCTATTCTGATGTATTCCTAGTCTGTCTATCACTGCATTGCTTTTGGACTCTTGGACTATTTTTTCCTTTTGTGTGAAGACAGATGCAGAGAATGAATTAATCAGCTCTGCTTTCGCCTACTACTGGTCACCTCCTTGCCATCTTCTCCCACTGGGGGACCAATGGCTTCCTTATTTTTTTTTCTTGTTTTTACATGTTGAAATAAACGTTTTTTTATTATTATTTTTGACATTTGTTGCAAGTTCATTCTGAGCCTGAGGTTTCCTTGACTTCATATTTCCAGATCCAGGCTATATGCTGGTATTCTGCCTTAGTTATGTGCCCTCTTTCCATTTTTTATGCTTACCCTTTGGTCTTTTTGTTTATCAGAGAATTCTTTGTGTAGCTGTGCTAATTTCTTCTGGGAGCTCTTGTTTTTCTTTTTCAGCCGTATTGTGCTGGGCTGGGCTTTTATAATCTCATTTTTCAGAATTACCCAAACTTTTCCCAACCCTGGTTCTTTTGTCTTTATCTGATCCCCCTGCAGCTCGAGCAGAAGGTGGTGGCCAGTGAGATATTTAAGGGGAAAAAGGACAATTACCCCCAAAGTGTTCCTAGGCTTTTCCTTAATACTCGACTTGGTAAGTACTATTTAATCTGGCGAAATGTCACTTTTCTAGTAAGTCACTCCTAACTTCTTTTTTCTTTCTTTCCCTTTTTTCCTTGGGTGGGGGATGACAGGTAATGAAGAGATAAATGCCAAAATTCTTCAGGTGCTGGGAAATGAGGCGCTTAAGGTGAGTGTCCACTCGGTCCTTCCATCTCGTCAGTGGGGGAGGGGGACAGGATACTGAGAAGCTTTGCCAGCCCAGTTTCTGCTGGGGTTCAGTGTGTATCTAGGACAGGGTGTCAAACTCGATTTCATCGAGGGCTGCATTAGGGTTGTGTTTGACCTGGGGGGGGTCAGATGGGCGTGGCCAGCTGGGTGTGGCCAGCTCAACGTCACTTGTGTCGGGGGGGGCTTGTGGTGGCCTGAGCGCTTGCGGCCTTCCCGAGCTCCATTTTTGCCGGCAGAGGCACCATGGGCCAGTCCTTTGCTGTTTCCAGGGCAGCTCTACTAACTAGATCTAAGCACCCCACAGGCTGGATCCGGCCCCCAGGCCTTGAGTTTGACACCCCTGATCTAGGGTGATTTCTTTGGACAAGCAAGAGAGACCCAAGGATTCAGGCAAAACAATCCTATTAAGTTTGTATGATCTTAAAGTTTTGCAAGACATACTATTCTGTAAAATATAATCCACTTTGCATTATTTTGATATCAGGAAATGTATACGCATGTGGTTGAATTGGGACTAATACAAATTCTTTATTATTTTACATAAATAATTGAAGTCATCAAACTTACCTAAGCTGCCTTCTTCCTGTTTTCCTCACAACACCCTTTTGAGGTGGGTTAGCCTGAGAGTGAGTGGCCCAAAGTCATCTAGCTCACCTTCTCCTGGTTTCTAGCTAGATGCTTTGACCACTAGACCAAACTGCCTCTGTATTTGTAGGTAGAGGAAGAATGAAATGATATTGAAGGGCTAAATGCAGTGGAGATGAAATGCAGAAGGTGCAGAGTATGGACTTAAGAAGAGGCGGTGGCCCTTCTCACAATGGTGGTTACTGATTGCCCCGTACAGTATGAGCCTGTTAAATCCATAGGCAGTGAAATTGGACTTTTTAATTGGACTTTCCAAGGTAGCCGTTTGTGATGGGATTATTCTTGTGATCTTTTTGAAGATCTCCTGTGAACCCTGAAGTAGAGCTGTACCTGCCACTTTTTGTTTCCTTTGAATGGGTGCTGCTTTTCCTAGTGTCAGACTTCTCTTGATCCTTTATACCAGTGGCCCCCAACCTTTTGGGCACCGGGGACCGGTTTCATAGGGAACGGGGTTTTTGCGGAGCGCAGGGGGTCTGTTTTTTGCATACTGCCTGCATCCAACAGATTGGGCTTCGCTTGTTTGCGCGGTTGCTGCCATGCCACGGACCGGGGCTTGGGGCCCCCTGCAAAGCACTTTAGGGAGAGGCTTCAGCTTCCTGGGCTCAGAGGGTCGAATTAGAGCTCTTCATCTTGCTAAAGTTTGACACATTTTCAAGGTGGCCAAGATTCTTGATTATCTCAGGGTAAAAACAATATACTTTTTGGAAGACACTGTTGGCAGTTTAAGGCCACCCATGAAAAGCCTCATTTTGTGTTCTGCCGCCCTTTTAGTACGCTGTTCCTGTGATCAAGTACGACCGCAAGGGCTACAAGGCCCGTGCCCGGCAGCTGCTGCTCACCCAGAATGCAGCTGTGCTGGTTGAAGAATCCAAAGTCAAGCAGCAGATCGACTACGGCAACCTCACAGGTAGGGAGGGGAAGTGGCCCTTTTGCTCCGAGGCTCTTCCACTCCCACTCCGAGACAAGACACAATCCGGCCTGAGCTGGGGTCAGAGGGGAGGGGGGGGAGGGGGAGGAAGCAGGGATGGGCGCAAAGACTTCCGTCTCTCCATAGGATCAGACTCGGGGGTGAGGGGGGAGTCCCAGAGCCTGGCACCCACCCTCGGCTCAGTCAGGAGCAAAACACAGCCTGGGAAAGAGGGGCTGCAACCTGTTCCAGTTGGCCTTGGGCTTGTTTCCCCCCCGCCCCTCCACTCCACAGGCTCAGCTGGGACAGGAGGGCTTCAGTGACTCCTTACATTGAGCCCCCATTTTACATTTGGCTGTGCGGGATTAAATTCACCTAGTCCGTCATAAAGTGGGAACCTTCAGCCTGGTCCTCCTAACAAAAGAGCTGAAGGGAAAGAGCAGCTGGAAAAGGAGCCTTTCCCTTGAGAGGCCTGCCAGTCGCAAACAGACCTCCCCAATGCCGATTGGGTGCAAGGCCACACTCCTCAAGTGTCACCTCGGCCAATGGGGAAGGGGACAGGGAGGCTGGGAAGCCAGCAGGGCTGCTAGCGCACGTGTGAGCGTGACCAAGCCCTACTCCAGGGTGGAGACTTTGCACCCATGGGTGCCGGCCCCTGCCGCCAGATTGCCTGGGTCAACTGCTGGATAAGAGTTCGCCCGACCTGCTAGACAAGGTGGCGACTGGCATCCCGCGAGCTTCTCTTCCCGACGCTTTGCTGGAGTCAAGTGGCATTGGCTCCGCAGCAGGTCTGGAAAGGGAGAAAGCCAAGGCAGAGGTGCCCAGCCTGTCCTCCCCTGGCAAAGCTGTGTGACTTGCGGAAAACCCCGGATTGCTCTCTGGGGCAGGCAGCCGAGAGCCAGGGGACGTGTGACCCTGCTTTTCACACACGCACCCCTTCGTCTCTTGCAGGCATCTCAGTCAGCAGCCTGAGCGACAATCTTTTTGTGCTCCATGTGCTTCGTCAGGACAACAAGCAGAAGGTAGCAGCTCCGTGTGCCCTGGAGCCCCCACAGAGCACCACCCCTGCCTGACTCCTAGCCACATCAGCAACCTTTTAAAACCCCCTTCTTGGATCTTTTCTCCCTTCAGGGAGATGTTGTGCTGCAGAGTGATTTTGTGATTGAGACTCTGACTAAAATTGCCATCAGTGCCAACAAAGTCAACAGTGTTAACATCAATCAGGGCAGGTGAGTTTGAGCAATATGAACCTGTACTTCATGCATATGGTTCTATGGCCGCTGCTGCGTTTGGGCTGGATGCTGCTGCCCCTTCTCCAGGGCTCCCAGCAGGGATCGACACCCAGTCCTGCTCCCAAAGCGGCTCATGGCTTCTGGCACAAACAAGTCCCAGAGAAGCACTTCATTTGGATAGGGAGGAACCCAGTCCAGACCCAGGTCCTCCTTCCAGCAGGCTGGGAGCTGAAGCCTGGTCTGGATTGCTCTTGCCCTGGGACTACCAGGCCGCCTCCTCCTGAGCTCTTTGGCTCAGCTGCCTCTTGGTTCCAAGGAAGACAGAGGGGGCAGCAAAGCCTGTGATAAAACAGCAGCTAGGGATCTGGTTTTTATTTCATTTCTCAGAAATGAAATGTTTTACGCCAGTGGGATTAGAATCCTTAGAATAGAATAGAGCTGGAAAGGACCTTGGAGGTCTTCTAGTCTAGCCCCCTGCTCAAACAGGAGAACTTGTACTATTTCAGAAAAATGATCACCTGGTGTCTTTTCTTAAAAACCTCCAGTGACGAAGCACCTACACTTTTGAAGGCAAGCTGTTCCACTGGTTAATTGTCCTCACTGTTAGGAAGTCTCTTCTTAATTTCAGGCTTAATTTCTTTCTTTGCTTAGTTTCCATCCGTTACTTCTTATCCTGCCTTCGGGTGCTTTGGAAAATAAGTTGACCTCCTCCTCTTTTTTGTGGAGGCCCCTCAAATACTAGAATGCTGCCATCATATCACTCCAGTCCTTTCCTCTAGACTGGCCGTACCCAATTCCTGCAACCATTCTTCAAATGTTTTTTTCTCCAGGCTGTTAATAATCTTAGTTGCGCTTCTTTGCACTTTTTCCAAAGTCTCAACATCTTTTTTTGTAACGTGGTGACCAAAACTAGATGCAGGATTCTGGGTGTGGCCTTACTAAGGCTTTATAAAGCGGTACTAATACTTCATGTGACTTTGATTCTATGCCTGTTTATACAATCAAGAATTGTATTAGCTTTTTAGGATGCTGCCACATACTGCTGGCTCATGTTTAAGTGATTGTCCATTAGGATTCCATGATCCCTCACACAGTTACTGTTTTTGAGCCAAGTTTCACCTAAAATCTTGCTTTTCTCCACATTAAATTTCATGTTGTTAGATAGGGCCCATTGTTCATATCTGTCAATATTTTTTTGGATCCTGAGCTTGTTTTGGCTTTTCCTGCCAGCATAGTGTTGTACGCAAATTTGATGAGTTCCACTTCTACTCCCTCATCTAAGTTGTTTGTGAACATATTGAAGAGTCCTGGGCCTAAGATGGAACCTTGTGGTACCCCACTGTTTCCTTCCCTCCATTTAGATGTAATACCATTAAGGACTACTTGTTTAGTATGGTTTGTCAGCCCGTTACAAATCCCTCTGGTGGTGATGCTGTCTATCCCACATTTTTCTAGCTTACCAAGAAATAGGTTGTGGTCTACTTTGTCAAATGCCTTGCTGAAGTCTAACTATACTATGTCCACAGCATTTCACTGGTCTATTAATTTAGTCACATTGCCAAAGAATGAAAAAAGATTGGTTTGGCATGATTTCTTTTTAACAAACCCATGCTGGCTACTACAAACTTTGTTTATAACTTTGCTTCTAGATGTTGATAGATCTGTTTTTTATTATTTTTTCCAGTATCTTCCCAGGTATTGATGTTAGGCTGATTGGTCTGTAGTTTCCAGGGTCTGTTTCCCCAACTCCTTTTTTGAAGTTGGGAACCACATCAAGATCACGTGAAGTGTTAATACCACTTTATAATGCCGTGTATATCTAGGCTAATGAAAAGAAGAACTAAGGGAGACATGATAGCAGTGTTCCAATATCTCAGGGGCTGCCACAAAGAAGAGGGAGTCAAGCTATTCTCCAAAGCACCTGAGGGCAGGACAAGAAGCAATGGCTGGAAACTAATCAAGGAGAGAAGCAACTTAGAACTAAGGAGGAAATTCCTGACAGTGAGAACAATTAATCGGTGGACCAACTTGCTCCAGGATTTGTGAATGCTCCAACACTGGAAGTTTGTAAAAAGATGTTGGATTTGTCTGAAGTGGTGTAGGGGTTTCCTGCCTAGGCAGGGGGTTGGACTAGAAGACTTCCAAGGTTCCTTCCAACTCTGTTATTCTATTCTATTCTATTCTATATTAGCTTTTTTCCAACCTCTGGTAGCCCCAGAATTTTTTAAAGATATGGTACAATGGCTCTGAGATAACATCTGCCAGCTCCTTCGGAACTTTTGGCTGTAACCCATCAGATCCCAGTAATTTATATTAATCAAGATCAGACGGGTCCTCTTACCGTTTTCTTGCTTATTTTAATTTTTATTTCTACTCTGAAACTATAGTCCAACTTACCAAAAAACATAACTGTAAAGACATTTTTGTGTGAAGACCAACGCAAAGAATGAGCAGCTCTGCTTTCTCTCTCCTGCCTGTTACTTCCGTGCCATCTTTCTCTTTAGTGAATTGACTGTTTCCTTGACTTTTTTCTTGTTATTTATATTCTGAAAGAAACTCTTTATATTATCTTTCACTTTTGTTACAAGTCTTTGTTCATTCTGAGCCTTTGCTTTTCTGACTTCACCTTTGCAGATTCAGGCTATCTGCTGACATTCTGCCTTAGTTATGTCCCTCCATTGTTTGTACTTACCCTTTTGTGAAACCATGCTGGTTTCTTCTTGGATTTCTTGTTTTACTTTTTCAGTGGTATTGTACTGTATTGGAATTTTATGTTCATATTTTTCAAGAGTTCCCCGTGCTTCTTGAGTTATTTTTCCCTTTACGATTTTTATCTGTGGGATTTTTCTTAGGCTGTCTCTGAGTTTGTTAAAATCAACTCTTTTAAAGTTTAAAATACTGGTTGGATAATATTGTATTATTTGTGTTTGCATTATATTGAATTCCTATATGACGTGGTCACCCTCGCCCAAAATCCTGCAACTTCAACTCCCTCCATCTCTTCTTGTCTATTAGTAAGAATTAGGTCCAGTATAGCTTTTCCTCTGGTTTCCTCCTCCATCTTTTGGATGACAAAGTTATCGGCTAAATTGGTTAGGAATCTCTTCAATCTCCCACTTGCTGCAGAGTTTGTCTCCCACTTGATATCAGGATAGTTAAAGTCTCCCATTACTGCTGTGGTATGTTTTCTATATGCATTTGTTAATTGGTTAGCAAAGAGTTCATCTATTTCTTCTGCTTGGTTGGGTGGCCTGTCGTATACGCCTATGGCAATGTCATTTTTTTCTCTTTTTATGTTGACCCATATGGATTCTAGGTTTTCACCCATGGTTTTGTGTATTTCTGTAGAGATGTAGTGATCTTTTATATATAATGCAAGTCCATCTCCTCTTTTGTTAGGTCTGTTTCTTTTGAATAATTTGTATCCTTCTATCAGTACATTCCAGTCATGAGTTTCATCCCATCAAGTTTCAGTATAATGGCAACTGTATTATATCTGCCTTCATATACTAATACTTCAAGTTTACCCTGTTTGTTCCCTAAACTTTGAGTGTTAGTGTATAGGCATTTGAGTCCTTTATGGTATTGGGTATGTTTCTACTTTGTTACGGGGATTTCCATCCTTCCCATCACTACTTCATTATGTTTTTCGTTTTAATTTCTTCTCTTTACTCCCTACCTCCTTATGCAATTATCTAGTGACTTTTGCTTGGAATTAGGATTTAAAGGTCATGAAGATTGCCTCCCCCATTCAGTTTAGTTTAAAACCCTTTTGATAAGATGAGCCAGTCATTTTCCAAATATATTTTTTCCAGTTCTTGTGCTTCTAATTCCACTTGTTGTCAAGCTCTAATTCTTTAACAGTTTTCCATAGCTGTTCATAATCTCTTGTTATTGTTTTCAGATTCATTGTTGTGTCATTGGTCCCAATGTGTAGAGGAAGGGGTAATAATCCGTGGGGTTTATTATTTTAATAAAGTACTGTTACATCTTTGATTTTTGCTTCAGGGAGACAATAGATCTCTCTAGATTGACTGCCTGGTCTGCAGACTATAGTTTCTGTTCCCCTAATAATTGAATCCCCTACCACCAATATTCACCATTTTTTTCTTAGGGAAGTCTGGAATGCTTCCCTTCCTGTCTCAGGAATGCTGAGCTGTGCCTCTTCTTAAAGAAACTATTGATGATGCTCTTTTGTGGGTGTCTGCCTATTTTCTTCCAGGGGGAGGCTATGAAAGGAACTGTTCAGTTCCAGAGGGGCTTCATTGGAGTGGAGCTAGGACAGATAGTAGGGGCTTTGCCCTTGGTTGTTTTCTTCTAAAAGTGACATGTTTTCCTCAGCCCTGCTCTTTAGGTATGTATGTAGGCTTGTTTTTTTACAGAAGGTGCTTGTTCATTATTGTGTTCAGTTTGGGTGTATCTGTTTTCTTCATGTTCATATATGGGGTAATTTTTTAAAAAGCTGTTCGCTCTCAATTGTTTTATTTTGGTGTGGTCTTTTGGTTAGATTGGGATTTCTCACTTTGTTCATTGAGTTGCTTCTAGACCCTTTTTTCTTTTAATAATTCAAGTAGTTTACATTTGATACATGTTTGGTCTTCTGTGGGCATATGTTGAAACATATGGCACACTTTGCAAGGCACTATGTTATCAGTCTCTATTTCCATAACTTTGTTTTTTGTTGTTGTTTAGAAATTAAAAATTAAATATTTTCCCTGTTGCAGAGTAACAGTTTACAGTACAATAACAAGACAATATTTTACAACTACAAATTCACTACGGTGATGTCAAAAGGCCAGTTTGCAGTCTAAGATTACAGTGGCCTAATTTATATAATTGCACACATAGCTGAGAACAGGTACAAATGTTGAGAGTTGTTCATTTTATTTTGCCTTTGATCGTTCTGTTCAAGATAGCGCAGTGTTGAGCTGGCATGGCTATGTGTTGATATAGGCTCTTCCTGGTGGCATCTGAAAATCTTTCTCCCTGGCCATTGACATACCCTAATCCTGACTCTCCCCACTTCCCCAGCATCAAATTCACAGTTGGACAAGGCAAGGAAGGCATCATTGACTTCACCTCGGGATCCGAGCTGCTGATAGCCAAAGCCAAGAATGGTCATCTGGCAGTCGTAAGTAACCCTTTGCTTGCCAAAGCTGAAAGCAGCCACCTTCCTCCCTGGGCTGGGCACCTAGTAGTCGGGCCTCTTTCTGAGGAAAGACCCACAACATCTCTTACTGCTTTTGTCTGTACTTCAGGTGGCTCCTCGTTTGAATTCTCGATGATGGTGATGGACATTTCTCTACAAGGGGCCTTAGACTAATTCAGTGATCATGGCTGGAGGTTTTCCTTGCCCTCTTCTTCAGTGAGGGGCCTCAATTTGCCTCTGTTCTCTCTGCCCACCAATGACCCTCGTTTATTCTGCCCTTGGTTTTCCTTCTACCCACACCCAATCCACCAATCGGCCCTAACAGACTGGCAGCCACGGTGCCCACAAAGAGAGTGAGGTAACCTGCAGAGTTGCCAATAAATCCCAGTAAAATGCCAAATTTTATATGAAAATATTTTATAAAGAAATCTCCTGTTTTGGGGTGCTTTGTATGAAAATATAAAAAGCCATAATGTACAGATGAAATTTTGTAAATATTTCCTCCTTGTATGGGATGTTTGCACTATGGAAATTATTTTCTTATTTCTAATTGGAGAAGTTATGATAATCCAAGAAATATCAGCATTCTTGGCATTTCTATGTTCTCCCCCTTTCCTTTCTTGGAAATTTCCCAAGACTTGGCAATTGCTGGTTTGGATGGATAACTTATATCTGCACTTTGACTTTGCCAAAGGGCGTTCAGCAATATCTTCTCCACAAACTGACCCTTGTAAAATGGGTTGTCCATTACAGCCTTCAGCACAATATTCACGGTCTCTAGTCTTTGCAGGGACACATGAAATATCAAACAAAAAACTATAAGAGCTAAAAAATTACTGAAATGCATTTTTGAAAACAGTGATGTAAAAAGTGGTGGAATCTTCAGATTGGGAGGTTCTAAATATTTGGTGTTTTTTTAAAATGTGTATCTAGTAAGACACTAAGTCTGCCTTGTAACTTTTTACTTTGGCTTCAACATTTTCATGACACTGACATAGCTTCAAAACTAGTTTGCGTATGCCAGGCAGTTTGTTGTTTGCCGTCATACAAATGGACAGTATCTACATTTTGATTATCTTTCATGAAAACTGTTTAAATGATTACTGCTTTGCGTGCAAGCTTCCTTTTAAGCACTGGGCTATTCTGCCTGACTCAGAATTTTAAAATTTTTAATCATCTTATTCTAGCTTGAGAAATCAGCTGTTCAAGGAGCCAAGTTTGTTTATTGTCCTCTGAAAACTACACTGATTAAACTCACGTTTCTGAATTGCAAAGGAATATTTACAGCACAAAGACGAGAGAACAAGCTGCTTCAGTGCTTATGCCTGTTGATCTGGAACAAGCTTTTTGTATCGCTTACATAGAATTGGTTATCATTTTGTTTGTGCTTTACTTACTGCAGCCCAGGTTCAAAGGTAGAATTCTCCTTCCCTACATGGTGACAAATGTTTTATGTCATTTCTAAAATGGGGCCTATGCTATAGTGTACATAAGATTTAAGGCTCTGTGCAGTGCGATATGAATCAAGATATGCCAAATAAATTTTTGCTAAAAACTCAAAGTTTCTTTGGTTTGTTGACTGTGCTGAAATTTGGCAAATTACTTTGTAATCAACCCATACTGCCTTATTTGGGCCATTTAAACTTGCTTCCCCTCTCAGCCTGACGCACCACAGCCCAGTGCTGGGAGATGGGCAAAGCCACCCCCATCCCCAAGTACTTGGGGACAATGAGAAGATGGAAAACACCTGTTATTTACAGGACAATCTGGGCCGGCAACTGGCCATGGTTTGATGCAACTTGCATTTGTTAAATAGAGTGGATTTCTCAAAATGGTGCAGTTAAATGTCTTAAGCCAAAGGCTGAATCTTCCCATTTTTCCCAGATTGAACAAGCAAATGTACAGAAACCAGTTACTGTGTAATATGGATCCCCCCACAAGCTGTGTCTTAATCACTAGGCCATTGCCCCCCCCATCCACACCTACTTAGGGCACTAACAACTGAAATGAGCGAGATCCTTAGTTGTGCAAACAGGACCTCTGAATCACTCTAAATCGTTGACTCCTAGCAAGTGTGTACTGCTGCTAGTTGTCATTTTTCCTCTTTCCAATTTTTTAGAGTTCAATATGCGGACAGGTGTTCTTGTCTTATCACACACTAATCATTTTTAGGACTATATTACGAACCTTGAACTAACATAGCAGCTGGACTGTACCACCAAATGCCCCATGCTTAAATCCTCAAAGCCCCATATGTAATTTAAAAAATTCACATTATGTAAGTATATTGTGACCTTATAATTGGTCCACTGAAGCTGGGCAAACTTTAGAGCTCACAGGTACAAATGTAGCCTCTTTATCTGCAGCTCCCTAAAAGTTACTGGCACTTCTGCATGCTCTCGATCACACCGTGGTCTTGAATCCGATGCTCCCTGCAGCTTTGGGACAACCATTAAGCCCCCAAAATCTATCCACTCCACCTCCAATCAGCAGCTGTGAATACCCAGGTTTGCCCCGATGAGGGTATCAGGGTAGGACCAGCAATGGTGCGCTATAAAGCAAACAGCAGCATTCTGGTCAGTGGCAAGTGATGGGTGAGGTATTTTGTGAAGATGGGGCTTCCTGGAAGGTACTTTGCATGAACAGTAGATGTGCGCCCTTTTAGCCTGCCACTTCCTCTCTGCCCAACTGGATCATGGCAAGGGCTCTGAGTAAGGATAGCTCACCAATTTTATGTCCACCGCTGTTTTTACCTGGGAAATGATTAGAGGGGCCAACAAGGGCTCAGTTGACACCTGCCAGGCTTGAGTCACACCTCTGAAGATGGAGCAGTGGCTTCAGCCTGACGTTCTCCGGCTCTGGAAGTCTGCATCACCCCTGGCAGACACCCAGTGTGAGTCCATCACCCATTCCGCCACTTGAAAGGAGAGCTGCACTTGTCTCAACTGGCCACCCTGCCCTGTCTGCCCATCAGAAAGGGCAAGAAATCCTATAGCTATTCAAGCTGCTAGGTAAAAGTTCTGCAAAACTCGTTTAATGCAAGCTGCCCTCTTGGCCCAACCACCCCTGGAAGTCATAAGCAGGAGCAGCCCAAACAGGCTGCTGCCTTGTCCTTGGGAGACACCCTTCTCCCATCACCTAGGCTGCCAAGAATGGCTTGGAAGTCCCCCTTACACACAGAAGCCTCATTATATGGACTCTGCACGGGGCCCATGGTGGAAAGTAGGGAGGTGGCAAACAGGAAGGCTTCTCAGGCTCCAAGCGAAAGAGGCTTTGAAATGGAGTCCCCAAGGCGGCCCACACACTGCTTCACTGGTACACCCCTCGCCCTGCCCTACCCGACAGAGGTATCCCCATGCTGGTAAAACCAGGGATGAAAAAATGGTATCCTAGAAGCCGGAGGCTCTTCAGTGCTGAGTTTTTTTTCCCAGGAAATAACTAGCCCAGGGGTGTCAAACTTGCATTGTCATCTCATGTGATGTATTGTGACTCTCCCCCCCACCCCGCTAAACAGGTCGGCATGGCCAGCACCTGACGCATCCAGACACCCCTGAACTAGCCTAAGGAATGTGTCAGTCATTTCAGCAAGGCTAAACCTCCTCCTCGTTTGGGGGGGGGGGGGGGAGGAGAGAGGCGGCTTCCATGGGATCAGGGAAGCTGCCTTCTCACAAAGTTGCCGTTTTTTGCATCTGCTCTCAGACAGCACTCGGGGCACCACACACTCTGGGCCTTCCCAATGGCGCTACTCTCTCAAGAGGTGAAGTGCTTGATGCTGGGTGATGGCTGAGAGGATCCCCACTTTTGAAAGGTTTGTGCAGAGAGGGCGCCAAGGTGCAGAATCTTTACACAGTATTTTATTTATCCAACAGACTTGCTGCTCACTCCAAAGGGGAATCCCAAATGAAACTAAAAGGCAAGGATACAGGTCAGACCAGAGGTATGTGATAAGGCATTCACAGACAAAAAAAAGAGCCAAATGTTTCTGAGTGTGTGTTAAATTTCCACACAATCCCTCCAATAGTTACTAGCCCGTGGCCTAAAGAAACGAACAAGGTAGAAGTTGAGTTGAACACTGAAAGGAAGCAGCTGCTGAGAAAGTCAAGAGGGCGAGAGAAAGGAAGAGGGGAGATGGGGGGGGGGGGAAGAAACGCGGCTGGATTTTCAAAGAGGTACTCTAGCTCAACCTGACCCACTGTTTATCTGCTTAGAAGATGGAAGCATCACCTCAATGTCGCCATCTTATTAAGCAGATTGAACGTTCAAGGGTGAAAGAGGGTGGTGCTCTGTATCCAGCCACAAATTTAGATTCACAAATCCTGGCTGAGGCCACCTAGTGAAATTACAGCCACCAACAGTCCATAAACTCTGCTTTTCCTGCTACTTGTTCTGCCTGCACCTCTTGCTGAATAGGGACCAGGGTAAAGTAGCAGTAGTATTTGGCATTGTTTTAATTTAGGGTTGTTTTATTTAAGTTTAATGTTAATTCCATGCTGTGTTTCAGTAAGAACAATACAGATCCTGTATCTGTGGCTCCAGTCAGATATCCAGTAGTACAAATTAGCTTCAAGTTACACATACTGAACAAAAGAGGTTGAGCTAGCAAAGAGGGCAGGGAAAGGGAGAGAAAAATATTCAACACACATGCAGGCTTTTCAACGCCACCTTCAATGCTCACCTGCTTGGAGGGAAAGTAAAGAGAAGGCAAGAATGAGCAGCCACGGATTGTGAACCGTTACCAGCACCCATCACCTGAGCAGTTTTGGGTTTTCGTTTTGTTTGACAGCAAAACCATTACAAGAACTGTTCCAATGAAACCTGTAACTTCAAGCTAAACGCCCAATTTTAAACACTGGTATAAAATTGTTTAAACAATTATAAAAAATGAAAAATGCCACCATCTGCACTTCACAGTGCAAAATACTTTCCCTAGAATTCTAATGGCTTCCAGATGTTACCTCCAACTGACAGAAGACACACAATAATTCAGAAAAAGCCTCCATGCAGCCAGTCCGGTTAGTGTCTTAAAGAAACTGAAAGCTGGCACCAGTAAAATCCACAGACATTCACTCTTGCCTTTTAAAGAACTTTTCAACTGTGTAAAAAAAAAAAAAAAAAACCAACAGGGTAGGAACCTAAATTCTGGGGCCCATCACAACGTCAGGTAAGATGGCTCCCAGGGAGACTGAGGGACTTTGAGGGAGAGGGGGGCAGAAGGGGGACAAAGATGGGGTCTTTTATTGGCCTTGATGTCTCACTGGGTCTCGTCTTCCACATCCTGCAGTGCTTCTTTACTCTGTTCTTCACCTGGGAAGAAAAATCGACACGGTTAGGCCCTGCAAGAGAGAAGCGGGTGCCACCACCCTGCCTTTAAGGAACACCCCCACACACAAGCAGGGCAGTCCATACAGCCCAAGACACAGCAGAGGGGGGCAGTGACCAGAAGGCCCGATCAAGGGAGCAACCCCCACCCACCCACCCCAAAGCGTTCTTCTCTTTCCCTTCCACATGGAAACCGGGTGGAGACAACGGAAGCCATTGCAGGGCCAACATTTCATCCGCAAGACTAGTTAGTTCATCTTGCAAACCTATCCCACTAAGAGCCAATTGTCTATCCCCCAATACAAGCAACTATGGACAAAAACGACTCAGGATCCTTTTGACCACAGATGTTTCCATGCTTCTCGTTAATTTGGAGCCTCCCGATCCAACTGAAGCATGCAACAAAGATGGGCTGCTCCACTGCATTCTGCCAAGGGCGAGCTGCCCCTGCCTGGTCTCTGCACACAAGCACACAAGTCCCCCTAAGATCAGGAGACCACACGTCTAACACGGCCTGACATGCAGCGGGGTCACATCAACCAGCAGAAACGCTCGGCTTTCGCCATGCCAGTCCTTTAAACACTTCAGGAATGGTTCTTTGGCCAGTAAAAAGGGAGCCTGTGTACAACCTGCCCTACTTGCTGGTTCATGGGGTTCAAAAGGAAAAAATTCAGAGGAAAAACAGGCTAAGTTGTGACTTTACCCTTATGGGATGCAACAAAAGGACCGACCATCTCTGAGGGTGAGAGAAGAGTTGGTGCATAGCCCTGGCATGAGTCAGAGATGCAAGCATAATGCAAGCATGATTAGTGAATGACAAGGAGGGGGAAAAAGGTATTCTCCAGGGTCATCATGAAGACTTACAAAGTAGAGTATTAGAAAATGAACAGGTGGAGTTCCTTTTAAGAATCTACATAATGGAAAAGGAAGGGAAAAAATAGCAGTTAAGAAAAGGAAACCTATTGAGTTTGACTACGATTAGAAAAAAAAAAAAAACATGAGAAGGGGAGGAACCTCAGCCCAAATGTACATGTTCAGGAAAGCCACACACACACACACACACACACACACACACACACACACACACATACACACAAACCCAAACAAGGGCCCCTGCATTCTGCCCCCAGCCCCCTCTCTCCTAGAACCCTAAGCCCAACCCTTTAGGACAGGAATTCTGCAAACAGGACAGTAAATCAAGAAACCCAATTCTATCTTCTCATCCTGTATTCAACAGCCAGCAAGATACAAATTCCTGCACTTCCCATAGCATCAGGTTTCTGTTGGGGCAGCACAAACCAAGAACGACCATACTGAATTGTCATGCAGCTTCACTTAGAAAGGGTAATTATTTAGATGCTACTGTTCTTTGTTCTAAGGACTAGCCAGGATTCGGTGTCCGACCTGGAGACCAGCTGACTGGGAACCGTCCACTAAATTCAGCGGCTGGCAACCTTCTAGGTTTGAAAACAGGGAGGGCGGTTGGAGAAAACACGTGTAGAGGTCGTATAAATACATTCTGCTGCCAAGCAACAGCGTGTTCTCTTTAAGTAAAAGCCATGAGAATTTCCTTCCGGAAGCTTGATGTGCACTTCCTTTCTCTGTGCTGTCTTTGCTGAGACCCCAGTCATCTCTTCAAGGTCTCTCATCCCAAGAAAAGGACAAGACCAAGTACACCTCAGTCTCCTGTTGATGGAGACGGTGTTGGGAAACCAGACTGGCAGGCAAAGAACAAGCTCCCCAGCCTCCCCCAGTTCTCATTTCACCGGGTTTGGGATAGAGAGAGAGAGAGAAAAATTAATTTTGATGAAACTAACTGGGAAAGAGATGGGACAGACCGGAACAGCATTAGAAAAACAAGGAGCCTGTCCTCTCTGTGGTTCGGTATAAAGGAGAAAACGCTCTGCATGTTGGCTGGCAGCATTAAATCTGCAAAGTTCGACGTACTCCTAACAGGAGAGCAGAAACCAACTGCTGGCAGCCAGGAGGGTTAGATTGCAAGGCAGCCTTACTGTGTGACAGGCCTTCAAGAGGCTGGGGCCAGAATTAAAGCTGCATCAATGGGGAGTGGAATACCGCAGGGGGTACCCTACACCGGGGCCCTCTTGTGTCGAGCGAGGCACCGGTTGCCACTTGCTGTCCAAGCCCAATTCCAGGCACTCATCTTACACGCTTTAGAGTCGAAAGGAACTGCAAGACCCACGCGGGGAGTTCTTTGCACTCCTGGGTCCTCAGTGGAAACCCTTTGCGGCCATTTCCAGGGGCGTCCTTAGGAAGCCATCTTCTTTTTGACATGGCGGGTCCCATGCTATGGAATCAACTGCCCACAGAGAGCTTCAAATCTACTTTTTAAAAAAGAATTTCAGACATTGTACTGCCTTGTTTCCAAAGTGATAAATGCTTTTACATCTTTATATGCAATATACATAGTCTTGTGAACTGCCTCAAGCTATTGGAATGAGTGTCAGCTAAACGTAAGAACAATTACAGCAATACACCCTGCTCATTATAGACACTATATGGGACCCAAGGGAAAAGAGGTGAAAGAACTTTAGATGGTCAGCTTCCTATCAGATCAAAACTACACCCCTCACCGCTATATTATACATGGGATAGTAATCTGGTTTCTCACCAGAGCTGTTTGGTGAACCGTTACATTTCACCTTCCAAGTAATTTATCTCAAAGTCAGCTTCAAATCTCAAATAACACAACTTGCTTATTCACCTACCAGATTTTCTTCTCAAAAGTGCTGTGAGTCTTATGCTTATCTATTTATAATTCTGTCCCCTGCTATTCAATGGGACCTTCTTGGAAGTATGTTTAAATTTAACCTTTACCTCATGATACATCTTGCCTGTTACTTTTAAATGAGTGCAGAGCACCAGACAAAAAAGCTCTGAAATAGACATAATCCTGCAGTGCAAAAAATACATGAAACCACGCACAATCCAGGAAAACACAACATACACACAAAAATGTTTGTGAACCTTTTAGAATGTTCAATATTTCTGCCTGAATATGATCTAAAACATATCTTCTCCACACAAGTCCTAGAACTAGACAAAAAAAACCCAAATAAATGTCAAAAACATACTCTGTTCATTTATTCACTGAAGAAAATGATCTAAAGTTCCATATTTATGTGTGGGGAAAAGTGTATCTCTAGGGCAGAGGTCTTCAAACTTGGCAACTTTAAGACTTGTGGACTTCAACTCCCAGAATTCCTCCTCCAGTCATGTTAGCTGATGAATTCTGGGAGTTGAAGTCCACAAGTCTTAATTTACCAAGTTTGAAGGCCCTTGCTCTAGGGCTACCAGCTCATTTGAAGGGGAAATTAAGAGCCAGGGATTTCAATCAATGGGGTGATGATGATCAGGTATAAGTGTGGGAAGTCCTGCCTTACCCAGAGGACAGGATTCTGGGTATTGTCCCACGGGAGGCAACTGCACTTTATTGTTTTTCTTTGAAGATGTTTCGCTTCTCATCCGAGCAACTTCTTCAGCTCTGACTGCACGGTAGGGAAAGGAAGGATTCCATCCAGTCAGAGCTGAAGAAGCTTCCTGGATGAGAAGTGAAACGTCTTCAAAGGAAAAGAAGGAAGACCAGTTGCTTCCTGAAAAAACACCTTTGGGACAACCATGACCTGGATGACTGAGAATCTCCACAGACAATTCTGGGTATTCCACTTTCTAAGCCTGATCTTCACAAGCAATTTATGTTGAAGTGTGCCACGGCTTGAACAAAGGAGATTTTTGAGTATTTCCAAAAAAACAAAAACAAAAACCAGGTGTTGATGTTGAACAGACAAGTCTACCAATCTGCCGCCAGGCAATCTGTACCTAAGAAGGCAAGTCAACACCACTGTTGTCCACCCCAACCAGGATCACACCAACAGCAAGACCTGTAATATTTGGGAGTCTCCAAGAACCCCGATAGGGACTGAAGGCCTCTCCTGCATTGACGAGTGAGTGTCCATGTTGGTGAGGCCACCATTGAAACACTTGAGAACAATGGTGTGTGGGGCAGGGTTGCAAGAAGAAAGCCCCTTGTCTCCAAAAGGAGACAGTTTGCGGAAGGCCACGTAGGTGAGCCAGAAGGCTGTTGGGGGAGCCTCCTGTGGAACACACCAGTCGTGCAATCGAAGAATGGTTAAAGCAGAAGGAAATTAATGTTTGGCAGTGGCCAAGCCAAAGTCCAGACCTTCATCCTATAGAAATGTTGTGGGAGGGGCTAAAGCAGGCAGTTCAAGCAGCTCACCGCCCCCCAAGTTCAATCTCTTCTGTAAGGATTGGGGGGGTGGGGTGGGGTGAGAATGCCAAAATCCCTCCAAGCCGATGGGCAGGGACTGACTAACTGTCCCTGGAAAGTCACTGCAGTTATTGTTTGGGGGGCGGGGGGGGGGGGCGGGGGCGCTGGGGGCTGAACACCAGTTCCTAAAAAGAAAGGTTCACATATAAAATAGGTAGCTTTGGGTTTTCTCAATGAAGAAATGGTCAAATATAAGGTTTTGGTTCATTTGTTTTAAGTGAGTAATCTTATCTAGCATTAGGACTTCTGGGAAGTCACACTTTAAGTCATCTTTGTGTAGAAATATTGGAAATCCAGAAGGTTCACAAACTTTTAACCATTACTATTCAACTGCCAATCGATGCTTTAATTAGCAAAAATTTATCAATGCTCAGGAGAGGAACGAGTTCCAAGAGAAATTAGGCTTGAAGGATTTAAAATCATCTTATCTTTTAGATATTAATACAGAGGCTGGAAATAGTTTACATTAATGGCTTGAGATCCTTCCCCCTACAGTACCCATTTCTCCAATTTTGAAATTACATTGTAAGGAAGGTGTTCTATACATTTTAACAGATAACAGATAATCAGAATTGGGAGGGACCTTGTAAGTCATCTAGTCCAACCCCCCACCCAAGCGAGAGATCCTACACCATTTCTGACAAACGGCAGTCCGATCTCTTCTTGAAAGTCTCAAGTGATGGCGATCCCACAACTTCCCAGGGCAAGCTGTTCTACTGGTTGATTGTTTTAGAACCCATGGCCAAACCGAGAATCGACTGCAATTGTAAAAAACGAAAATAAAGGGCTCTCCGGAGACTATCAATCTCCATGCAGCTGGAAGAACTTTGGAATTAATCAGGCAACTAGAGGGGCGGTTTGCTTAGAAGGATCTTGCACTACATCCTTGTCTGAGAGTCACTCAACCAAGGTAAAATGAAGTAGTTTGCAGAATCCTCCCCCACAAAAACCTATTTATTGGCGTCTAAATACTTGGCCAAAGTCAGACTGTGCGGATCTTAAGAACAAGCCCATGGCTGACAGCAGCTTCAGGTGCAAGCAAGGAGAGGGCGGGGTGCTTAAGCCCTGACAGTTCCTCTGGGTGTCTGCTGAACAGGGAGCTCTTTTCCCCATTGGTGAACCGCCAACCCCAATACACTCTCTCTATATATAAAGGACTCTCCAGGGTTGGTCCCTCTGCCGGAGACAACCACCCCACGGAGGGAAAGAAGTATCTTTCATTTCACTCCCTACCCAGCCCTTGGCTGCCTAGACTTCCACACGGGGACACGTTCCTATTCCATTATGGTGTGCCATGAGGTCACCGGGGGCGGCTGGACCTGCCGGGCCTACTCACCGTCACCCTGCATGTCTGAAGTCCATAGTGTCAGGTTATCACGTAACAACTGCATGATAAGCGTAGAATCCTTGTAACTTTCTTCGCTCAGCGTATCCAGTTCTGCAATTGCGTCATCGAAAGCGGCTTTTGCCAACCTATAACCAGAGGATGACTATAGTAGCAAAACATGTCAAGGGAACCAATTGCTCCTGCCTGGCAATAACTGCCCCCGGGCTCTCAAATTTTGCAGCAGCCTCCCTTTCCAGAGCCGGCTTGGTCCCCTGACACAATACCTACGGAGGGAACACCTTTGGGGGAACTCTGACCTTCCCTCCCTTCCTCCTCCTCCTCCTCCTCCGGTGTTCCAGACCGATCCAAGGATGGCAACAGTCTGGAGTTCCCTGAGACACTCATTCAGAGAGGGCTTTAAGGGACGAGGCTTCCTACCAACTCCACTTTCTTTTATTACTCTGTATGCCTCACTTACCTGCAGGCACGATCAGGAGAATTAAGAATTTCATAGTAGAAAACAGAGAAGTTGAGGGCAAGTCCTAAGCGGATGGGATGTGTTGGAGGAAGTTCTGTCATTGCGATATCACTAGCAGCTTTATAAGCCACCAAGCTGTTCTCGGCAGCTTCCTTTCGGTCATTTCCTGTGGCGAACTCAGCGAGATACCTGTGGTAGTCCCCTTTCCTGGACAAGGGAATGAAAAGCAATCAAGAGCAAGCCCAGACCTTGGATGCGCAAGACGACTTATTGCTGCAGTGGATTTCAATCTCTTTGGGCTGCTGTTATTTCTAACTAATAGGATAAAGAGTTGAATTGTAATATTTTAAATTTGCCCACTTGCTCCCCGAGATTTGTGCAGCCCCCCCGCCCCCCCCCCTGCATAGTGTGTTTCAAAAGCCCCCAAGATCTGGCTCTTCACTGAAGCCTTTGGCAAATGTGATTGAAATTTCACTGGGAGTCAGGAGGCACATTAATTTAACAAATCGTCATTATTCTTATGTTAACCAGCTATATTTGCATGGCACAATGTGAGATTCTTATGGACCATAATTTGCCAAGAATTAAGTCAGGCTCCCATATATGATTACTGCACTCTCAATTTTCCACCCACCAAAAAGCATCTAAATATCCCATTGCAATAAGAATGAGGCAGAGGGGAGAGGAAGCAGGGCGAATCTGTCAACTGAAAGACCAAATTTCATTTTTTTCACCACTGAATATAAGGTTAAGGTTAAACTTTTTAAATAATAAATAGATCTGATTAAAGCTGTTTGCCCAAAGTGAACATCTTAGCTCATTTCTCTCTCTTTGCAGGGAAAAATGGAAACCAGTTACTTATTTCAGTTCAATTCCCCTTCCGTTGAAAAGGAAGCTTATGCCGTTTAATAACAAGAAGCAAACACGCTGCCTAGTGACACATTCCCCCAAACCCTAGCTTATGCTTCTGTGTAAAACCTACGGTGGAGTTAAAAGGGCTTTCTGCATAAAAAGAATCAATGCAACCAGTTCTCAAAATAAGAAATATTTATGCTATTCCTACTACTACTACTACTACGCGTTTCATCTTGAAATTCAGATGAAAATGAATTGCTCGAACCTGTCCAGCAACTACCAGATTTTGCTTCAAGCCACTCATCCTGGTCGCTTCCTATCTGTTTCCCCTTTTTCTTTCTCTCGGGTACAGATGGCCAGGCTAGAAGAAAGATTTAATACTGGAAAGGAGGAAAATGACAAACTTATCCAAGGCAGAAATTCTTCTAACTATGGCTCAAAGGACCCTATATATAGAAGTAGTGGTCAGATTTGCAAGAGTTAGTAAAACTTAAAGAGTTCCATACTCAAATATTTGATTAAAAGACCACCCTTTTAATTTAAGACTGCAATGTTACCTTATGCAGAGTACTTATACAAAACTATCCTGCTTCCCTTCATAAATCACATAATAATCCATCTAACGGGTATAGATTTGCATGATTGCAAAGTTCATGCAATGAATGATTGCAGAGTTCCTAAAAGATAAGTTGGGAGCAGACCCAGGACACCCTCTCTGAGGGCTAAAATAAGAGCATGAACACCCACAAAGTTAGGGCAACCCCCACCTCCCCACCCCACCCCCCAAAAAAAACCCCAGGATGCATTTAGGAACTGACTGGCTTATACAGGTTGAAAAACAGATACGTGATGTGAAGAATGCAGGGCCGGTTTCTTTATTCTTTTGCTTCTCCGTTCTGTTTGTTTTCCTGCCTAGCTAGATGCAAGCTCATCTGCTCATTTTCTTACCTCCATGGGTGTTCAAGGTCTTCCATCATGGTAGAAAAAAATTACTTTTCATCATTCAGATTTGTTTCTTAGGATAGAGAGGATTTCCACAAATAAGCAGTTTAGTTAAGGCACACACTCTTCTAAACACTCTATGCCTGCAATCTGGTACCTACATTTTATAATAGAAAACCTTCGATTCACCAGTATTGGCTGCTGGAATGAGGTGTTTGTCCAGTACATCCAGAATATCACAACAGATTAGTTTCAATTCAGTCTCAACCTTGGAAGGGGGAAAAAGTTTGTAGAGAGAGTTTAATCAAAGCATCTGAAGCTGAATTCAACTAACAATGTATGAGTAAAACAACTGCCAGTCAAATCATGCCCAATATATTCTGCCGCCTGTCAAAGGGACAGCTTTGGAAAAGGATGCTCTCCCCACTCCCCCCTGCTGATCTAGTCACAGCTGGCGGCTCCAGCATTAGGCGGCTAGCAACCTCCCCGCACCCAGCAGCACCTACAGGAGAAGGTGGGGAAACTAGATGGGAACGTACTTCCTCTCTACACTATTAAAACTCCCACTTCTGTAACCGTATGCCTATCGTAGGGCAACCATTTCTGAACCAAAATATCTCAAGTCAGCCAACTTATAGAATGAATCCAAAAATCTGGGACGCATGACTTCCGTGGAACTGAAATTTGGCAAACTTTATAAAAATTTTATGACATAAAATTATCATAAAGCAATTTATGACATAATACAAAATGTCATAAAAATTTCTATTTCATGGCAGTTCTACTCTGAGCATAACCCATCTTTTCAAACTAAGGCAGGATGTTCTGTCCTTGTTGAAAGCGTTGAGGAATCTGGGAAGGAAATATCTCTGAAAGGATGAGCCAACGGGCCACTTGGGTTGCCTAATCTTTCCATTCTGGACCTGCTGCCATGACACCCCATTCTCCCTACTGTGGAAAAAAGGGGTTCTTCGTGACCAACTGGTTCTTCTTGTACTAAAACCAGGGCTCTGAGAAAACAATGGTTGGATTTATTCCTGGGCCCCGATTTCACCAGATGGCATATTGATCCCAACATGTAACGGTGCCACAAACTCTGGCCAAGTCTCCCAGATAACCACCCCTTATACCTGGAGGAGAAGAGCACGGCACCTTGAGACGAGGCAGCTCTGTGACTGAGATCTAGCATGTTCCAGTGGAGAGACTGCCCATCACCGTATTACATCTGCATGGATATACTACACCCCCACCGAACATTTTTTTCTATTAGAAACTGAAGATAGAATAGAATTCCTTTATTGGCCAAGTGTGAGTGGATTGGTGCAAATGCTCTCAGTGTACATAAAAAGAAACATTAATTCGTCAAGAGTCAAGTATCATAAGATGCCACACTTAACAATAGTCACAGGGTACAAATAAGCAATCAAGTCATACTAGGAAACAGTCAATAAAAAATTGTTGGGATACAAGCAACAAGGTTACAATCATATAGTCGTAAGTGGGAGGAGATGGGTGAAAGGAAGGATGGGAGGATTAATAGTAATGCAGACTCAGTAAATAGTTGATAGTTAAAATATCTGGAAAGCCTTGAAGAGGATGCACATCCACAGCGTTCCCGTTCATCAAGGCAAGTGATGAAGGCATGCAGAGCTCCTATACAGCTCTACTGCGCTAACATGGACCTCTGCATACCTTTCACAGAAAGAAAGCTCAGGTTTCGCCTCAAAATCAAGTCCAGGGAGCTCCTCACCAGATTCCAAACCTAAGAGGCCATGAATCTAACCCCAGAAGTGTGTATACACACACACACACACACACACACACAAGCCTGAATGGCCCCTCCAAAGCCTAAGTGATCGTGGCAGCCTCCAATGAAGACCAGTCCTTCTAGGCTGAACCACCTCAACATGGCAAGTTGCATTATTTAGACTAAAAGGACTGCCAACGTTGTTAAGTGTCCAGATTGAAGCTTAAATTATATGATTTTAAAAAATCAAATATATTTGTGAAGTTCAATAGTTTCTCATTAGCATGCTTAGAGGTATTCTTGTGAAAACGACGATTTAGGACAGGCTGAAGGAAGCAGAGAACAGCAGCTATTATGTGTGCATTTCAGTTTTGAGTTTCTGGAATCATTTATCCACCCTCTGCTCCAAAGCAAGAACTGACACTAATGGGTCAATTTGGCTTGACCCAGCTATGGGGGTGCAATTGTTTGGAATTTTGCCTTCAGTGCCATATAGCACTTTTTAGGATTAGTAAACTTAAGTACAGTTT
Organism: Pseudonaja textilis; assembly: GCF_049901715.1. Lineage (NCBI taxonomy): Eukaryota > Metazoa > Chordata > Lepidosauria > Squamata > Elapidae > Pseudonaja > Pseudonaja textilis. Next base: position 17,091 of record NC_141990.1, on the reverse strand, counting down.
GCACAGAGGAAAGGTACAAAGAATCTATCAATAGGCTGAGAAACTATATAGTTCTATGTATCTCGGATTTCTACTTAAGGCCCCCAAAACTTCATATGTATTGAGAATCTGCCTTACAATAATAAAAGCATCCCATTCCCTGGATCTATTTTAAGAATCTGAGAGTGCCTCCTTCCCCAAGAGTTAATGGTTGCCTCTCCTAAGCTAACTCAGTAACTGAAATGGAACTTAAAATTCCATTTATAAACAAGCAAAACTTATGAAATAGTGTTACGGTGTGAAATGCTCTTATTTCCTTCCATCTCTCTCCATAGTCGGTAAATGTGCTCAAGACAAGTGAATAATTCAGTTTCACCCACGCACACAGCTATGCTCAAAGGACTCTTTCGGCCACTCAGTGCAGTTTACTAGGCCACTGGAAAGAGGATACGTGCTGGAGACACATCCCAAAGCCTCCAGGCTCTGCAGCTCCTTTCCACAGCAATCGATGCCCGTCTTCAGGAACAGAGCCCTTCGGTCCACTGGGAGGAGGAAGAGCAAAGAGCTGGGCCAGAGTGCCACAAGAGCTGCGAATGCTGTGGTGCGCACACACCCAGGACAGTAGAAGGACATGGGATAAAAGGGCACCTCCACTCCACCCAGACGCCACTGCTAAACAAACCTTGCAAAACAAAACACGGCCACTTCCAAGCACGATTCTGGGGACTGAGGAGGTACAATTGCAGCACTCACCATTTGCCGATACTCCCGGATCATCTTCAATTTGTCTTCCCCACCTTTGTTCTCTTCCTTCTGCTCAATGCTACTGATTATTCTCCAGGAGGCTCTTCTGGCACCAATCACATTTTTATATGCAACAGAGAGCAAGTTTCTTTCCTCGACTGTCAGCTCCACATCCATTCCAGCCACTTTCTTCATTGATTCAACCATTTCTAAAATAGATATACACAACACAGAGACTTATGTCAGATTTCTCATGCCAAATATGGGAATAAACTTTATGGTCATCCAACAAAAATGAAACCAATATTGACAGTTCACACCCAGAAACCTATCCTGATCCGTGTGTGTGTGACTATCAGACAAATCAGGCGGCAACGCCAAAAGCAGCAGGCCCCCATGGGAGCAAATATAAATGCACGCAGCAAAACTTTTTATGACAGATTAATCGAAGCCTTCCAAAGAACCATTGCTGCACCAATGCTGAGCAGTCCTGGAAAACAAAGCTGCAGCCGCGGCAACCAGAGCTCTGAATGGCTGAGATTCCAAATGCAGCCAGCTCCACTGACTGCTTCTTGCAAATTCTTGCAATCATCTGAAGACCTCCTCCCCTGTACAGTAGCATGAAGAAATGGGGCTAACATGTGCTATAGGAAAGTATGGAGGACACAGAAGGGAACCTCCCAACACAAGAGGAGGACTGCTTAGCAAATGAAATTCAGACACCCTTTTATCAAGCCATGAGCATTTCACCTGCCCATTCCACTCCATTTCATTCTGGGCAGAGCTAGCCTTCAAGCTTATATTCAAGATAACCAGTCAAGATGATCACCCGTGGCTGGGCTTTCCAGCAATATTACATCCCATACTTTTTGGGCATGAATCAAGTCAATATTTTAAAATTATTAGATTAACAACCTGCCTTTTTCATATTTAATCCGAAGCAGCGAAAATACCTAATATATAACAACATGGCCTGGAGATCTGGCTTGGCAGGAGGACAGCTGAAAGGGATTTGGGTGTGATGCATTAATAACTGAGCAGGTTCCAGGTAATGGACAGTAACCATTCCCCTCTACCCTGCCCTGGATAGACCCCACCTGGGGTTCTGGGTCTAGTTCTATGAACCATGGTTCAAAAAGAACAGCAGGAAATGAAGAGTTTGGAAGATGATGATCAAGGTAGTGAATGGCTGGAAAACCAAACCTCATGAAGAACAGTTACAAATTCCGGTTTTTTTAACCCACAGAAGAGAAAACCGAAGGGAGACATAATAGCAGTTGTGGAACCTCTGAGGGGTTGCCACACAGATGCGTTGGAGTGATTCTTTGTTGCCCCAGAAGGCAGGACCAGAAGTGATGGATTCAATTTAAAGGGAATAAGTTCAGCCTAGATGTTAGCAGAAACTTCTGGGTTGCACGAACTATGTCAGTCAATGGAAGAGACGGCCACATGAGGCAACGTCTTTGAGAGGATGACTGGTCCTCTGCCAATGATGCCTTGGTGGGTCTCATACTGAGCAAGGGACTGGATTGGATGCGTCTAAGGTCCCTTAACAAGCCCATGAACACGATCATCTCTCCCAATATTTTGATACTTTTCACTGAGACCCCACTCATGATAGGCCCTCTTCTAGGAACCGAATCCAACACAGAACATGTTCAGCACCAGTTCAAACCATTCCACATCTCCCAAGTATTGCAGAATTTAAATACTAAGGTAAGCCCTTCTGATATCTAGAGCCACTTCAACATCTGAGTGATGCAAACATACCCAGGTTTTGTCCATTAAAATGTGTTTTCAAAATGTGTCTTTAATTCTATTTTACAACTGTCAACATTTTACAATTTATCAATATTTTAAATGGGAAACACGTGCAAACGAAATACAGTATCCAGTATTTAGGGGTTCCAAAATCCATACAGGATTCTGACCCTTTCCTGGCTTAGATCCAACATATGGGAATCACTGTTCCTAATTTCATACTGTATTGCTGTGTTTACACTTAGTACTGTTGATTTTATTACGTTCTTTGTAAGGTCTATGCCCAGAGAATATGTGAACTGTATGGACCGACATACTCTTGGGGTACTTGACATTTTTAGTTTACTTTATTGTCATTGCACTTCGTACAACAAAATTAAATGCCATTAAATGAGGGGAGCAGGAGCACCAAGACCACGCTGTTCCTTTGCTTGTTCCCATGTATGTTGTGAAGTGGGGGTGGGTGGCACCCAAAATGAGTGTTGTTCCCTTATGAGAAGGCCAGCAATCTCCTCCCAGGTAGCTTGCTGGCCTGCTCACCCACAGGCTGTTGCTGATAGAGAAAATAAAAACAAATAATCGGAGTTTAGTGCATCAACTGGGTTTGTCCCCTGTTCCTGTCCCCCCCCCCAAAAAAAGGGCTTTTCCTAGATCCCGACCTGCTAGGCAGGGAGCCCCCAAGGCCAGAGAGATGCTGGGGAACAGCAATCGACCGATTCTTGTGGCATTCCGAGAAGGAACAGTGCACTATTAGCGATTGAGCGCGCGCGCGTTATTCCTATTTGGGAGAAAAGGAGCAATTTCAACGCTGGTGCAACGCTGGAACCAGAGAAGGGAAATAAGGCAAGCGGCCGCCACGCGAGGAAGCAGGCGGGGCGGGACGGATCGGTCGAGGCGCCGGGCTCTGCCTGACGCAGCCCGGCCTCTCCTGCCCGGCATGTGAGCCGAGCGAGGCCGTCGGGCTCCTTCACTTACTCGGCGCTTCCGGGCTCGGCCCTTTGGGGGGCCCCCGCCCTTCCCTCCCCGAGAGAGGCCGCACCCCAGCTTCGGCGGCCCTCCGCCCCCTCCCACCGCGGCCTTGGGGGAGGGTCGCCCGGGGCTCACCCCCCCCCGAGGGCTGGAGGGGCTCTGCGCGAGTGAGGGGGCGCCTCCTCTAATTCCCCCCCCCGTCCTGCGGGGGGCCCCTTCTTCCGCCTCCTCCCCCCACTGCCGCCGCCTGAGCGCGCGGCCGCCATTTTGTCTGCGCCCCCCGCCCGGCGCTCCCGCCCTGCTTCCTCCGCCTCCCTGGCCGCCCGCGCCGCCATTTTGTCGCCGCTGCCCCGCCGCCCGGCTCCGGTCCGCTGCTGGCCGCCTCTCTTTGTCCCGGCCCGGTGGCCGCAGCCTCGCCCCCGCCTGGCGCTCTGCCCTGCCCGCCCCTCCCTGCGTCTCCCGCCGCCGCCCCGCGCACCATCGTAGCGCTCGGCCTGCTCGGCCAGCTTAGCCTGGTAGACGAGGTCCTCCCGGTCGTCCATGTCCGTGGGGCGAGGGCGAGGGCGGCGACGCGGGACGGATGGAGACCGATGGTCCGGCGGCGGGGGGGCTCAGCCACGATCAGCTCTCGCTGCTCTCCGGGCAAAGATGGCGGCGACACCTCCTCCCGCTACATCCGGGCAGTGCGAGCGCCGCGCGCAGGCGCCGCCACGCCCCCTCGCCCTCCCTAGCAACGGCCGGCCCTTGGCAACCGCCGGGCGGACGCAGGCGGCGTCGCTGTTTCCCGCCGAGGCAGGCGCTCTGCACCGGCTCAGAGAAGCATGGGGCGGGGCGGGGCGGGGCGGGGCTGGTACGGAGCCAGCAAGCCTGGCGGAAGAAGCGTCGGGAGCCTCCCCTTCTTCGGGGCGCCTTGCCCGAGGGAGCGGCGTCTCCTGGCGGGGCGACTCCTGCGCTGAGAGGGCCGGGCCCTCGACCCCCACCCGGCGGGACCCCGCGTGAACGCGCCCGGCCTTGGCAGAACTCGGTGCCCTCCAGGCCGCCCGTCCCCAGCAGAGCCGGACGCCGCCTCCCCTCTGACCGCTCCTCCAGCTTTGTTGGTCGGCCAACTTTCTAAGCCGCTTTGGCCTCCTTCCTCTGAGGGGGACCCGACCCAACCCGGCGCGCTTCCCCGGCAGCGGCAGCCCCTCTTGGCCCACTTTTCCCTTCAGGAGGTGGAGAACTTCAGGCGGCCCTTGGCCAACGAAAGAGAAAAGTTCAGGCTAATGTGTTTTTTGTGAAAGCCTGGCCCGACCCTGTTAATTGGAGCAGGCCTAGCCCGATGCTCCTAAATGCCCAGCCTGCCAGTCTTTCTGAGGACTTTGACCAGGACGGACATTAAATGGGCAGTCCAGGTCTTCCTCCTTCCCCTTTTGGAAGACGCTGAAGACCCATCTTCTGGAACCTCTTGGGTCCTCCAGGAGCTCTCTGAGACTACTGCTGCTCACTTAACAATGGCAGTTGAGATGCGCATTCCAGTCGCTAAATAGCATATTGTAAAGCATGACATCACATGCTTTGCAATAGAAGTTCCAGATTTTAGTTGCCGTTGTTGAGCGAATCCTGTGCTGCTGTGGAGCAAGGGCTTTGTGTGGTTGCCACTGGCAACCTCCTACCAGCTTCCCCGTTGGCATTGCTTGCAGGAAGCCGGCAAAGGATGCTGCAGATTCTGTGGGATGGAGGGTGATGGTTAGGGAGAGGCTCTGGATGGGAGATGAGGCGGGTTACTCTTGGGGCACATGCTTCCTGTATGTTGCTTCAGTGGCACATTCCAGCCCTTTGCTCCCAGCTCTCGGTCCTGCTCAGCAGCCTTGGACAGTCTGGTTTTGATGGCTGTTGCCTGGTTGGTCTCTAATAAATAATCATCATCATTGACCTAACAGAGATGAGAGGGCCAATCTGGTATATATTACCAAAATTTAACTGAGCTTTGAGGCCTGTCTTCCCATCCCAGAGATGTGCGCAAGTGGGTTTGGGGCATGGCATCCGCTGTAGGGGTGGAAGTGTTAAGTTGTGTGACACAACACTTGGGTGGCTTCCAGAGACACTGCGGTTGATTGCTTGATATGAGGCCGTGTGTGTTAAATTGAGCTCCACAGATCATTAAGGTTATTGTACCAGCCTCCTTGCCTACCCTCCCTGATTCTGTGGCAGGTTGGTAATGGAGTTCCCAGGCTTACAGGCAGACCTGGATATGGGACCGCAATGGCTTTAACCACACTTCTAGATTGCTTGGGCGGGGGGGAGGGGGGGAAGGGGCAGGATGCAGTTGCTGTTTTGGGGCCTGCTGTTTTTTAGTCAGAGACCCCTTAGTAGCCTTGATTCCCTTCAATCCTGATCTCCCACTGGACTGGCTCTCCGGTTTGGCAACACTGGTGCTGTGCTCCTTCCTCTGGTTTCAGTTGCAATAGGTGTCTGATTCAGTCATCCAGGGAGGCGTCTGGAACGAAAGTTCTCCCCTAAAGGTGCTTTTTCAAAAGGCAAGTGGACTTTCTTGGTTTTCCCCCTTTGAAAATAACAGCCTGCTCGGGGGGGCGTTCACCCAAGAAGTTTCTTCAGTTCTGAGGTACAGAAGAAGCTTCTTGGATGAGAAGCGAAATGTCTTTAAGGAAAAGCAAAGTCTAGTAGCTTTTTGAAAAAGCACCTTTGGGGTTGCAGCAGATATTGGTGGAGAAGAGGTCAAGCCCCTGTTTGGTAGATGGGGGTGGGGGGTGAGAAGACCTGGTACTTTCTGTGCATGTTTAGCATGTCACATGGAAACAACTGGGTGAGTGATCCAATGATTTGGGATTGAGGTATCATCACTATGTTGATGATACCCAGTTTTAGAAGGACATTCCCTTACAACAGACCCCCTACTCTGACAGGCTGTTTGTACATGCAAGTATAAAAAACATACATTTCTTACCTTACATCTCTTCTGCCTCCGATCAATTGTGGACTGGCCCCAACCCTCGCATCCTCCAAGCGGCAGGAAGTCCCTTGGCACCACCTTTCTCTTGCTCCTTGCTCAGGCTTCCGGTGCCTGCACTGTGGGGAGGCAGTCATCCCATGGGTGGTTGGGACCCTCATTGGGAAAGGGCCATCAAGCAAGGCAAGTGGGCAAATTTTAGAGATTAAGGGGATGGTTTGCCAAACCACAGGGTGGCAGACAAATAGATCTTTAGAGCTGTTTGGCTTCATTTCTATAAAATCACTTTTTCTAGGAATGGGTGGTCATATAAATACAATGAATGGATGGGTGTGCTTTGGCAGAGCAGTCCAAGGAGTCAATTGTAGGTGCTGTTTGTTGCAATTAGTTGGGACAAATGTTCAGGTTTGTTTGGGTCATAATTCCGTATGGACAGGGTCTAGAATGATGAACATGTTAGCAAATGATCTGGGATTCTTTGTGGCCTACAGTCTGGGGAGAGACTGGAGGATCTCTAGGATGCCCAATTACTGGTTTGTCCAGGGGTGCACTGGTTGGAGCAGCTGTGTCAGTTAAGGGCCTCCCAGACTTCTGGTTCTTGGCAGTTGAAGCTATGGCTTGGGGGTCTCTTGCCAGTTTTGGCTGGTGCACCGGTTGCAGACCTATCTCATCATATGAGGACCTGGTTGCTCTGATTCCTGCCCTTGTCCCACTCAGTCTACTGCAACACCTTTCATAAGGGGTTGTCCTTGAAAGATTACTTGCAAACTTCAGTTAGTCAAAATTTTAGTGGCCATTTCTAACACCGGCATTACAGGCTCCATATTGCCTGCCTGTAGGCATTTGGGGGCAGTTTAAAGACATGGCTTTAACCTGTGTAGGCTTGGCACCAAGTTAACTGCAGACTGCCATTCAGCAGCCACAATTGGCCCAACCTATGTGATCACGCTGAAAAAGAAGCTGGTGGAGACCCACGGTTGGGAGGTGTGGGGGGCTAGGACCTGGAGTGGCCCTTAGTTATATTAACCGGCCCACTAGAATGGCCTCCTAATCTAATGGATCGTAGACGAGCTCTAACTTTGCGAACTGTTTGAATAAGGAGCAACTGTACTTTTTTATTTATAACTTATTCAATATAATATAGCTGTCCATCCAAAAGATTGCGAGTGGCATACAATATGTATTAAAAATAAATAATTAAAGCTCACAAACATAATCAGCCAGTACCAAAAGCTATCCAATAGGGGCTTGACCAATGGGTCATTCCGTGTCAAGTGGTCTGATTTCAGAAAAGTGCCCTGTTCGACCATCACGGATTTCAATTAAATTTTGTATGAACATGCACACGTCCCCAATGAATATGGGTAAAGCGTTACATTTGCCGATGCAATACTTGCAGATATAGTCATTTGTTTCACCCCCATACCGCAGCCTTCTACAGTACGAGGTTTCAGCAACTTTGAGACATATCATCTCCAGCAATATTTTGTTGAGAGAAAGAAAACTTGGCCATCTTGTACGACTTTTTGTGCTCTATTAAACAAAACAATAAAAACATTCTCATGAGTGATCTACATAATTTGAAGCAAAGTTGGCCGAAAATATTGTGGCTCAAAAAAAGATTGAAGTTTGGCTTTTTATATTTCTGGAAGGAAAGGTATGATTAAACATAAAACTTGGTGCGTAAAAAGTTAGCAACACAAGGTTTTCAAATATAAAAATTCATTCTCTTACTACTTTCTGAAAGTTTACAAATTGAGCGTGAAGTTGACGTTTTTTGTAAAAATGCCAAAAATAGGGTATTTTCAGCCTGTTTTTATAAAAAAAAGACTTGGAAACTCTGTTAAATCATTCTCATTAGAAAGAGCATGTTTCAAACCCCTAAAAAAGCAGGGTTGTTTTTTCATCACTGACGTATAAAAATAGGGACAAAGTTGAGAACATTGCTATGGCAACATCACGTTGCATTCTATTATTTTTTTTGTCTTGTTTGTTTTAGATAGACATCATTACTATTATTATATTGCGTTGGCCCACGGTGACATTGTCACTACCAGTTCAGGCACTTGAACCAGCAACCCCATTGACCTAGGGGGCATGCCCGATACCCAGGTGGGTTTCTTGGTTCAGGATCCCAAGCCTGTAGTTCAGTTTCTTCCCTGAGGTTCCAAAGCCTTGGGTATCTGATTCCCAAGCTGATGATTGGGCAGTTCATCCTAGGAATCCAAGTGTAAACTGGGTGTCATATATGGTTCCGAAGCTGAAGTCCACGCTGTTAGTATGAGCTGCCAAATTCCAACGATCGCTTATTATTGAATTTACGTGCCATGTTCTTTAGCATCGCTTCTGGGAATTAATACTGTTGACCTAACAAGGCACTGGAAGCACGCAAATAAGATGTGGTTCTGGAACCCAACAAACATCTTGTCTTTCAGGCCAATAAAATGAATGAACAGGGCCTCGTGGATGCATACATTTTACCAATGCATCATTTTGTTCTATCAAAATTTCCATGATGTTGCCTACCCACCATTTTTTGTCATAAATGCAGGCAACATAACGAGGAAATATGTCGGCCCATTTTAAATTCGGATAGACGGTATTGGACATTTTGGCCACAAGGTTAATCGTGTCCTTTAAAACTGTTGAGGAAAATTGTTTGACCCCATACCGCAGCCTTCTACAGTATGATTCAGATTTCAGCAATTTGAGACATCTCCGGCAATATTTTGTTGAGAAACAACACTTGACCATCTTGACTATGTCCCCGCAAGTATTGAATTGGCAAATGTAATACTTTACCAATGTTCATTGAGGATGTGTGCATGTTCACACCAAATTTCACTGAAATCCATGATGGTCGAGCAGGGGCACACACCCCCGCCCAGACCACTTGACATGAAATGACCCCAATCACACCCATGTTAACCCCAGGCCTGGGAACTTGGTCACTTTTTTCCTTGGTATTAAACTTTACTATTTGGTAAGGCCATACTTAGAATACTGCATCGTTTTGGTTGCCATGATGTAAAAAAGATGTTGAGATACTAGAAAAAGTGCAGAGAAGAGCAACAAAGATGATTATGGGACTGGAGGCTAAAACATAAAGAACGGTTGCTGGAATTGGGTATGTCTAGTTTAATGAAAAGAAGGACTGGGGAGACATGATAGCAATGTTCCAATATTTGAGGGGCTTGCAGAGAGAAGCAGGGTGGTCAACCTATTTTCCAAAACCCCTGAAGGCAGGAAAAGAAGCAATAGATGGAAACTAATCAAGGAGAGAAGCAACCTAGAATTACGGAATTTGATGACAAAATAAATAACCAGTGGAATTGCTTCCCTCCAGAAGTTGTGAATGTTCCAACACTGGATGTTTTTAAGAAGCGCTTGGACAATTATTTGTCTGAAATGGTATAGTTTCCTGCCTGAGAAGGGGTTGGACTAGAAGACCTCCAAGGTCCCTTCCAACTCTGTTATTCTATTCTATTTAGGAAGAGCTAGGATTAGCATGACACTTGCTGGCCCAAATTTACCATGTACTTCTTTTGTCTGACAAGGTACAACTTTGTTAATAATCATGTGGCATATTACAGCATCAGTCATAACAAAAGATTTCCCAGCTATGTTTAACTTGATCCAGTTTCTAAAGGCTTTTACTATGGACTTAAACCGCCAAGGCTTCCCATATCAGTTGACAATCTTTCTTGTTCTGCAGCAACTGATCTTGTCATTTACTATCACTCAAATTTATAATTGCATTAGATAACTAGAATTGTCACTATTTACTATTAAAATGGCATTTTTATTGTATTTTACTTCACTTTTTTAAAAAAGTTAAAACTTTGTTCTTTGATAGTGTATTTTTCTTTGTGTTTTGTTCTTTTTTTAATTTTTTTGGTCACTATTCTAAAAACAAAAGAATGTTAAAAATGTTTCTTTGAACAATATGGTGCATCTTCAGCCCACCCACTGCCTATCCATGCACTTACATTGTTAAGGCAATGAATCACAAATTCCACTTTTGCAATTTTTATTTACGCCACATGTTATACACATGTTGATTACAGGCTACAAAAAATAACTGTCAAGAAAGTGTGTAGTGTTCTATAATACAGGGCACATTTTATATATGCTTTTGCTTTAGTTTGTGCACAGCATTTTTCACTCTGACAGCATGTTATTAAAATGATTAAAATACTTGTAGTTATAATAGATTAACAAGCTTTGATCCCATCAGTTTTATTATGAAATGCTGGGCTTGACTAAAATACTAGCTAGGAAAAAAAAACCAACCCATTTAAACTGAGTAGTGTAATACTATGCAAAAATGCATCACAAAATAAAACTAGTGACCCGTGGTGCTCTTATAGCAGGTCACTCTAATTTAGGGGAAAGTTAATTACCCAAAACTGACTGCCTAGGTCACAGGTGTCATCACATGATGTTTTCCGCCTTCACAGAGCTGGGGTGGGCATGGCCTGTGCGTGACGCATCTGGCCCACGGGTCACCAGTTTGACACCCCTGGCCCAGGTCTTCAAGCAAAGCTTCATGAGAGCATGAAATGCCTCTGATGCTAGATGAAGAGGAAGGGTGATAATATTGCGACCATACTTTGAAAACTGAAAGCGGCTGAAATATGAATATTGGAATAATACATTTGCCCTTCTGTAGTTGATTTGCTGGATAAACTCCATTGGGACGATTCACACATTAAACTAAAAGCAAAACATAATACATGAACATATTGAATAGTTTTACATACTACTGTCACGGTTTAGTGAATAAAACAAAATTGCTTAGTTTTATAATATACAGGCAATATGGTTTATAAATCACAACAGCTGGTCAAAAGTCAACAAACCATAGGGTCTGTGTCTCATTCCAGAAATTCTGAAGGATCAACATTGCAGAATTGGTCACAGGGAATTTCCAACATTACTTACAATACAAACATCGCCCTCATGTTTCTAATGCTGCCAACTTGGCAGAGCCTAAGCAGAAATGTATTATAATAAACTATGTTTCTACTTAAATGCAGAGTATCCTGTTAAATAAAGCTTCTGTATATCTCTTTAAGAGGTACTTCCTGCAAGAGTACAGAACATCAACCAACCTTAATTGGAGAAATTCTGTGGTTTCCAAGAATACTTTAGGATCTGTTTCGGAAAAATCATTTTCAGGGAAACAAATCTTACAATCTCTACTGAACTTCCCATAAAACAAATTCCCACAGCAAGCCATAAAAGTCAAAAAAAGGCAACTGGTGGCACTGCGACCTTCCCTAAGACCTTGAGAAGCGTCGTTGAGACTTTGTGTCAACCAAGTACTTGGTTCTCAGAACAAATCTAATCGCCCAGCCTCAGTGACCCACTGGGCAACAGTGCTTTGCATAGTGTCACCAATCATTCTACTAGGGAATGGACCATTCCCATCTGTGGGAAGCTGACTTAACAACTAAGGATTGGCTAGAACATTCCATAATCCACAGCCAACTCCCCTTCAAAATACACTTAGGTCCAGCCCTTTATGAGCAATGCAATTATATGTAAATATAAGGATCGACCTGTGCACTGCTCTGTTCATATTCTGATTATTTGGGGGCCCTGACAGACAAGTGGGATCCAGCCATTTCAATATTGCTCAAGCTAGAACAGAATGGCACTATTACATAAGCACTAAAGGGCACTTTCCTCCTTTATCAATGGGATACGAGATGGCATATTACACACCCGCAGTTCATTCTTGGGAAGAGTATCGGGGCAGGCACATTTTGATAAGCAAAGGAAATTTTATTGGTTCAAGGTTATTCTTTTTCTAGCAATATTAAGTCAAAAAAAACTGGCAACAAGCAGTCTGGGGTTAGTAGAAAAAGTGGTTTGTTCAAGTCACGAGTAATGGAAAGATATTGTGTGCGTAAAGTAATCATGTTTTAGAATCAATCCAAAAGCATTCTAGTATTTTCATTAGTTTATTAAAAATAAGTTCATGAAACCACCATCAGAATGCTTTGCAAATGGAACCATAGTTTGAAAGGAACCATTTATAGAAGAAAAGTATTTGGCATTTTCATTTATCATGGCAATATTTGCCTCGCTATATGGAATAAGTAGAAAGTACTAAAAGGAAATTTTCAGGCACTCATCTCTTTTTATAACCGGCTAATGCTTTAGAGTGTAGTGCTCAGATAAGTCGGCAATTTAAAAAGTACAATGAACACAGTTCTCTGCACTTTAAGGGAAGCTTAACATTCCACCAATATTTAATATCCATTAACACCTACCTCTGAAATTAAGTCAGCTACTTGCTATGTCTGTACTAAAGACAAATTTTTGGAACTCACAATAATGAGCAGACTTCGCCCTAACGCATCCAAAATATAATCATTAAGCTCCAGCTATCCCAGTATCAAAATACACTTAGAAAATAGACCAGGGCGATGCATAGTGTACTCATTTTGCAACAAGCAGTTATGAGACAGAAATTACAATATATATCAGATCCAAAGAGAGGAATATTTAGGCTAGCAAGCTGTGAGCATCCTACCAAGCCACTCAGGTTAACTACCTACAGAGAAAGCCATGCAACTGACAAAGCTCCACAGCCCTGGGCAGCATTCTCGTCTATACTCCGGGGGTGGCGAATGTAATATCTTTGACCTACCTCTTGGCACAGAAGCCTTGCCCTGAAAAAACAAGCCCCTCATGAGTGTTGTGTCCCAGGGTCAGTTCATCTTCAATACCAGAATGCTGGCAGAAACAACCCTACTTTTGACTTCTCAAGAAACAGTCTCCATTGCTGCAGCAATGAAACTCCATGTGTGCTCGCTCCCATCCATAAGCAGAACAGTGGGGTCCTTTTCAGCTGAAGTCCTCTTCAGGATTCTGTTGATCCAGCATCCGGACATGTGTGAATGGGAAATGGCCGCGCCTGCCATTGCACTCTCCTTCCCACTGGCCACTCATGTTAATCTTGGTGACCTTGACCAGTTCACCAACCTGCAAATTAAGAAACACAACACCGTCAACTCTGTGAATGACTTTTCAATTCCTCGAGCAGGTATCTAAACAGGTATATTCTGGGAAAGCCTCCCGGTTAACAGCAACATGTTCAGCGGAAAGCAATACGGTTAAACAAGGAACCGGTAGTAGCAGCTGCTCCTAGGACCCAGCCTGGTCCTTTGACAGCAAAAATTACATCTTTTCTCCTTTTCCACCAAGCGGGAAATACAGCATGCTATTTGAATCTCAGGTTTTGGTGTGCTGCAGGGCTGTGCAGTATCTTTTTATTCCATAAAGCAAAGAGCCAACCAGATGATTTGCTTTTGCTACTTAATGAACTTTCAGCATAAATGATTATCTAACTCACCCAAACGCCTATAGAAAGGAACTCAAACACTAAAGGTTAAGAACGACTAGAATTTTTCACAATCATTACTACCGTAAATATTATTTTCATCTCTGGAGCCACATCTCCAAGCCTGCCATCTTCACAGAGGAAAAGTCAGGGTTCTGTTGTCACGCCTCATCATTCTGGCAGTTCCGCTTAACAGTAACGATGGAAACAATTACAGAACAATCCCAGCTTGAGAACAAAGTAGTATTTTGTGAACAAGGGTATGTTGTCCTTTAAATATGTAAGCTAAGATTGTCACAATTAGTGTTCCTCAATAACCCATTGCGGGATTCCTCCCAAGGCAAGGCGAAGGCACCAAAGAGCCAGTCTACAGCCTGAGCTATCGCCGGTAATAGGCAGTCACAGTATTCCATGGAGACATAACTACAGGTAGTCCATACAAACTTACAACAGTTTGTTTAGGGACCGTTTGAAGTTAGAACAGCACTGAAAAAAGTAACATATAACCGTTTTTCACATTTACAACTTGTAGCTTCTCCACAGTCACATGATTTACATTCTTGACAACTCACCCACATTTATGACAGTTGCAGTGTCCCGGACTTACACGATTTCCTTTTGCGACTTTCTGACAAACAAAGTCAATAGGGAAACCAGATTCACTTAACAACCACGATACTAATTTAACAACTGTAGCAATTCACTTAACAAACGTGGCAAGAAGAGTCGTAAAATGGGACAAAACTTAACACATTTCTCATCGAATAACATAAATTTTGGGCTCAATTGTGGTTGTAAGTTATGGACTACTTGCAGTGATACAACCATACTTCCATTAAGACAGGACCCTTCTGGTGACGCTTACGCCTTAACGAAGGGGGATGCCGCCGTGACCACATGAGCTTGACACCCCTGTTTTAGAAGAAATCAAGCTGGGATACATTCAGCAGACACCTGAGAAAATAGTTAATGCATATCAAGTCTCTAAGCAGTAGAACCCATGACCTTGGGCACAAAAGGCCAAAGTATATTTTTTTCAGTATAGCAACTTTTCCTCCTAAACATGCTTCAGACAGAACTTAAGCAATCGGTGGGCTTCTCACAGAAGAGGCAAACACACACACACAGCACTCACAACACAGAAATACTATCCATTTCAAGAAGATCACACTAGTCTTTCTGCCAGCTACACTTGTGGGGAACATCAGCATCAATGGCTCGGAAGCCCTGCCGCTCGTAAATTAACAACTGAAGGGTTCCCCTATTCTTTTCAAAACGGAAGAATCCGAGTGAGAATTCTCTCTGCATTGTGCCACTACATACCTCCAAGGCCAAGGCTGTCTTGTCGTAAGCATTAGGGACCCGCTTCTGGATGACCCGGGCAAGTATTGGCCCATTCTGAAGGTTGGGGAGTGGCGTATTGATGCTGGGCTGGGCATAGGGACCTGGTTCTGGCCCACCCAATGCTTGTGGGATGGTACTATCCTGGTTACTTCCAATCGGAGCGGAGACCGCAGCAGAGGCAGGTTTATACTTCTCCACATAAGGAACCGGTATCATGCCTCGCCTGCCACCACCGTCCTCTGCATTCCACCACTGCTCTTCAGGCTTTTCCCAAATCCTCAGTACGTCTCCTTTCTTAAACGGGAGATCTTCCTCGTCATTGCCACTAAAGTCAAAAAGAGCACGTACATATTCAACTTCTTCCTGCCTGAGCTGCGCATCACTGTTATGCTTTGATTTTGAAACAGGCTCTATCAATGTTGTAGTGTCCAAGTAGTGTATTTTGTAGAACTCCAACAAAGCTGGTAAAGAATCAAACTCTTGATCACCTATCCGAAACTTAGAAGGAGACAACCCTGCAAGCGGGGAAACAAAAAGGAAATAATGAAACAAAACAGAGAACACCAAGAATAGCATTTAACCAATAACCCATTTTGTTTCTTAAAAATGAAAACCTAAATAAATATCCATTGATTTACAGTAGCATTATTATGAGTCTGTACATTTACACGTAACATAGGCACAAATCCACTTTATAAGCAGCAAAATTAAGCGGAAGTTTTTCAGAAGATATCAGCCCCCTTAAGCTCAAAAGAAGATATTAGCCCCCTTAACTAAAGGGGACAGTTGCAAACCTAAGCGTAATTACACAACATGACTCGACCTGCCTTTTTTAAGAAAGAAGGGGCCTGCCTTAAGGAATCCCAGGACCCTAGAGCCACCACAGGAAGGGTCCTAATCCTCACCATTTCAGCCCAGGCAACCAACCGAGTCTTCGGTGTCCTAAATGGGCTTTTAAAAAGCAGAAGACTCAAATACAGACCGCCAAAGAGCATTTTATTCAACTACACGGAAGTAGCGGCGGCGGCAACATAGGCGACCCCGGGTCATTTCAAACGACACACGCAGCCGGCCCAGACGGGAGGCCATGAGGAGGGTTTCGGGACGGGTAAGTCCCAAAGCGATTCCACCAGAGTCGCAGCTAGGACGCTCCGCTCGGCGGCATCCCGGGGACCTCCGGGCGAACAAGAGATCTCCCAGCCGCTCCCTCGGCCGGGGCCGGGCGGCGGAGGCGCGGAAGAGGCCCCAAAAGGCGGGGGAGGGAGGGGAGAACTCACCGGGCGCCGGGGGGCCGCCCCCGCCCCGCCCCCGCCCTGGCTGTTGACGATGTAGTGCGAGACGCGCGAGCTCTCGGAGACGGAGAGGACGAAGTCGCCCAGGATGCTGCCCGAGTCCCGCACCAGGAAGGTGCCGTGGCGCTGCCCCTGCAGGAGCTCCACCGCCTCCGCTCGGCTCAGCCGCCCCCAATACCAGCTCGCCTGGTCCTCCGCGTCAAACTGCCCGGCCATGGCCGGCAGGGAGAGCGGCAGAGTCGCCGCAGACCGCGCGCGCCCACCCGGCCGCCGCCTCCCGCAGCCGCCCAAGATGGCGGCCGCCGCGCCTCACTGCCCGGAAGTGACGTCGGCCCGCCGGAAGCCGTTTGTGGCGGCTCTCGTCGTGCTGTCATCGGAGTGCGCCCGGGGAGGGAGGCGGCCGGGCCTGGAGGCGGGCCTGGAGGCCGCCGCGCGCGCTGTGCGCGGTGCCCGAGGTCCGCTTCGGAGTCCGTCCCAGCGAGGAGCGGTACGTTTTTCTCGCCTCGCCTCCTGCCTGTTCGCAGATGGGATTGGCGCTCGACGGCCGCTCTGACTTAACAACAGAAATTGTGGCCGTAAGTCGAGGACTACCTGTATTGAATACCATATCTCCATCTGTACATTAGTTACAGTTATAGTTTCTATGACATTTGTTGATTTCTTTCAGGATAAAGCATCTTAAATTCCGTCGTCTTTGCCGC